>NC_134572.1:99622758-99991508 GCF_050947875.1 Dermacentor variabilis
TGCGCTTGCTGCAGCTGCTGTGGAGGCTGCATCACAGCTGGACCAGCCTGTACAATCTGGTGTGGGTGGTACACATAAGAAGCAGCAGTAGCATTGGTGTAGAGGTGCTGCTGAGGAGGCACCTGCTGCACCTGCTGTATGGGCATGGCTTGGTGAGCCGCCTGGCCAGGTGCATAGGTGTACGCTACCGTCTGCCCCAAATGTGTAGTGGCTGTGTATGCATAGCCTGCTGCTGGGTAGCTATTGTATGGGACAGTGTATCCTGTAGCAGGGTAGGCCTGCTGGGGCACATGCACCTGGTACTGCGGGTAGGCAGCAGCCACGGTTTCCACAGCAACAGGGGGAGCAGGGGCTGCTGCCGAGACAACTGCTGAGGCTACTGCCGCAGCCACTGCTGTAGCTGCTGTCGAAGAAGTGGCCAGAGTAGGTGCCGTTGCAGCCGGTGGTGGTGGTGGTCGTTTTGGGGGAGGTGGAGGTGGTGGCAGGGAGTCTGCTACAGATGATGGTATGATAACCTTGACCTTTGTGCGGTGTTTGCGTTCACGAGGTGGCGGTGGTGGAGGAGGTGGCGGTGAAGGGGCACCCCCACTTGACGGTGGTTCTTTGCCTGGCGGAATGCCATCAGCAAAAGTAACGGACTTCTTCGGTTCACTTGAGAGGGTGCCCCTGCCGGCTGGCAAGAGAATACCTGCAGGTGGGGGAGGGAGCACCAAGCAACGAACAGGTGGCCGTGGAGGCGGCGGCGGCGGCGGTGGCACTTCTTCTACAGAGCTGGATGAACTAACAGATGATGATGACGAGCCTTTGCGTGGCTTGAGCCGCAAGTAACGAGGCGGTGGAGGAGGCGGTGGTGGGGAGCTTTCTTTCTCTTCGGGTTGTTCTGCAGGCACTGCCAAGCCGCTGCCAAGGTCATCCGATGATGAACATGCCACTTCCTCAACAGCAGCGAGGCATATATCTTCAGTGTCCATGATGGTTACAAACATGTCATCTGACGATGGAAACTTTACCTGCTCCTCTGTGCAGACATCACTTCCAACTTCTACCTCAGCACAGACCTCTAGTGCCGATTGCTCAACAGGCAAACATTCCAAGCCATCTACATTTTCTGTCTGCAAGATCTGAGGAGCAGCTGATTGCATTCTTGGTTCAGAATTCGCCTGAACTTTGATGATGATGGGCCGTGACATACTCTTGCTACTGGAAACTTCTGGCGGGGCAGGAAGTTCTGGCTTTTGGGATGCAGATTTATGTGAGCTGTGTTTTGAACCTTTCTTTTTAGGAGGAGATGGTGCAATGTCCTCAGCACTAGTAGACATTCTGGCAATGTCACTGTGCCTTTTCCTGTGCAACCTCTTGGATGAAGAAGGTTGGCTCGGTGAAAGAGAAACGTCACTTGTTGAACAAATTGTATGCACAGTACTTTTAGAAGAATCTGAGGAGGCAGATGAACTTGAAACAGACAGAGGTGCACTTATAGCTGCAAGAGCAGATGACATTAGCTGTGGACTGGAACCAGCAAGTGGCACAGAGGACTGAAGAGATGTTATTAAGGACACAGAGGCTGGCATAGCAACAGGAGCTGCCGGAACAGGGACAGGAATTGGAGCTTTGTCAGCAACTGATGATACAGCTGTAGGATGCGAGGCAGGAGCTGGCAACGGCAATGGCGAAGCAATGGGAATTCCAGCAGGAACCATGGACCCAATGGGAGCAACACAGGATGCTTGGCTGTCTGCACTAGTAGAACCAACAGAGGAAAGGTAAGTGATTGCACCAAGGGCAGATGCAATCGCTGGACTAGGTGCAGGTACAGGTGCCGGAGGTGGTGGCACAGATGGTAAAAATGGAGAGCTGCTGACTTCACTCTCACAAGCCACCTCAAGGGCCCCAATGTCTTCAACAGGCACTTCAGATAAATCATTTGGCAGCGAAGCTACCAGTGAAGTCTGCATTGGGACAGTGAACACAGGATCCACTTCGTTCTTGCCTTCAGCTTGTGCTGCACTGATGACATCTGGAGCTTGCTCAGGCTCAAGAGGATCTTCACTAGGCACTTCAACTTCCTGTGCTACCTCCACTTCAATGCAACTTCCGAGGTTCAGCTGTTCCATGAACTTTTCATATTCAGAAGTCAGGTCTTTGTCAGCTCCAAGTGGTACCATCTGACTTGTTTCTGTGCACACTAATTCCTCTGGCAAAGCAGCCATGCTAGGGCTGGCTGCTGCCACAGCTACATCTTCCTTTTGCTCTTCTGCTTTTATGGTGCTTTCCGCCTGTGGTTCACTATTCTTAGCTACAGATTTTGTGGCTCTTTCAACCTGTAGTTCACTATTCTCAGCTATGGTTTTTGTGGCTCTCTCCACCTGTAGTTCACTTTTCTCAGCTACGGCTTTCATGGCTCTTTCTGCCTTTCGTTCACTTTCCTCAGCTACGGTTTTCATGGCTCTTTCTGCCTTTCGTTCACTTTCCTCAGCTACGGTTTTTATGGCTCTTTCTGCCTGTCGTTCACTTTTCTCAGCTATAGTTTTCATGGCTCTTTCCACCTGTAGTTCACTATTTTCAGCTACGGTTTTTGTGGCTCTCTCCACCTGTGGTTCACTTTTCTCAGCTACGGTTTTCATTGCTCTTTCTGCCTGTTGTTCACTTTTCTCAGCTACGGTTTTCATCGCTCTTTCTGCCTGTTGTTCACTTTTCTCAGCTACTGTTTTCATGGCTCTTTCTGCCTGTCGTTCACTTTTCTCAGCTACTGTTTTCATGGCTCTTTCTGCCTGTCGTTCACTTTTCTCAGCTACGGTTTTCATGGCTTTTTCTGCCTGCCGTTTCGTTTTCTCAGCTATGGTTTTCATGGCTCTTTCTGCCTGTCGTTCACTTTTCTCAGCTATGGTTTTCATGGCTCTTTCTGCCTGTCGTTCACTTTTCTCAGCTATGGTTTTCATGGCTCTTTCTGCTTGTCGTTCACTTTTCTCAGCTACAGTTTTCATGGCACTTTCCAACTGTTGTTCACTTTTCTCAGCTATGGTGTTCATGGATCTTTTCATCTGTAGTTCACTTTTCTCAAATACACTTTCCACAGTTTCCACATGAGCGCTTTCAATGTCTGTTATGCTCTCGATTTTGATACGTGAACTGTACTCCAAGAAACGAGTTTCTTCCAGAGAAGTCTCGTTACTTAAGAGTAGGTCAACCACATCACCAGAAACATCCATGGCATTAGGTGAAGGCGCACTCCCTCCTTTCTCCATCTCTGGCAGCCGGACCTCTTCCTGACCAGAGTGCAAAACTTCATCCTCCATAAAACATTTTCTTGGATGAGTTAGTTCATAAATGACTTGTTTTTTCGCGCTACTGCTTTTTCCTTCATTCTCCAGTTTATGTTTCTCATCAGCTTCTTGTTCTGCAATTTCTACTGTCGTTTCAGGTTCAGCTGGCAATGATTCTGCCTTTTCTGGTACAGCATGTGGTGACTTTGACGACACCTCCATCTCCGCTTTTGGTGGTTCATGCTCTGGGGTTCTCAGCAGAGCACCTTTTGAGTGTCGTGTTGCACTAAGAGCTTCTGAACTGGGTAGTGCGATTTCAACACTGCAGTGCCTGGCTGCATCCAACTCTTTGTTTGCCTGCTGATCGCTGAATGCCGATTCTTCAGGCACATCCTGCTGATCAGCCTTGAGGTGACTTGCTTCATTTTCAGAATCCAGATCCTTTGCTGGCACTTCTGGACTGTCCATGTTGTCATACAGGCACTGCAAAGCCTGAAGTCCAGACATGGCATTGAGGTCAGGAGACACAAGGTCAGAGGCATCCGATTCCTTTACTGCTTCCCTAGAAGGTGACGCCACTTCGTTTACATCTGAAGCATCCAGCGGTACGTCCTTTTTTGACTTGTGTGCTCTACTATGGCCATCCTTTTTTGCAGAATTTTTTGGCACTTCGCGAATGTCTTTCTTTTCTTTTTTTTCTTCAGAACTACTAGTTACAGAAGGCCTCTTCTCCTTTTTTACAAATGCTACACTGATCTTGCCATAGATGGGGTTGCAGCCATATGAAATAAATGGTTTGCTGTTAGTATATCTAATAAGAGTCATAGGCCAGTTGATTTCTTTCTTTCGATCGGCTGTTTTCACTTTAATGCAGTCGCTGCCTTCTTTCCGTGCTTTTTCTAAAGCTTCACCTTTAAGTCTCTCCCTCTCTTTTGGGTCCAAAATGGCCTCTTCCTTAGCCTTTTTTGCTCCTTCCTGATCTTCCTTTTTTGTTATTTCCTTTTTTGTTTTCTCCTGCTTTGCAACAGACTTCTTGTGCTCTGCAGTAGTGGCATCGGACTTCGGCAATCGATGACTGGTTCCTCTGACATCAACCTTGTTTGCTTTTGTTGCATCCTGCTCAGTTCTTTTTTTACATGCAGGCTCATTACTTGGAGATGGCTCACTCTTCCTTTTAAGCTCCTTACTTCTCCTACTGTCAAGTTTCTCAGTTGCTTTCTCATCACCAGTAGGCTGGCGACTGCTTGGTGGGCAGTCCGTTTTGTCTTTTTTTGTATCTCTGTGCTCGGCACTGCTACGGCGTTCAGCACTACTACGGCGCTCGGCACTGCTACGGCGCTCGGCACTACTATGGTGCTCAACAGTGACATTGCAGGGACTCTTGCTCGAAGGCACCTCAACAGTTTTCTTGGCTGAAGGTTCAGAAGCTCCCTTGGCTTGGCCACTTGTAATAACTTTAGCAGCAGCAAGATCAGGCTTCTTCGCTTCATTGTCATCAACTTTATTTTTATGTCCACTTTTAGAATGCTCTGTAGTCTTGCTGGGAGCACCTGCAGCATCACTATGTGCTTTATCTGCATCAGAAGTGGTCTTCTCAATTTTCAAACATTGATCTTCTGGTTCACAGGGGACATCAGCGACATTCTTCGAGGACAGTTCTTCCAAACCTTTAACACTGTGGCTGTGTTGCAGTTTATCCGAAGCTTGCTTGCTTGTTTGTGCGCCATATGCAGGTTCAACTGGCTCGAGGTGAAAGGTCATTTGCAAATTTAAATCTTTGTCAGGTTTTGATGCCTCCTTCACGATAACTTGCTCGATGGAACCTCTTGAAGCAGTAATTTCCTGGACAAGCTCTTGTGGTGGTTTTGAGTCTTCAGCTGTGCGTGCAGAATGTGACACACTCCCAATGTGGAATGTACTGCCTGAATGTTCTGTGGTCTGGGTTGTTTGCTTGCCTATGGTCAGTATGCTATCAATGCCAGAAGTTTGTGTGAGCATGGTGGCACATGCTTGCACAGTCTTGGCAGTAGTATGTGCCTTCTTTGCCATTCTAGCCATTTTTTCCTTAAGCATCTTGGACTTCAGCTTCAGTTTCTTCCTCTTTTTCTTCAGTTTCTGAGGGCACTCCGAAGAAGAAGAAGAGGATGAAGATGATGAGCTGCTAGAGCTACTTGAACTAGAGCTGGAAGAAGACGAACTGCTGGAACTCTCAGAGTCTGAGCCACTGCCTGAACTGCTTGAGCTACCGCTAGTGCCTGAACTGCTGCTACGTGATGAACTTGAAGATGATGAGGAAGAGGATGACGATGACGATGAGCTCGAACTAGATGCTTTAGGCCTTCTCTTTCGTTTCTTTTTCTTCTTTTCCTGTGGCTTGTCCTTTGCGGTCTTCTGCTTCTCTTTAGCTGCCTTGGCAGTTTTCTCCTTGACTATGAGGTCCATGGTTGATAACTCTGTGCTCTCAGGCTTTGACTTCTTCAGTTTACTTGCTTTGCTGGTCTTTTTGTTATTTCCGGAAACTTCTGCCTTGCTTTCAGAGTTCTGTCTCTGCACTGTCACAAGGGCGCTCTTCTTGGTAGCTTCTATTTCTTCTAAGAACTTCTGCTGTGCCTTGACGGGATCATCACAACTTCCAGAGTCATCACTAGTTTCCTTAAGGTTCTCAGTTTGGCTTTCAAGTTGTTTTTGACCAATTGCTCCTGTGTCTTCATGAGTTTCCTGTGCTTCTTCAGGCAATGGTTTGTCAATGCGTATCTGTGACGGGGAATCAGACTTCGGCATCTGGCAAAGTTTGCTCCCACTGTCACTTTCATCCAACTTGACAGAGCAGGTTGTTAAAAAGATGTGTTGCTCAGTAATCTCATCACCATGAGTCTCAGTCTTGTCATCACAAAGTGGCACCTTCTCAGTGGATAATGTCGAGAGCTTACATGGTGAACGCTGGAACATGTCTGCACTGTCACAACTGTCTGCTTCTCCAAGAGTATCAAGTGGGCTGTCCTCACACATCAAGTTTAACACTGGCTCATTTTTTTCCAAGCATGCACCTGCTTCATCAGGTTTTTTATGGCATGAAGTTTGCAAAGTGCTCAAATCAGAAGCTTGCTTCTTGTCTTGCTTGCAAGCGGTTTCTGGCGAACGTCTGGGCCCTCTAGCAGCCTTCTCTTCTTCTTCGTCCTGTTGATCACCAGTAGATTCCTCACCATTCACTGCTTGTGTAGTGCCATCATCCTGGGGTGCATCTGGACTTGAAGCCTGTGGCTCTGCACTTGCTGTTTCCATCCGTACTGCTTCCTCCTTCTTATGGTCATTAGTAGTGGCATGCTTTTCTTTACTTTTCTTGTCATCTGCAGACTTTTCCTTTTTCTTCTGACTGTCAGCATTGCTCCTTGCACGGCCCTTTGAGTGACTTATTCGTTCCCTGCTAGGTGACCGCCTCTTGGCTTCCTTCCCACTTTTATGATCGGCTCTGTCTTTGCCTCTATCCTTGGACTTGCTCCTCCGCCGCTCCCTCGACCTGCTCCTTCTTGTGTCCTTGGCATGGCTTGCCTTTTTGTCTCTAGAGCGACTTCGCTTTCCATCCTTGGATCTGCTCCTCTTTTTATCTCGTGGAGAACGGCTGCGGTGGCGCTCACGTGATCGCCCCCTTCGTCGATCCCTGGATCGACTTCTCCTTCGCTCCCTTGAATGGCTTCGTTTCTTGTCTTTTGAACGACTCCTTTTACGTTCACGGGAACGACTTTTCCTGTCTCTAGAGTGCTTACCGCTGCGAGGACTTCTGCCGCGATCCTTCTTTTCTGTTTTGGCACCACTAGTTGCACTCTCTTTTTTCTTGCTGCCATTTCGAGATGAGACATCAAGAGACTCTGTCTTGCTTTTGGCAGACCCTTCACTCTTGTCACTAACTTTAGAAGGTTGCTGCTTTTTCTTCGCATCTCCACGACTTTCTTCAGAATCTGCTTTGCTGCCTGTGGCATCAACTGGTTTCTTGGTTCCTTCCTGTGACTCATTTTTAATTTTTTTCTCTGGAACTCCTTCCACTGCATCATCAGGAAGCTTGAGCTCAAACTTATCACTCTTCAAAAACTTCACGAATTCGAACTTTGGCTTCACCTTAAACCTCTTGGGAGGGGCCACAAAGTAAAAGTTACTGTCTTCCTGCTGCTCAGGTTCGGTAGATGGCTTCTCGTTTTTCTCAGGTTCTTCTGCACTTTTACTCTCAGCAGCACTCGGCTGTACCTCTTCACTTGTTGCAGCTGCAGCAGTCACTTCTGGGCTTTCCTCATCAGGCTGGTCATCATCTTCCTTGAACAATGCACTTGAAATGGGGGCCACTTTTCCAATGTTTTTCCGAGCAAAGCTGAATGACAAGGCACCCTTGACTGGCTTTGTCACTGTAGTAGCTGCCCTCTTCACTTCAAGGGCTTTCTGCAGGGGCTGGTTTGAAGTCAAAGAGAATGCGATGAGTCGCTTCTTTGCCAATGCTTTGCCAATAAGCTGCTTAGACTTGGACTCCTCGATGAGGGGTGGCTCTGGTGCAGCCAAGAGTGCCTCTGTAGGTGGGGTAGGAGGTGGAGGCAGCTCACACACCAAGGGCTGCGGCAGCTCGGACACTGAAGGTTGTGGCAAGTCGAGCACCGTAGGTTGTGGCAACTCGGGCAGAGCAGGCTCTGGAAGGGCAGGTGTGGGCTCTTCTGGCGAGTACTTCTCTTGACCAGGGTCTAAGATAGTAAGGCCTAAAGATGGAGGTGGGAGTGGGGGAGGTGGAATGTCGGTAGGAAGAGGAATCTCACCAGGCAGTGGTGGCAGTTCGAATATGTTCGAATCAGCAAAAAATGTTGTTTGTGGGATGATTGCTTCTTCTTCATCTTGTTCTTCTTCTGGCAAACTTCCAGGTGGACTCTGAGCTTGGCTGTCAAGGTCCTGTTCCTTTTTTTCATCGATTTCATCATCATCACTCGAACTGGCATTGTTGGAGTCCTGCTGGCTTTCATCAGCATCCTGGCTTTCACCAGCATCCTGGCTTTCATCAGCGTCCTGGCTATCATCGGCTTCCTGCTGTCTTTGATCAACGTCTTGCTGCTGTCTTTGATCAACATCTTGCTGGCATTCATCGATGTCTTGCTGGAGTTCATTGGTGTCTTGCTGGCATTTATTGATGTCCTGCTGGCATTCATTTGTGTCCTGCTGGTATTCGTCACTGTCATAGAGAGTGGGAGACTGTGATGATGCTTGTGGCTTTGTTTCATCTACATAGTCCACTTGCTGGAAACGTCCTCTGAACTTTTCTCCAGTTCCCATTTCAGTGGGTCCTCTAAAGTAAGAAAACAGTAATTATATTTTTAGAGAAAGTTAGCACAACAGCATCATAAAAAATAAACATGAAGGGTTCATTCTTTAGTTTAGGAACGAGTAAACTTGGGAATGTATTTGTTTGAACGCTCAACTGATGGTTCATCAATAAAGCAAACACGGTGAAACATCTCTAAAGGTGCAGGCCTTCCAATTAAAAGACCAGGCACCATCACATGGGACGGACGAGGCTCTCACACGAGAGAGACAGCATGTATCCCTGGCGTTTATCCAGAAAAAGCAGAAGTTACTCATTCGTAACTAATGCTTGCTCTTCTAATACTTCTTTTTCTGCCTAATGGGAAATACTATGTTTCTACAACATTGCTATCAAATACATATTTAAATGAACTACTGTTCAGATCAGCAAACCTTTACAGCATCCCCCACACATACTTTAATTTGAGCGAACACTTTCTTCAGATTCCCTTCAGCAGTTTATACATGCCAAGTTTCACATTACTGATGGAGCGGGAAATGCAGTTGAAAGCAGCAGAAAATGTGTGGATGACACGATAATGCCAGGCTCAGCAGGGGTATTGAATCAGCATCAGAACAGTTATTTTACAGTAGACGTAATTCCGTATGTAATCATAGTGCTTTCAGCTTTCACAGCACCACAGAAAAATTTTGCAGTAGACATTATAGCATGGCACTGATGCTTAGTTTGCTCACACACTGGCCACATAATGATGTTACAAAGAAACAATTCAGCATTCAAGTGAGACATTCCTCATGCCTTAGGGCAGCATGGAAAGAAGTGTGGCTCAGGCTAGCAGTGAAGAAGCAACAGAAGCAGAGCTCACCGCATCACTGCCACATGAGCCCTCAGCTCTGCCAAATGCTGAAGACGCCGCTGCTCCTTCTCACGGCCCTTGTCCTCACGTTTCACCTTTGACAGCACATTGCGTCCAAACTCCCGCTGCTTGAGCTCCTTCAGTCTCTGCATCAGCCATTCACATTACCAGTCAGTGAAGTACATGTTGAACCTACATCCTACTAGCATTACTTTCGTATTCAAGGTGGTGGCTGGCAATGTGCCGATTGAGTAATTGATTTGTACATGAACGTTACTGTATGTTACCCCCATAGATATGTGGCTACTGCCACCAGGAATTGAACCCACAACCTCGTGCTCAGCAGCAGAATGCCATAGTCACTGGGCCATACATACATATAGTAATGAAAGAATTTTTAGGTTTTACATAGCAAAACCACAATCTGACTATGAGGCACAGCATGGTGGGGGAGGGACTACGGATTAATTTTGACCACCTAGGGTTTCTTTAACCCTTTCAGGGCCAATGATGCAAATATATGGTGCCGCGAACAAGTCCAAAATGGTCGATGCTGTATATTTACGGCGCCGTCTGTAGGTGTAAAAAGCGTGCCAATTTCTTATTCTTTTCTTTTCTTGCATGTGCTGCCCCTATGTGGGAATACAAGGAATTTTTTTCTTGCGCCTCCCTCTCTCAGTTTTCGTTGCATGGTTTGCTTTAGAGCTAGTTTGCTCCAGCGCGTCTATATAGTACCGCTCGTACTTGGCGCACGAGCGGGTGGGCGGTGGTTTGTGTTTTATTCTGCAGACAGTTTCGGCTTCTTGCGCTTGCAAAACTAATGGCTATCTCGTTACTAATTGCTCAAAGGGCGGCCGCTTGTTTCTCGCTCGTTTAGTGCTCACAGGGGTGAGCATAGGAAGGATGCCGCTGTGCGTGCATTTCCTTTTCTTTTTTGGGGAGGGGGGGGGGGGGGAGACTCGTGATATCTAACTGCATCTGGTTGTCGATAAGATGAAGATAAGTGGAAGTTCTGTCACACGTTTTGCTTTTTTGACGGGCACACAACCACACAGTTTTCTTGAGTGCGCTCACCTATGCAGTTCGATTAAGCTATGGACGTAAATATTAGTGTAAGAGCAAGAATATTTGAGACTTGCGAAATATTCCCATGTGCGCATATTCTAAGCCTTGAACTATAACAATGCATCAAATTTTTAATTCTTATAAGTTTATTTCTTTTTTTATTGTTGTTATTCATGAATGAAGAGTACATCTTTTTTCTCAATTTACGGTCACCCTAGAAAAATTACGGTAAATTTTTTCCGAAATAGTTCCCTCAGAAGAATTGGAACCTGCAATAAAAAAAAAAAAAAAAAAGATGTGACCCTGAAAGGGTTAACATGCACCCAATGCACAGTACATGAGCTTTTTTGCATTTCGTCCCAGTCAAAGCGCAGCCTTCACAGCTGGAAATTGAATCCACAAGCTTGGGCTCTACTGCAAATAGATTAGTACTTTCAACCTACAAAAATGGCTTTTAGGAGGCTGGTGTTGCGTGACTGCCCACATTTATTAAAGCATCCTTGTTCTGGCTCGTAATGTACTATCATGCCACAAAAGCCGCGCTAGACAGCCCATGGACTGTTCTATGATGTATAAGCTAGCCAGTCTTCTTTCGTGGTTATATAAAGTGGTGCCACTGCTGTGGGCAGCACCACTACGAGATCATTAAAATTAACTACCACCACTTTCAATTACACAAGCTAGGTGCTTCAGCGTATGACAGAAAGCTGCTGCAAGTCCCACACAAAAGTATGTTTGCTGCACACCAAGTAAGAGAAAATGAAGGAAGGCAAGAGGTTTTATGAAAGTAACATTCAGCAGACTACCTCACAATAGGGAAAGGAGCAAACAATACACATCAGGACAAGAGAGAGAACGGAAGGTCACGGTCGAGTTGTACACGCTATAAAAAATTTGCCTGTGGTTCAGCTCTGCTTAACCCTAGTTGAATTGCGAAAGCAAGAGCTGCATGGCTACGCTTGTGGTCTCGAGTCTTCTTGCACGTTCTTCCTCCGTTTCCTCGGCACGTCGTCTACGCACAGTCTCGTTCCGACAAGTAAAAGCGGTCTCTTCCGCAGTTGAAGAGTCACTCTGGGACGTGGCACGACTTCTTCTAGCCGCATCTTCGTTACGACGCTTCTCGAGTCGTGCGGCGCATTCTTCTGGCGTCTCTTGAGTGCACTGTCTCTTCCTTGCTTCGTTCTGTCGTTGTTGCGTCTCTTTCGTGCTCTCCATAACGACTAAATACACTGAGGTAAAGCGCCCCGCGAGGCGACACCTCCTCTCCCTCTACCCCAGCGGAGCACATCTAGTGGAGCGAGCGGTGACGGCAGCGGCGTCGACGGTGGCACCATCTGTTGGAGTGCGGCTGCGGCGTTGCTAGGCAACGGCGGCTCAAGGTTGTTCGTCGGCCACGGCATATGGCATATGGCATACGGCTGTCTGCATACGGCATATGGCGCGACGAGCCAAAATGGCGCGCTGGTTGGCTTAGTAAAGCTTTCGCTTTAATATGCAGCACAGTAAACCGTGGTCACACAAATAACTTGGTTGCAGAGAGCAAAGAGATACCTCGTAGTAAAATAAAGAATATGATAAATTCAGTATCTGAATACTCATGCAAATTCACAGTTCTCGTCTGAATTTAGTTTTCAACACGTCTGAATGTACACCCAAACTCCTATGTAGCGAATGCTACTACAGTGAAATGACCTGTATAATGAAGGATTTTTTAGGTCCCAGCCAAATTCCTCTCTTTCACATGTATTGCAAATGCCTCTACAATGAAGACCACAACAATGAATTTGCCAGTATAACGAAGGAATTTAAGTGTCCCCAATGGGCAATTCATTGCTTTATAATGAACACCACGTAGTGGTGCCTCCAGCAGTGCTAGCGACACACTCGAAAAGTTTGCCAATATCAGAAGTCCTGCTGCACTCCTCCAGGAATCACTCGACTCGTAGTATGCTGCTTGTTGCAACACATCAATGAGCACAGGTTGCTAATGAATACTTCGAAGTTGGTGGCCAGATGACGACATAATTAGAACTGATGGCCGACGACATCTTCAAAGACATCTAAGAAAGAAAGGACTTGAGCGTCAAGGAAGGCAGCAGTAGTGAAGATCCCAAAACAGAACAAAGAATTCTGATGACAAGGAAGGCGATGGCAGTATTAGATGACTCGCACCTTTGCATAGCTCCTATGTTTGACTGCAAAGCATGGTATGGAATTGTGCAATGAGGATGGCTGCAGTCACACAACGTGTCAAACAAAGCGTGCACGAAAAAGTTAGAGACTTCTTTCACTAAGTCTTTCAATTCATGTTAAACAGGTTTCCTTTTGTTGAATGTGCTTAGCCTGCTCTATTGCGAGTGAGTGGTATGATGCATGACTTTTACAACGAAGTGACCTGTATAAAGAATTTGAAAGCCCCGAGCACTTTGCTATAAAGACGTCTGACTGTATCTGATTTAAGGATGCAACAGCCTGTTGAGATACAGAGGGCTGTTGATGAAATTAAACAGGTGATTACATCTTAAAATGTGTTTAACCGCACCATTACTGAACTTGTAGTGTATAATATCTCGTGCAAAGCTGTTGAAAAAAAGATACAAAATCCAGCAGCCATAGGTCTGGTAATCTGACAAAGCACAGCACTAGATTTGTTACTCTAAAGGCAACCACTTGCAGAGACCAAGCGTTCTATTTGATTTACCATTTCACAATCACAGTGATGATTAAAATGTCATTCACTGCATGGTATTCACAGCAAGCTGCTTCACGTTGGTAACCAAATGCGTAATATCAGCAATGAAGCCCCGATTTTGGCCAGTAGGTGCATATTCAATGAAAGAAACAACACTGGCAACAGGCACAATGCAGGGAGGTCAGGTCCATGATCTAGTCTTAGTGACTGTTCCTCTTATGATTTGCTATCTTTTGTTTTTGCCAGTAGCATAACAAGTATACAAGCAGGATTTTTGACCACAAATTAACATGACTGTTGCCAGTCAGCACCTGTGTTTATCATCTGATTTATGTCATGTTATAAGCATAGTTTCTAAGTTATGGCACGAACACTTACAACAACCTTTTATTTTCAGCAACACTGCATAAACTGGTGCTTGCACTAAAAACCCAGTGCACTGTAAGCTCTCCAGGTTGCAAAGTTGCATCAACACATACCTGTTTGTGAGCATGGTCATAAGAGTTGATGTGGTTGTCAAACTCCTGATGCTTTGTGTACTGTTTGTCACAAAGGTCACAGTAGAAATTGGCCTTCAGGCTTGCCAAGGCCTCCTGAACTACCTTTTCTTTCTCTTGAACGGCCTTGAGAGTTAAAAAAAAAAGAAAGAAAGATTGGCAATTCAATACTTTGACCAGAGGAGGATGCATGCCAGTGAAGAATGCTTGCAGTCACCTTGTACTTAAGTTTGAGCTCCTCTGTCTCTTCCTTCTCAATCTCCAGTGTTCTCCTTTTCTCTGTTGTCTCCTCTGCGTAGTCCATCTGGAAGTGCACAAGTATGAAAAGAAAAAGGTGTCAGGGCAGTTTCCCAATACACCTTAGAGGCTTAACTAATGTATGCTAAAAGCTACTTACAAACATAAAACTACTGCTAAAGAGAGGATTGCAGGAAAATGGAGAAGTGAACAAACAAGTGATGTTGCTGGAGCAACAAACGAACTTGTCCTTGTTGGGGCAACAACAAAGTTATTGTCATTAAGACAAGTCAACCTGTCTAAACGTCGGCACCAGTAACATCACCTGTTCGACGACTGTTGATCACTACAGCTGAAGGAGTATCATTTATATTCTTACTTCATTGTTGCTTAAAAGAGAACTTTAGTGAGCCAAGAACTTCTAAGTTGTCCAACGTCTAGATTTTAACGTTACAGCAACTGCACCTTTGCACTTTCAAGCCTGCAAACTTCAGATAAAACGTAATAGTTGTAATAGTGCTGCACAGCCACACCAACCACATTGGCAGCAGATTACATTTTGGCAGATGCGAAGGACTTGCTATTAGGCTAGGTGCATTCCCACACTTTAACATGACATGGCTATTTTATTACCTAAAAAAATGAGAAAACTTATTTGAAACAATGCGATCTGCACAGCTTTGCTAGTAACTAACACTGGAGAAAAAAACAGAAGTGGTTAGAGGATTCGTACTTCCATCTCCATTCGTCCAAATCCCATGATGTCTTCCTTGAGGATGATTGGCAAGGGATCGGTGCGCCCTGAAAAAAAGATGAATGCACTTCTTTTGCACCGTACTACATACCCTGCAGTCTTCCTTGATGTAGGTACATTCGCAGATTACTGTGGCCAGCATTAAAAATATGAGTCAGGTTCCAATGAAAATATTAACAAGAAACTTTTCCAATTCTCTTAATCTACGCTTTTGTTGATCCTCATTATGCTTCATACAATTCAAGACAAACACTGAATAAGAATTTACTTGAGTCAACTTTTTCACAAAACTCTTTACCACAGCCGAGAAATGGCCTCGGTCAACTTTTCTCCTGTCATGTCAGAAAGGAAAAATTTTCAACATCACTACTCAATGCATTTAAGTACTGCAGCCTTCACATGACTGCCAGAAACGAAAACCTTCTGGACATTCATGAGTGTGTAACACCGATTATCCTGTGACTGTAGTTGCCAACATTTAGGCATAAAAAAAATTGCATAATTATAACAGCTGGCTGTTGGAAATTCCACAGGTATACCGTTGAAGATTTGCCTCGTGCATACCCCTGGTGGTTGGTGCTGAAGAAATTGTCCAGCTCTTCGAAGAACGTGCAACAATCAAACAAACATTGGACACCCAGCCCATCTTTCTGAATGCATTTGTTACGGTGAGCCTTTTTTTTTAAAAATGCTTTTTTCATGCAAAGAAAAGTGATGCAACACAACAAAGCCCCATTTACAACAATACTTTATTCACAACAGAGAATCATTTGATGATCAAAACACTGTGGACAGGCTCTGCTTGAACTTTTCCAGCAGCTTCCATGGCAGCGATGGAGCTTCTACTTGAGTGTCTAACAGCATCCATCCTGTTCAAACAAAATATGAAGGGAGCATTAGAAAAGAAATCTGGGAAATTAACAGTAGACGACATCAACCTACTTGTACTTTGCTACCTCATATTAAAGATATATTGCGACAACTATAGTCAGCCAGTCCACTCACAATATCGCTTATTTTAATGATAACCATGTATAGCAATAAAATCTCTCTCCCAAATGATTAACTGAAGTTGCATAAAATCTGCCCAGAAAAATGAGTAATATTATGATGACCACAACTGGACTACACTGTATATGTACCATTATTACTACTAGTACGTGAGTGTTCACAAAGCTGTTTTATGTGGTGTCACTAGTTTGCTGAACAACAAGCATGAACATGACAAGAAATAATAATAATAATAATAATAATAATAATAATAACTTATATAAAAGTACAAGAAGCATCATGGTAGACACCAGTGGAAAAAGCAACCACTATGCACTTGTAAGATGAATCCAATGCATAAAATAACACAGTAATAACAACCTGAAAAACATTATATATATATATATAACCCTCTGATACTACCAGTTACTCAAGAGAGATTGCATAGCGGAATGTCAGGTTTAATGGCAATTCTGTCATAACTGTTATGCTTAAAGTTCATAACAACGTGTGGCATACTACACTCAGCTAAAGCTAAGAATGCAGCTGCAAATGCATCTCACTGGGAGCTTGCACATATTCACCATTCGAATAGCGCAGCTCATTTCACATGTCCTAGCATGTGCGTGGATGTATTTAGCCACTACAGTTGGACCTCGTGTGAACGCGTATTCGGCATGAAATTATTTTTGTTATATCGATATTCTTTGTAAGCATATATTCAATTACACACTGAAATTGGCGAGAGGAATTTTAGATTTACTTCGTTATATCTGATAATTTGTTATTACGATGGTTGTTGTGCTAAGGTTTCACTATGTGTTCATCTTCAACAGCACCACTTAAGAAAGGGACAAGCAAAAGAATATAGGACTGTACGTCCACTCACTGCCCTTCCCTGCCTGAAAGTGTGTAGCAGGGTGCTACAAGCTAGAACTTGGCACTGCAGACGAGCTTGTGCTTTGCTCACGCTTTTATAAGTGTTTTCATCACATTGTGAGCCACTTTTCACTTACTATATCGACAAATGAAATGCAAAGCAAAGAACCCCTCTTACAAGTGATAATTTAAGAACGTGATCTCTCACTACTACGCATACAGTTTCAAAAGATGGTGCAGACCACAAACTACGGAGCACCAACTGGAACTTTTTGCGTTCTGGTTTTCATTTTGTTTAAACTGAAAACGGCTCAGTTTCAGTTCAACTCCAGAATGAAAAAATAATGGTTCGAACAGGTTCAAGTTCATTTGCATAGCTGAGGAATAATTACAGGAAAACAACACAACAATAACTTGACGGTGTTGCTAAGCTGCACTGAAAGATTACGCTGCCTGTTCTTCAGGCTGCGCGTAGTTACAAAAGAATTGATGATGATGAAGTGTGGTGTTTTATTGCGCAAGGGCCAGTTATGGTTAAAGAGCGCCATGGCACATGGTAGATGTGACATGGCTGTAAAAGGGCCTAAAGAAGAACCCGCTGTAAATGACGTAACATATAGGTACTAAAATAATGATACTGATTAGTTAGTGTTGTGGGCCAAGGCAATTGGGCTTCATTAAAAAACACGATGCAACAAAACATAACAGTGATGCTAGAGCTTCAAGAGAGCCCTTGAATACAAGCGCTGTTAATCATATTGGTAAAAGTTACCTGGCCAAATGATTTTCAGAGTGTCTGTTTCGGCTAAAGAAAGACTAATTTCAGGTTAAAAAGTGGTTCATTACTGAGAAAAAAGGCTAGGTGAAGAGGTATATTTTCATAATATGCAGAAGGGAAATACCTTTCCCTCTCTGCTTCTATTGCAGGACATTGAATAAGAACATCGAAGACTACGAGAATGTTGCTGCACTTACAAGTCAAAGGATTTCCCCCAGTCAAGAGGTAAAAGTGAGAACTGTAAGTGTTTCCTATTCTTAATCGGCAAAGAAGTACTTCCTTATATCATGCTGTTTTTCCAGGTATCCAGTTCCCTAGTTTTGGTTTTATCATGTGAAGCTTATTCAATGCTTGGGTATCCCGCTTTCCTTGCCAATGGTTCCTCAGTTTAATGCATAGAAAAGACTTTAGGTCTGTGGCAGGGATCGGGATATTTCCATCTCTGTCACTAAAACTCACGTACGTAGCGTTTTCGTCAGGAGCTACGCTGCCTTTTATACCTTTGAGGCCAGGTACCCAGCATAAGACAATGACTTGGTTGCACATATATGCGGGGCACAATAAGCTTTACAGTTAATTCAAAACGGAGTCTGTGAAGACAATAGCCTTAGCGACATTTGTGACCCTTATGCATTGAATAGCCGAGAGTATAGCGTGTGCTTCCACTGTAAAGATACTGGTGTGTGGATTTAGTGTCTCAGATGTTGAAAATAAGGGTCCGAGAGCTGCATAAGCAACACTAGCAGGAGACTTCGAAGCATCTCCTGCTAGTTCAAGAAACTTCTCCTGAAGTTCAAGAAAATGTGAATATATATGTGCCTCAGGTGCTCGTTTCGATATTTCTATGAAAGAGATGTCACACTGAATAGTCTGCCACTCCAAAGGCGGTGGAAGCCGTGTAGGAGCCATTAGGACATTCTCCAAAAGAGGGATGCCAGTTTCTTCTGAGAGTGCTTCCGACCGGACGGACAGAGGAGGCTGGATGGCCGGGCGGTTGCGGAACAGCCTGGCCGTGGACAAGTCCTGACTAATTGAATGGCATGGATTACCTACAGCTGATTTTACCTTCAAGGCATACAAAAAGCTTAAATATGTCCTTTCGTTAGATTCAACGTACAGGCTTTGCACAGGACTAGTCCTAAAGGCACCTGTAGCAAGGCGGATTCCTAAGTGGTGGATAGGATCTAGCATTTTCTGAGCACTAGGTCCAGCAGAATTATAGACTATTGCTCTGTAGTCAAGGCATGTTAATATTAGACTTTTGTACAACTTTATAATGCATCTCCTGTCGCATCCTCAGGGTGTGCGTGACAGGAGCTTCAGTAGGTTCATAGTTTGGGGCATTTTGCTTTAAGATACTTCAGGTGCGGAACAAAAGTGAACTTCAAGTCTAGAATGATACCTAAAAATTTATGTTCACGGCTTACAGATAGTCGTTCTCCATTGAGATCTATTATGGGGTCTGGCTGTACATCTATCTTGTTTGAGAACATGACACATGTACTTTTCTGAAAGTTTAGTTTAAAACTGTTCTTGTCTGCCCAATTAGACAATTTACTTAAGCCAAGTGGTACTTGTCTCTCACAGATACTTTAACAGACTGATTTGTAACCTATCTGGATGTCATCCACGTATACAGATCAAAACATAGTATGTGGTACGACAGTGTAGAGCGAACTCATTTTGGCAATAAAAAGAGTGCAGCTCAGCACACCACCTTGTGGAAAACCAGCCTCTTGCATAAAAGGACTTGACAGAATGTTGCCAACTCTAACATGGAACGCGCGATGGGAGAGGTAGCTCTGAATAACATTCAGTAAGTTGCCTTGGACTTCAATTTCAGACAGATCTTGGAGGATTCCAAAGTGCCAAGTTGTTTGTACGCCTTCTCCACATCTAAAAGTACAGTAAGAAAAACTGTTTGTGCACAAACACATCATGGATATTTGTCTCGATGCGGAAAAAGTGACCTGTTGTGGATCTACCTTCCCTCAAACCGCACTATAAGGGATTGAGTATTTTGTTGCTTTTAAGAAAATGAATGAGGCACCGGTTAATCATTTTCTCAAAGAGCTTGCATAAACAACTTGTCAGAGCTATAGGCCTATAACTACTGGGTGAGGAAGGTTCCTTGCCCTCTTTGAGAATAAGAATTACGATTGCTTCTTTCCAGGTAGACGGAATGTAGCCGGCAGAGAACATGGAGTTAAAGAGTGTCAGTAGTGTTCTGTGATTTTGAGGGTGTAAGTGTTTGACCATATCATACATTACTGTCACTTCCTGGAGCAGACCTGGAAGGCCTGGAACTCCGCCATGATAAATGGACGATTGTAAATTTCACTGTACGTGCCTTTCCAACCGAGAGGCAGTCGTTCTGCTTGTCGCTGGTATATTAGGAATGTATCTGTGTAATGAGATGTACTGGAAGTGTGCTGCTAGACAATCAGCGTAGTCCTCAAGAGTGTCTCCTTGTGTATTTAGTAATGGTAAAGGATGTGTTTCACGGCCTTTTATTTTGTTCATCCTGTTACATCCTGTATAAGAACTGATGCTGCTTATGAATTTTTCCCAACTTTCCTGTTTAGCACGGCGGTGTGTTCTTCTACCTTGCGACTTAATTGCCTTGAAGTTAATTAGGTTCTCTGTGGTTGGGGAGTTGGAGGAGATTCCAAGCCTTGTTTTGCTTTTTCCGGACTTCCCTGCACTCCTCATTCCAACATCAAATACGTAGTTTCAAAGGCGACTCATTTGTGTGGGGAATACATACGGATGCAGCATCAATAATGAACTCTGTTATGTATGCTAATGCATCGTCTAGACTAAGTTGACAGCTATCATTCCAGGGCAGGTGTGTTACTTCGCAAAACGTCATCCAGTCAGCTGAATGGAGGAACGTGTGCAGAGCACTTAGCTTATTTTGTAAGGTTTAGAACAATGGGGAAGTAACCACTTCCATAATGGGTATTATTCATGTTCTATTCTAGATATGGCACAAGTGTACTGGACGCTATGCTTAAGTCTATGGAAGAAAATGTTTTGTGCATAGGGCTGTAGAATATTGGTTTTTTTCTTGTTAAGCAAGCCGGCACTTGAAGAGAATAGGATGTTTTCTATTAACCATCCTCTTGCATCATGGCGAGTCTCAATACCAATGCTGGAATCTATGCGATACGAAGCTTCATTAGGGAGAGTGAGAGGAGAATATACTGAAGAACCACACAGTCATCCAGGATGCTACCTTGCTTAGGGGGAAAGCGAAAAGGAAAAAATAGGGAACCAAGGAGTAATGATAAGGACATATAGTAGGATGTGATGCGATTATTTTTAAGTTTGCGTTCGACAGGCTCGTTCACTGCCTTAAATCTAGGCTTGTGGTAGCTAAATTTTCTAAGAGAGCCTCGATAGCTCGCTTCATTAATACGCATGTCCGGTTGACGGCCCAGTAATGCCTTTTATCTGTACGGCCTGTTAATTAATGCTAACAAGGAGATCAACAATACTGGGGACATGCAACAAGCATACATGCTTCAATGTCTCAGGTACTTTGCGTGCACCACAGTCTGGTGGGTCCATGCATTGGATTCGATGCAAATAGTTTTGTCGTGTCAACAAGTCTGCCCACTGACGCAATACGCTGAAAACTGTACAAAAGGCGCTGCTGCTTTCAAAATCACGGGAAGATCGTGCGTATTTACAAATGAGGTAGCATAGTTGAGCACAAGTGCAGGCAATGCATGCATGAAAATTTCCAGAATAGGTGGTGAACCTGCACTGAAAAGCATTTTTTTCTTTCTTTTAGTTTCGCTTTGGAGTGAAAAAAATTGTAATGTTCTGGTTCAACGGTTCAGTGCCAGTTTGATACCCAGACATAACAAAAACCATAGAAACATGAAAGATTAACTTTTAGTTAGCCAGCCATAACTTCTTTGGGTTTCATTCATCCGCACTAGTAATTTGCCAATTTGTAACAGTTTTTTTATTTTTTTTTATACAGATTAAGACAACAGGCACAGACAGCATGTTTTTTTGTGAGGAGCTTTTCCTAGAAATCTTAAGTTTATGGCCAACTACAAAACCTTCACATATGACTTTCAATGAAACAAGGCTGCTGCAGTAACTGATGAAGTTTGCAATCTGGTGCTTAACCAATGCACCAGACTGGGGAACAAAAAGCGCACTTAAAATCTTGCATGTAACACCTTTTTTGGCAACGTGGTTAAAGATGACGGTACACAAATATGCAGCATGAACCAAACAAACCAATAACATGTCAAAGTTAGACAAGTTCCAACTTCCAATAGCTGTACACAAGCATTTATCCCTTTCTTATATTTTTATTCTGTCCCCTCTGGTTTGCACTGCATACTGCCCCTTGTTAAGAAGTGGAAAAGTAGGTTAATATTATCTTCTGTTGTCCACTGTATTCAAAAAGAAAAGAAAAATATGTTGTTTTCACCTCTTTCTAGTAACAAGGACACCCCCTTTACTACTTTCGTTACACTTCATTAACCCTTTCAGTGTCACTAACGTACCGGCACATTTTCCGTGTTTCTGTCCTGCCATGTCACTAACATCAGATAGCAAAGTGAGGACCATACCATGAGGGCATTTGTCATTATCCATGTCACATAGCCAAAAATAAACCGTTGTGTTAATTTGATAATATGTGACAAAAGAACTCAACGATACTATGTGACAAAAGAACTCAAAAAAGAAAAAAAGGGAAAAGCTGGAAGGGTTACACAATGGCCATAATAATTATGCTTGGAGGTCAGGCACATTGATGTCTTATCATACATGCTTCACCGATGCCTTATCAGCACGCACAGTGAAATGTGCTCTGAGCACATACCTTTTGTAGGCTACACATTCATCTTATTAACATTGATTTACCTTTAGATGCAACCACGGTGATAGAATCTAAGATTCTATCCTTACAAGGCAGAATCATACAAGCTGTAACAGAATTTGCAACATCAGAGGCTAACAAATATATTGTTTTTATATCACGATGACTCTTCAGCAACTTTGCTGTTTCCTATGTCACCTGTCTCGAGCAACTGTATGAATAAACTTGCTCAAAGCAATCACCCCCTCTTGTGTCATTTGACCTTTTTATCACAGTTTATCCTCCAAGACCGACGAGCAAAACTCCATTTGGGTCTTGCCTGCAATAAATACTATCCCTTTGCAATCAGGAGTACTGCGAAGAATTGGCGGGATCCCCAGCATTATCACTGCAACCTTATGGAGGCTGACCCATCCAGTCATACCTTGAACATTTTCTAATCTGTGCCCACTGCATACCAGATCTTGGTTCATTGAGCACACCCAACAAATGTTTCTTCAGGCATATTTTGCAACCATGTGCCACCCTAAATTTTAACACCTCTGAAACTTCCTTGCAAACATTATAATTTTCATAAAACTTGACGCAAGTTTCGGAAAATCGTAGAACAAGCCCAAATTTATAAAATTTATGGAAAATTCAGAAAGGTTCGCAGGTATGTTGCCATCTCAGCCATGTTCGTTGTTGTTGGCTCCCCCATTCGTTTTGTATAAGCTGCTGTTTGTGCACTCTTGAAATAGCTTCCTGTGCTTCAATCTCAGGAGCCAACTGCCTTTGTTCATTGTGGTGCTCTGCTTGCATGCACATGACAGCTGCGACGACATGTCACTGCCATTTTCATCTCTACTCAGCCGAGTCGTCTGCACACATGTTTGCCACATTACCTGCCCTTTGAATGTCTGGCTTGGCGCGACTTGACTTCTGCTGCATAGCCGCAACAAGTAGTTGTCTAAATTGGCGGATCACATATTTCAGAGCTAATTTGATTGCTGCAAAATGATATTAATGAAACAGAAGGGCAATTGTCATTTTTGTTAATTCTTTAATAATTATTGTTACTGTCATAATTTTAAGATGACATTAATTCTTGCCATGTAATGACGTGCAAGAACAATGACATAGTTCAACAATATGTCACTCATTGGAAGTGAAATTTCGCAACATGACAGGGTGATAAATAACTCCTTGTTGGGCAATCCTTAGGCCACTTGCCCAAAACAATATCATCAAGAAACATCGGCAGAAATTATCATAACGCGCCACAATAGCTCGGTGGCTATGGCATTGTTGCACTGCCTAGCATGACGTCACAGGTTCGATTCCAGCCTCGGCAGCTGCATTCCAATGGAGGCAGAATGCAAGAAGATGCTTGTGTACCATACATTGAGTGCACATTAAAAATCCCAGGTGGTCAAAATTAACTCAAAAGTGCCCCACATCAGCATACATCATAATCAGATCATGGTCTTGGCACGTAAAACCCCTCAACTTAATTTAATTTAGAAGTTAACATACGCAGTTTTGCTAATGAACATGTGCGTACCTGTTGTAACAACATGCAGAATGACAACAAAGAAAAATTGTAAGTGTGCCAACCTGGCAATTTGCAGCCAATGGACCCCTGCAGATGATGTACATCAAGTCACCATGTCACAGCTCGCCTACGGCTCGCAGAACCATGCACAGCACTGAAAACATGGTGAGCGGCTTCAACATCATGTCAGGATGTAGAGAGAGATACTATCTATCTGCACAACAAAATCTTACCACGGTCCCTTACTCAGCTATTAAAATCCTAGCCATGCAATGTTCATGTTAAGCAGCAGCATTGACAACTTGTAGCAGAATTCATACAATGCTCAAAGCCAGTTCACACGCCATTTATGCAGAGTGCTACTGATGGAGCACTGCTTAAACGACCATGAAAAGGAAATATGTTCAGCTAGACTGAATAGATTGCACTTCTGAAAATGTTGACATGTCAGTCCCACCATAAGTAGTAGCTCAATAGGACGAAAAGAACACGACAATGAAAGAGGGGCAGCATTTCCTTAGCACTAGTCATTGAATTATTTACCACAGAAGAAAAGGAGCTACTATATCACATCTTAAAGTAAGCAAAGACCATACCTGGCAAAGAAAGACCAGACATGTGAAAATACAGTTAACACCTATATAATGAAATGACATGTATACATAACTAAGGATTTTGTATTTCCTGGCCAAAATCCTATTTTTCACTTTTATTGTGAACACCTCTAAACTGCAGACCACAACAAATCCACATGTATAAGAAATGAACTTGGGGCATCTCCAATGGCTCATTTCTTTCTCTACAATAAGCATACATAGCAATGTTGAAACTGCCTTCCACAGTTGCTGCTGAGTTGGGGTGCGCAGAGAGAATGCCTATCAACACCAGAAGAAAGACAGGAAGCGTGATGCATACCTCAATGTGCTAAGGTCCAGCTGCATTTACAGATTTCATCAGATGAAGTGTACAGAAAAAAATGCACTTCTTCCACTAAGTATCTCCTGTAATCATGTTAATATCACTCATGCATCTGACCCCAATGATGATCACTGTGGCGATTCTAATACTTAATCGACTCCAATACCATCCATTTTGGAAGTGTTTAGGGTACAGTGAATTTGTCGAACATACATCTCCAGTCATAAATGGCTATTTTCAAGCTTCAACCTGCCTCAGAAAGATTTTAAATCGAAAACAGTAGCTCATAATGAATAACTGCAGCATTAATCCGACTCTAATGTGTGCCTTTTTTTTCCCTAAGAAAATTCATCCAGAAATTGCTTTGGCGGTGCAATCGGATACGAAACCGAAACCGTGTTCAGAACAGCCTACAGTTACTGCCAGATTAGCCAGCATCATTGCCATTACCATTACAACACGGTAATGGTGACCATGGAAGGCAATGTATGAGTTCTCGCATAGCATGATGGCGATGCCGAGTCGCTTTGAAGTCTGATTACGAGTATGTTGAGGCAGTAAAATATTTTGCATGTTAAGTGATTGCCATTAATTACCATCACAACAGGGTAATGGCGACCATGGATAGCAATGTACGAGTTCTAGCATAGCATGATGACGATGCCGAGCCGCTTTCAAGTCTGATTACGAGAGTATATTGATATAATAAGATATTTTGCATGTGAAGCTAGCGGCAACAAGTCACGTAACATTTTCTTGGCGTTCCAGAGAATTGCATGCATGGCAGGACAAGCTAGCAAAGTGTTTAGTCTAGGCATGGGCCACCATCCCGTTGGCGATTGTTGTGGACTCGTCTGCTAAATGCAGAATGCCAGACGCACCATGGACTGTATGGAGGACAACATGTTGTGGTTCTTAATAGACAGTGATAAAGCACTGTCTGAGAGTGATGAGGATGCACATTAAGCAAATAAATTTCCATTTTGCGAAAGTAAAGTTAATTGGTTCTCTCTTTTTCTTACTGCCAGAATTGGAGGCATGCTACCTTTTTCTTGCTAAGAAGCGGGTGTGTGTCTGGTTTAGGGACGTCTTATAACCGATAAATACTTCGAAATTAATAAACTGTGTAAACGTTTTGGTATTTTGTCTGCTTGATTAATTCGACCTGCTGGATGATTTGACTAATTCGTTGCTCCCGCCAGGACTGAACTAACATAAGTCAACTGTATTCTTTCACTGAACCTGCTTGCTCTATTGCAAGTGGTATGGTGCATGACCATTACAACAAAGCAACAAGTATTAAAATATAGCAGTGGCTTAGCTCGGCTATGCCAGGATATACGTAGTGCGAGCTAAGGTCCATGGTCGGGCACGTTGCTCAGCCTCCTGGCAATGCCGCTTTGCTAGAGGTTCCTCCCTTTGCTCCGGTGTCTCCGCAGCACGTTTAGCCTTCTGTTCATTCTTCCTACACTCAACCGCTAATTCCCAGGCAACTACTTCGGGATCCGATGAGTTCAGCTTCTCCGCTCTTCTGCGCCGCTGAGCAGAAATTTCGCTCTCCTTCTCCATGGCTATACCACACTGGCAAACGCCCCGCTATATGTATACCTCCACTGATACCTCTGCGCATGCGCACAAAATGAGAGGCGCTATCAAGTGGCTCCGGCGCACAGCTGGGCACGCGCCATAGCCAGTGCGTCTGCCACTGCTATGACGTCACTCCTCTGGAATGCGCAGACTGGCGAGGCGCGCCAGCTGTGCGCCATGTGACGTCACTGCTTCTCGCGCAAGCGGAGCACAGCTCTCCAGGAGCCAGGCGAAACTGCTCAACCTCGACCAGTGTAGCTCACGCTACAAACTCGGCCAGTGTAGCTCACGCTACAAACTGATTTTGGAGGTCCAAAGGGCTTCGTTATAAAGGCCATTTGACTACAGCAAAATCTCCAACTTCAGACTGACGTCAAAGACACCATAATTTGAGTGTGCATTAGAAAAAAAAAAAGAAAAAGGAGGGCAGAGGTAACCTTCGGACTTAATTTACTCTGCTAACAGTGAGCTTTATTTCTACCAATTAATTGCAAAATGGAGTTGTGAAGGAACTATCTACCAGGCTAAAGTCATGTACGGTTTCTCTTTAGCATCGCTTTGAATAACATAACACGGTGCTTAAATCTACAGATGACATTAAAGGAATGTTAAAGACCTAAGGCAGGAGATCACAGGAAAAACTGTGCAAACACATCTTGTAGTACAGATAGAAATTGGGCAATTCAAGCTTTTTTATAAGAGTTGATTTACTACAAAAGCTTAATGCAGCATGAACCTATGTTTCAGTCCTTATTCTAAAGGTAATTTAATAAACCAAACATGCAGCAACCTAAGAAATCAGTTTGTATCATTACATTCATGTCCAACCAGAAAGTGACCCTAACTAACACATTTACATACAGGACAAAAATTAAATGACTACACTAACAGAATAAAAACTTGCATGAGAGCTAGCTGAAAGCATGTGCATAACAATCACCTATTGCTGTGGTGCCATGTAATAACATCCAATACTGTACTTCCCGCTGTCTGAAGAGAACTCATATTAATGCTTCTTTTAAAGATTAGTTGTTCCAATCACCTTTCTCAAGCCTTGATCTATGGCAAAGATTTTTATATCTCTATATGCATATGTCAGCACCATTTCCTAGATTTATCAGCAATCTAGCCAAGCTTGAAATTAATCTACTTGCCAAGCTTGCACCAGTGACAAGCTACTAAAGTTCATAAGACCCTTACTGACAGTATCCAATTTACTCTTGGCATGATGCAAGTGTTCGAAATATTCTCTTTATGTACTATGCATATCTACCGCTTAATAAAAATTACACTGCTTTAATTGTACTTATAATGTTACACTTAGGTTCCACATGTTTTCAGCTTTCAAGATGCTCTTGTATTCCAAACAAATCTTGTTCGCAGGTAGGGTGGTGCAAAGCGAGAAATTTGAAAACCAAGGTGGACACAAATTTTTGGAAATGAAACTGGCTTCCTCTAATGCAGATAGCTTGGAAAATTTTTTTTGTTTGCATGTCTCTTGCAAATGCAGGGCAACTTTCATGGCAAACTTTTGAACAGACCCAATTTCAAGGTTTCATCATGTTATTACCAGAACGAAGTCTACCATATATTTGTCCATTGATAAAATGTAGCAGAAAGAAGATGAGTGGTAAATGACTAAACAAAGCTAGATTTTCTTAATACAAGCAAGTAATGCTGCTCCCACGTTAAAAGAGTATCGGCACAATATTTCTTAATTTTTTTTTTATTAAATGAAGGTCCTAGACTTTGCAACCCTAGAAAAAATACTGGCAAGTTTCAGAGCACCCTAAATAATTTAACTTAATTGCTTTTCTGGTTTGGGTTTAGTTTGCCAATAGGTGAATGTGTCGCGACGTCATGACGCAGAAGGCGGCCACGTGAGAGCAGGACATTGAGATGTTTTGACACCTGCTGCAGCTTGCTCAGTCCTGTGCAATGCTGGGCCTTACAAAGCAGCATAGGAGGTGACAAACAAAGCTGGTGCAAGTGCCAAAACATTGTTGCGATGTCCTGCTCCCACGTGACCACCTTCTGCGTCATGACGTCACGACACAGTCACCCTCCTGGGAAATGAAGCTGAAACTGGCTGTAGAAAAGCTATTAACCTTAAATTATTTAGCGCACTCCGAGGTTTACCAGTATTTTATTTTCTCTAGGGTTTCGAAGGTCCCAAACCTTTTAACGCAAGAGATGAAGTGTTCAAAACATCATATCAGTACTCCTGGTCAAAGAGGCAGCTTGTAAATGTACTGATAAATTAACAGTCACCGCAAGTATGAATTACAAAAAAGGCTTCACACAATTGTCAACAGGCATGCAGAAAATTTGGGATTCACTGCATACTAGCACACATTAAAATATCACACTGATAGGCTCCACAATTAATTTTTTGCAAAACATCAATCACATGAAAATTCAAAGTATTTAATGACGATATCTGGAACCGCATACAAACCAAATCTCTGCTCTATTCACACACACATGCTGAGCAACATAGTCAAGCTCACAACTCACCTTCCCAGTGGAACCCGTGATGAACATTCTTTCCAGCATATCCATGAAAGCAGCTGCCGAGACGACGCCCACCAGGAGACCGGCAGCACCTCACGCGCATGGCATCAGTTGCTCAAGTCAGCACCCACCAGCTTCCAGCTTTAGGTGCATGCACCACACTACTGCGATGCCACCACGGTGCAACGACATCCTCCAGTCAATCCCGAAACTGCAGGCCCAGTTCATCTCGGCCCAATACAACAGCTTCCAAAGAGCGGCCGATACGAGTAAAGAACCAAGTTTTCAGCACCAACATGCTTTGGTTTCACGATGGCAGAGCTTTACGAAATGCTTCACAGGAAATTTGAGAACTACATTCCGGTTTCTTTTGGAGTTTACATAAATAACGCAGCACCGAAATTACATGACAGTACTCGACATTCAGCCAACCCCAACTGACAGCAAAGGCATGTCCCGATTCCATTCAAGCAAGCTGTGCAATATATCATTAGCTCTTTAGAATAGCGTGGAGATCAATAGTAAGCTCAGTACAAGCACTGCTATCCAGCAAAATAAAGTAAAAATGTTTAAGCATAGCCATGACATCAGTTACGAATAAATGCCAAATGATACTCTGTGATGACTGACCATAATCAAAACCACAGGCTGGCATGCAAACAATTTTATCAAGTATTGTGCTGGCACGAAAGAGTGACATGCTGTTTGCACATTTACATACACAACATACCAACATGCAGTGACCACTAACTAGCACACGCAATTACAAATTGAAACTGCACCTCAATAAGAAATTTGTCTTAACTACCTAAGGCAGTGCAAAAGACGTGTAAAATACGAATGGTATTCCGCGGTTATGAGATGTGAGGATTTTGTGTAGAGGCAGGCAACAAATGGCACACGAAACTTTGGAGGCTTCTTACATTAGAAAAGCTGGTTCGAGTTGTGTCAGTGACACATCTGTTTTTCTGTACGAGGCCGAGCAGAAATTTCTTTCACGCTTACTCAGATAATATATCTTTTTTTATCTGAATCTACTTGATGCCTTGTATGTGTGTGCATGCGCTCAGGTCTGGGAGGGCTATATACGTAGGATGCTTTTACGCTCAGTCAACAGTTGAAGTAAGCACCCGTGCTGTTTCCTTCCTTGTGTGTGTGGTCTTGGCGCAGAACTAGTTTGTTGTGTAAAATACTAAGTGCCCAAATAAAATGTTATTAAGTGGAAAGGGGCACCTTAGGTACTTCAAAAGCAGCCTGAGGAATGCGCACACTGACATACAAACTGTCACATTGAAAAGAAAGCATTGCTTTGAATTAAAGCAAGTAACAAAAGTGTATTGTTTGCATGAATATATTTCACAAGGAACACAATGCAGTTTTTGCGAACTGTTTGATTGCCACTTCAAATTGCTTGATGTGCACGCCCAGACACTTTTCATGCGCAACACAACTCATAGGAACTTACAAGCCCTAGGCTGCAATATACTGAACTTCACACAAACTTGTTGGGAGCTATGTATATATAAAAAAAAATTTTGAATATTTAAAAAAAGTTAGTTTGGGCCGCATGCAAAAACAATAAAAATGTGTCAAAAAATTAAGTGCCTGACACAGTGCCTACAAATGCCTATGAGCCTACGATGTTGCTACAAAGACCTGGATCAAGAACTACCAACAGCCAGCATTATTTTCATAACTATGTGCCCAAACCTAATTGTCCAAGCTGCAATATTTGTGTTACTGATTATTATGGACACTAAAAGACCAAACATAAAGATTGTAATGCAGCATACCAAGAGGTACTGTGGCCACACATACACACACAAACACATTTATGGATCTTGCTCAAACTTGGATCACTTAGCTCATCAATGAATTCTCTAGGTGGGAGATTGCACAAATTGATAAATGTTAGGAGTAACTCGTTTGAAACAAGGAAGTGGCCATGACCACTGCTTAAGGCCTTTCCTCCTCCTAAGGGCTTATTTGATAAATGGTGAACATAGGAAAACATTAGAAATATAAAAAAGATCAATGCATCTTTTTCGTAGTACTTCCCTTGCAGATTGCCTAACTGGAGACTGATGGGAATCCTGATAATATAAGAAAACTGGTTCAGATAAATTCAACCACATTAATGGGAAGCAACAGTACACTTCACTCCAATCTTCAAGCTCGTATACAATATGCGCCTTTAGGTTTCTAAATGCTTAAATGTGGGCAAGAAATGATCACATGCCATGTCCAAATGTGCACCAACAGACCTCTGTAGCTTTGATTGCTTGGTTTAGCTAGGCAGACATGAAAAGCTGCTAAGACTTATGCTTTTTGGAGACTTCAGCTCTGGCATTCTTTTCAAGCATGCATCTTCTTCCAACCTACAAGGCACTTCATATTACCATATAGACTTGAGTAATAGCTGCAGCTGCAACATTGCTCAAAAAGTTCCTTCTCAAATATTTTCAAATTATGAGCTTGTAATAAGTGATGCAGCAGGCCAAGCTTAGCTGTGTCACTTTGTTAGTCATACATTTTAGGTTTCATATAACCAGCCCACCATAGAAGAAAAATTATGTATAGCAAATTTGGCAAGTTGGTAATGGTTCACAACTATAAACTAGCATCACGTTACCACATACTTGGAGAAACATTTTCAGCAACTGCACACTTTCAAGTAAATCACTAGATTCTCTCATCTAAGTTACTGGTTTATGACTGCCTTACTCAGTGTGGCAAGTACTTCTTTACCTTCATTAAAGAAAGTAATACAATGCACTTTCATGAAGGGAGTAGTCATCAAGTGCTTGTGAGGAGGGTATTTAAACACTAGACAGAAAGTGAACAGCATTTGCATCAAATATAGCTGCTTGCTGTAAGAATTCCAAAGTTTTTTTTACCAACGTCTGAGCCCATGCATTCTACACAAAGTGCTGAAGAAGGTATGAGGTTTTTACGCGAGTCAATACGATACCACAACACAAAAGGGAGGAGAAAGTAGTGACAAGAATCCAACCTTGCTCATTCTTGCCCAGGCCCTGTCCGGATTTCCAGCCATGTCGCAGCAGCAGCTGGTAGCCGAGATTGTCCTAGGAGGTGCAACCCCGCAGGAGGAGAGAAAGGAGGGAGGTGCCAAGTAGAACCAACACGAACAAGCGCCCCCAGCAAGTAGTCCCGTACGCCGAGGCAGTGGCCACCCGCAGAGACAGCAGTGGCGGCCCTCTACCTCATGCCCGGCACCACTAGCGTGCTTGGTTGGGCAACAAGGAGCACACACGACACACACACGCTCACTGTCAGTTCCCAAGAGACGCCCACCTCCCTTCCCATTCACAGCTCTCATGGCAACCGGAATCAGTTCTACGGAAATCCGCACGGTGGAAGTAGACTGATGAAAGGGAGAAGTTGGCAACCACCTGAAAGTTGGCTGAAGCTACAAAAGAAGTCCAATGGACTTCTAAGACAAAAACTGGGCATTTGGAAAAAGAAAAAAAAAGTTTGTCCCAGTCTTAAAACCAATCTTGACAGCCTTCCAGTTCAGTCACTTCATGCTTATTTTTTTCACATGGATGCCAACTCTCATCGTAAATCCGCCTCAAACTTGCAAACTCATTTGTTTCAGCGCTTCAACTTGTGCCCTCATGCTGCAAATCTCTAGCCTTCTTGATAACTCAGTAAAGCAACTGCCCTTGGAAGGACACTAGTGCCAGGTAACATGTACACTTGGACCAACACGAATTTTACTTCACTGTGAAGCCTTACGAGGAACATGTGTGGGTTTGCCTTGTAGCTAAGCTTCATACTACTTTTGGGTGGATGCAACATCTTTGTTAACAGTTCTTACAGCACTGAAAGTTGCCAGATCCCAAGCATACATTTCAAAAGCATCAGAAAAGATATCCAGGGGCATGAATATCCAAAAGCAAGCGCATGGATGGGGCAAGAGAATGAGATGAGTGCCCATTCTGCATGTAGAGGCCAAGTGAAACACTGAAACACCGACAGACACACTTCCAAAGCTAAACAGTTCAATTTGCAATTGAAATGGAAGGTAAGATGTTCCTTTGGGAAATTTCTTCTGTTAAAGGACATTTTTGTACAAATGTGATGCTAACTCTGCAGGAGGATGCATAGATGTTTGCCAAATCATTTGCCATTGCACTGCTTATACCAGCCTGTCTGAAAGCGTGTCATAAAAAGAAAGGGGAAGCATAAGCCTATGCTAGTCAAGGGATTCCTTGTCAGAAGATGACCAGGAAGTCAATGGAAGAGTACTCCTAGTTCGTAACGCTCCAGGTGACCAGTGACAGAAGGTTTAAATGGGACTTAACTCCTTGTGCAACCTTGCTTTGAATGACAAAGCATGAAAGACAGCACAGCGAGCCACAATGTGAATAAGCATCAAGTCATTCAAAAAACTAACACAGTAATCTAAAGCGCACATAACTATTACAAAGCTATGATAGTTTCCTACTGAATGAGACGTATGATGATGCTTTCAAAGCTACGCTAAAACAAAAATTAAAAATTTAAATGCTGGTCTTTTACATGTCAGAACCATCATCTGGTTATGAGGCACGCCATAGTGGGAGGCTCCGCATTAATTTTGGCCACCTGGGGTTCTTTAACCTGCCCCAAGGCACAGTTGAGCCCACTCGTACAGTCCTACTTATAATAAATGCTTGCTTATTGCTTGAAGACAATGTCATCATTAGAATTTGCATTAAGACAATGACAGACTGAACACATTCCCACCTCCCACATGTGGTACAGGAGCTTTCCTCTGTGCCTGCATCCTTCCTCAACAGGGCACATGCAAAATGCGGAAAAATCGCTGCTCTACACACGTTCTTAGACCCAAGTATGGCAGACCTTGTGCCCTTCCTTCTTTCTTTCTTCCTCAATTTTGCACGCAACCCTTGGCTTTGACAGCTCTGTGGGCACGCAGTTGTCCATCTCAATAAGCAAAAGCTAGACGTGCAAGGAAGTGTGCTTATGGAATCTGTGGCCCACATCCCTTGCTCTGCTCAGCACTACACTTTATTTGTCAATTAGCGCACTGCACACAGCTGCACCAAGACTGATATTACTTCTATACTACGCATGGAGGTGGTAAAAAATGACAAATTGCACAGCCATGCCATAAATGTTTCCTATTTTCCCATGTCTGTCCCATTTTTAAGTACCCTGGTTTAGGTAGCGTGATGACCTTTAGCATAAGTGAGACTGTAACAGTCTTTGTCCTCAGTGCTGTGTGTGCAACAACATGCAGGGGAAACTGCTGTGCCACACACTTCATTGCCAAACAAAGAAAAGCAAAGGAGACCTTAACAATGAGTGCCATAGCAAGCTAGCTACAGCCCTATAGATGCAAGGTATGCTGACTGACTGAGGAAATAAGGATGAAACAATGGTTTTGTGAAAATAACTGTCACTCCTGCACTTAGCTGAAGACAGATGATTGCCTATAATGTCCCAAAAGCAACGGGTCTACAGTGGAGCCTTGGTATACATACACTCCTTTGCTGTAAGCAAATATGAAACCGTAGTTTATAGGTCTGCATTAAACCTTTAAGGATGGAAAGCGAGCTCAGCTCACCGAGCGCAAAATTGCAAAAAAGATGAACAAGACCAGCTCAACCAGCACTATTCTTGTTTTTCATGCAGGCCTGAAGACAATTTGGGCTGCTGTGTTATTTCGCCCTTTTTCCAGGCACATTTATTTTGTGCTTCTTATAAATAAAATCAGATGGCGCAATGTTGAAAGGTGAAGTTGGGAGCATAGACACTTACGTGCAGTGAAACCCACCCTCACATTACAGTGTAAATTTTTTTCCCTAGTAAACTGCACCTTACTGACAGAAATATTTTGCACGGTCTTGCAGTATATAATCATCAGAATCTTTCGCATGAAAAAAGAAAGTCACTTTTTGCAAGTTCTTAACTTTTTTTTGCCATCCTTAAAGGGTTAAAGTTTGCCTAAGTGGTACTCCAGTTTTACAAAGTAAAACTGCACCACTTTTCAATCATTTTTGCAATGTTCTCTTAGTGCAAATACTTAAATTAACCTAATAAATTCCACATGATGGTCAGGTCCATTGTAAGTGGGCTCAAGTGCGGCTCTTCTATTGCAGCTTCAAGAATGTGCAAGTACACAGAGAAGCTTTCAGAAACGGAGTGCCACGAATGAACCAGGAGAAAATTCTCACAGGCTAAGAATACTGCCAGAGGCAAGGGTCTGCATTAACAGGGGAGGCCTCTGCTGTTCACTTCCCAATCTGAGACTGCATCATACCTGCCAACCTGTGAACTTGAATATCCCTAAATATCCCCCGACCATGACAAAGGAAGAGGGTGTGTTGCAATCATTTTCCAAGTTTTCACCGAGCACACACCTTTTGCGGGATACAAACACGCATGTTAATAATGATTATTTACCCCCTAGATGCAGCACACTAGCAACAGCAAAAACTGATAAGCAACACATTGTTTTTAGATCAACTTTTTTAGGGACTTTGCCGTTGCTTCTTTCGCCAGCTTCAAGAAATTGTTGGAATAAAACTTGCTTGAAGAAGCTTCCCTTCTCATATATGGTGCCTTGTGCTGCCACGGAAAGGTGGTACAGGTACTATTGAAATTGCTTTCTTGGGTGCAATTTTTTCGACCTTGTGCCACCCCATTATTTAGCACTTTAAAAGTTGTTTCACAAACAGAACCTACTTTTCGTAAAGCTTGCTGCAACATTTGCAACATAGCAAAACGAACCCAAATTTGTAAACTCTACAAAAAATATGAGACAGTTCGCAGGTGTGCTGTAAGCCCAGGCAGTATGCCCAAGTTGCAATGAATTAAATGTTATTTTAGTGCCATCTATGTTATAAAGTCTTCTGCGAAAATCTTCCCATCGCAAATGGCTTGTACTAGCTATAAACATTGCTCAACCAACCTTTCAAATGCTTTTATGTTCTTCAAAAAATTTGAATTTGTACTTATTTTTGTGTCTACCCTTCACTCAAGTTTTCAAAGCACACCAGCCTATGCTGAAATGCAGATAAGAAATAAACCCATAAGCACATGAGAGGCTAACTAGCATTTCAAAGAACCTAGGCTCAGCAAACCTTCTCACTGAAGATTAAGGGAGGATAGGCCGTGTGCCCTGCAGCAAATGCAGATCACTGACAGCCATGACTAAGCATATATGAATACATTTGTGTGTTTCCACACACATGTACAAATGTATGTTTGTGTGTGCCTTTGTACACAACATGACCTCATAAAATGATAAAGCAAAGCTGTGTGAATACCCATTGCAACAAGATGCAGTGATACGTATATGAAACTTCAGAAAAACATGTCTGATTTGTATTGCCAGGCACATTTATATATCCAGTCGGACTAAGCTAGTGCACCTTCACAGCTAGTTTCATCAAATACATTGTTTTTAATGCTACAGCAGTCAATGTTCTGTTATGTGGAACCATAAAGGCATCTTCTGTGGTTTGAAAATGTCATCTTAAAAGTAAGCAGAATACACAACCCTACAAGGTGGAAGCCTTGGCATGTCTATTAGCACTTTCAAACAAAAGTTGAATGGTCCCCCTAACTTGCAAGTGTTTGTATATATGCTCACTCTACATTGTACAATTGCTTACTGTTGTAATGGCGACATTATCAAACACCCACTTAAGCTGAAGTTCAGTGTTTAACGGAAGCCCATCTGGTCGGGATGAAACGTGGTTTAAAGGTAGAGAAAAACGCGGGCACTACGCCAACCAAAGTAAAACTTAAAAGAAAAGAACATGTTACGGCTCCCACGCGGGAGCCTTGTTCACAGGTAAAATAAACAAAGGTGTTCGAGCAGCTCGTTTAAATAGTCTTGAACACGTGACGCAGGCAGCGCGCATACACTGAGGGCAGATTGTCATCGCTCCTGTTCAGAGTGTGTGGCGTAGTCTGAATCATAAATGACTCAAGATAAAGGCATCGAAATAGCCCTTTTTCCCTGGCAAGGACACGCGCCTTCCCCCAGTCGATTGCGTGGCCACTTCAAGCGGCATGCTCAGCCAAAGTTTCACATTTTCTTTTCTGACATCATAATTGTGCCGTTTAAGATGCCGTTCAAGTCACCAGTTTCGCCAATGTACATGTAGTCACAATCCGTGCATGGGACGACATACACAACACCTGGGAATTTTTCTTTTGGTAATTTGTCCTTAATACTGACGTGTGATTGTCGTAGCTTAATACTGATGTGTGATTGTCGTAGCTTCTGGTTTCGAATGTGTGCCACTTGAACACTTGAAAGTCGAGCGCTCTCTTCGTTCAGCCCTCCTCCGAAGGCATTTCTTCGCTACGTGGACGAATGTTCTGCATCATTCACAAAGATGCAGTTCTGTCGTTCACTTCGCACCTAAACAGCACGGAAGCCGCAAACCAGTTCACGGTGGAAGAAGAAGTCGACGGCATGCTCCCGTTCCTTGGTATGCTGGTTGAAAGAAAGGGGCCTACTTTCTCGTTCGCAGTTTTCAGAAAGCCAAACCACACAGGGTGCTACTTGCATTTCACCTCTATGCAACCTGCTTCTCACAAAAGGGCAGTGGTTTCCACGCTTCTACGACGCGCGGAGAAAATCTGCACGAGACAAGAAGACTACGCAGCCGACGTAAGCGTGGTACGGCGGGAACTATCAGCCTTTGGTTACCCGTGTTCTTTCTTGAATGCTGTTGAATGGCAAATGGCACGTCCACAGTTACCCTATGCTGCCTCTAGTCAAAAGCGCGCTGGAATACCCTATATCCCGACCACAAGTGAAGCTCTAAGCTGTATTCTGCATTCATACAATCTTCAAGTGGCACACATTCCAAACCAGAAACTACGACAATCACTTGTCAAGGTTAAGGACAAATTACCAAAAGAGAAATTCCCAGGTGTTGTGTACGTTGTCCCATGCGCGGATTGCGACTACATGTACATTGGCGAAACTGGTGACTTTGAAAGGCATCTTAAACGGCACAATTATGACGTCAGAAAAGAAAATGTGAGACTTTGGCTGAGCATGCCGCTTCAAGCAGCCACGCAATCGACTGGGGGAAGGCACGTGTCCTTGCCAGGTAAAAAGGGCTATTTCGATGCCTTTATCTTGAGTCGTTCATGATTCACACTACGCCACACACTCTGAACAGGAGCGATGACAATCTGCCATCAGTGTATGCGCGCTGCCTGCGTCACGTGTTCAAGACTATTTAAACGAGCTGCTTGAACACCTTTGTTTATTTTACCTGTGCACAAGGCTCCCGTGTGGGAGCCGAAACATCTTCTTTTTTTTTTTGTAATTTTACATTGGTCGGCGTAGTGCGCCAGGTTATCGTCTACCTTTAAACGAACCACTTAAGCTGCGTGTTTGAATTTGTCTATTCTCTTAAAACTGTCTACACTTCTTTGGTGGAAGAAAAAAAAGCTGATTATTAGTGCAGGTAACTTATTCCTTTTCTCAAACTGTTAATTTCATGGTGTTTATGCATGTTGGAGAAATGTAACCTATCTGCTACTCATCTTTTGTTTTAACTTCCTTTGCAACTTAGAAAGCCTCAGCTTGTGGTAAAATCAACCCTATTTAGTAAGTGTATTTTACGAACATATATTAAATTGGTCCCTTTAATAAAATTTGGCTTTCGAGAAGATGATCATGTGTAGATGGCCACAGAAATGCAGCTTGCCGCGGGGGTGCATGAAGGAAATACTGAAACCATTTTGCTGCAAAAGATGAGTGCTAGCAGACACCATCAGGATTTGCAATCCAAGTAGGCCAGAAGGCAAGAAAAAAAAAAAACAAACATTAGAGCTGGTAAAGGAACTCTTTTTAGGTCAAACTGATGATATTGGTTAATGCCAATATTAACGCACAAGTGCCCTACACACAGAATACTGCAAGGAGTGTGGGTAAAAATTTGGAAGTTGTACAACCTATGTAAGAACAAACAGATCAATATAGCACCCTGAAAAACTAGGCCTGACTGTGTCCTTTCATTTATGTACAGTGGTGGCCAAGTCAGTTGCAAAGACTATACACCTCAACCCACAGTATCGCCTCAGTAGAGGATTAGCCAAGTTGAAACTAATGCACACAAGACTATCTGTCATTGTAAATGCACAGATTTTGCTGCGATACACCCAAGAAGAGATGGCACCATCTCAGAAAGACATGGCATCGCTTCTTACAAGCAACTGCACAAGAATCGTGCAATTTATACTTAGCCATGTAAACAACTGGGCCACGAGTTCCAATTAGCCACTCAAGCAAGATGGCTTATGCTTGTAAGCATAAGCAAGCATAAGTTTTGTTTATTATTACTATTTAGTTTTGTAAAACCGGACACTAAACCCAAAGAACTAGCTTTTTACCTGTGTAATTGGCTCAGCAAGAGAAGACTGCTCAAGCTCGATGAGGTTGTCATCATAAACATCAACTCCTTTACCCTGAAAAGGAAAAAAGAAAATGCAGTTCTTTATGTTACTAGAATCAGTGGCATCTAACATGGTGCTTCTTTTAAATCACAGCCATACTTATTGCTTGCGGCGCACTTGCAAGCATATTTTACAGTTCTATTGAACATATCAGTGACCTCGGTGAGCCTTTCACACACAGTGACACATATAGAATGCAGGAATAAGTCTCCTTCAAAGGGAATATGTATACTTGCACAAAGGGATCAGTAATCACTTGGTCGATAATTTCCCTCTCCTTCCTTATCCTTTTACCCACCCTGCCCTTTCCACAAAACCCCTCACCCAGCTGAGGGAGCTCTTAGTGCATCCAAGTACGAGTAGTCGGTCTGTGAAGGGATCAGTCGGTCCTTTCAGACTTTTCTGGTATATCACCACAGTGGCACACCCACACGTAAAAGCAGAAAGAGAGGTTGTTAGTGATGAGGTACTTTGCTCACAAGGTGAGCTGTCTTGTTCTTGGCCGTTTGTATGTCTGCTCATTGTTGCTGAACAGCTAGGGCCATGCTGGTAGCATTTTAGAGGATAAATGGCAGATGAATTGGGCTTTTTTGGTAGGAGCCTTTCCTGGATTCTTGACTTCTTGCTGACTTTAGATATGCATCTTGACAATTCCCAAGTAATTTAGCGTTCACTTGTGGCTGCTTGCCCTTAAAACTTGCAGTGAGATCATTTTTCGAAGCCTATGCAGCAGTGACCTAGTGGTAGAGGTACTGGGTTCAAATCCTGGCACCGCCAGAAACCAACAGGCTTTCCTAATGGGTAGAGACATCTTCTAGCCTAGTGCTTGGCTACTTGTGGAGGTCCCCACTTAATAGGTGCACTGGGACGCCACATAAGAAATTTATGCCGTGAGAACAACCAAAACCACCTCTTCCTGGGTTTTGTGAACACAGGATTTGATGGGATTTGCAATCTGCCATGCTCCTTCCTCAGGACAATTCACCCCCAAGAAAGTTGAGTTTCAGGACGCAGTTCTATGGTTCACCTAGCAGAAGTATTCACATTAAAAAAATCAAACAAAATGCTGATCAAAATGGTATTAGCAAAGGGGGTAGATGCTTCAGCTTCCACACAAAAGCCTAAATGTCTACCCCCTTTGACACTATTTTGGAAGCCATTCTGCGTAATGTTTTTAATTTTTAACTAATTCCCAGCTAGACGAAATGTCGTCTAATTATTGATTCCTAGTAAGAGGATATCCCCAGTTCTACAGGGCACTTCCAATCGCGATCTAGCCCGAGCAGCAGGATCGAATAATTCGATAGCGATTGGCCTCCTTCTGCAGCTTGTGCAAATGACCCAATCTAGACCGGGAAATTCAATCGCGATCGGACTCGATCGCAAGCGCCCCGTACGACTGGGGCATAGAAGACCACTTTTACCTATGATGCGGGAATCAACAACGCGAATTCGGCATGCCGAGTAGATTAGCGTTCGTCACATCATTGTGCAGGGCTCTCGTAACTTGTATCGCGAAACGAAAGCGGAACGGCGAGCACAAAAATAATCGGAAGAGGGGACTCGGAGGATTGTCGATGCTAGTCTGTTAGGCCGACTAAAAACTCGCTTTATCGAGTTCTGAGGACATACATGACATCGTTTTTTTCGTCTATGCCGATCGAACCACAGAAGCATCGTTGACAAATGCGCTATGATGCCAACTAGACAACAGATATACTATGTGCCCCACCGAGCCAGTGATAAACTTTTTTTTTTAAGTTGTCAGGGTAATAAACAGACGGATGTGGCCACCGTAACTTTCACGAGGGCAACACTAAAGAAAAGGACTCGGGCACCTGTCGACATGCACCAAATAGCCCAACAAAACACAGTATAAAATAAACAGGCCACGGTATTTGTTGTGAAGCAAACGATCTCGATCTAGCAAAACACCGTACCGTACGTTACAATACCCCATGGGCACTGAAAATAGAGCAGCTTAAACAGCCCCAAAGGAAGAGTGTGCAGATGCCGAGACGGCCTCGAACAGGTTACAAACGTGCTGATGTGCAAGTGACTGATTTCACTGTCATTTGACACGTCTGTAACACTACTACTGTAGTACTACTGGCACGGCGTCCAAACGCGCTACAGCACCTGCGCAGATGCAGGACGTCGGTGCGCAATGTCTAAACGTCAACAGCAAAATAAGAAGCGGTACGAAACAACACAAAGAAAGCACGCTTAATGAACTGCCCTCAAAAAATCATCAATGAGTTCTTATTGATTGCAAAAGCTCGATTCCCTGCTGTTATCACTCAGCCCGAGGACCCTTAGGCCTAGACCACACAGATTTTCAGGGTTTTAAAACGATCGCCGAATAACACTGCAGCGGAGAGCAAACCTCCTTATAGAATCATAAATTCAGATACCTGATAATCTCGAACCTCGTGAAACCGAGAAAACCTCTCCGCCATTTGCTTACATTAAGTTTCAATACACAAGTGCACAGTGATCACAACGCTACCACCGAAAACATTCGGAACAAAATCCGTACACCGCATCAACAGAGTTGCCAGGCGGCAGTACTCACGCCGTCAAACCTATGTTACCCAGCAGCGTGTGACCATGCGTGTGACCACAGCTGACGTGCCGCTGAGCAACTAGCGTGAAACATGACATATGCGTTTATAGCTGTGAAATTACGTTGCTTTATCGACGCCAAATGTACATACTTTATTGTCGCCGTGCTAACGTAAATAAGTAATTCACAAATCTGCTTCGCTTTTCATCATCTCACTTTTCTTGTTTCTGCATGTGATTTTAATAATGTTTTGACTTACAGTTTCTCTTATGTAAGTTATTTCTTTCTTTACACTACAGCAGCGTAACACGAAACTTTCTTTCAACGTTGCTATTCACCGTGCATTGCACCGTGTTCCAACTTCAGTGTGTCCCGTATATTCGTGCACACAGGCCTCAGCGCCATTAGTGCTGTCGCTTTAAAAATCCGCCATGCTTGTGTTTATATGCAGTGTTCTCTTCAAATGTGCTGTGGAGGTAACGGTAAAGTCTTAAAATGTTTATATATACGCCGCGATCGTACTGTACGCACGCGCTGTCTGAGGAATGCTTAACACATCGCGTCTCTGTCGGTTGCTGTACCTTGACAACATCTGACGGAAGCCTTGGTACGCTAGGGGTCTTGTTTAGAGACACATTTCTAACACGGGTACCATTGGGGCTAGCCTAGTGTAATTACCTTGTGCCTAATGCAATTTTCTTCTTCCAGTTTAATTAAATAACATTTTATCGCCTGCTTATTGTACGATGAGAAATGCGGCACCCGTCTTTGTGTGATCCCCAGTTTTGCATTGTGATTAACAAATAGTGGCTGCTATTTACATACCTCAGAATACCTTACCGTGTTCTGGGACAAAATAGGCAAATTTTGTTGATATCTATATAAACACTTGGAGAAAATAGCGGCTTTGTCGCGAGCGGGTGTGCAGAGATTGCCAACTCGTTCCTTTTCATGTTTCAGGCGATGGGCACATGATCACGTCCTAAGATAAAAAAAAAATAATAATAAAACAGAGGCGATGTCGGAATCGACGTTGCCAACTCGACCAAGGCGCAAGCAAGCTGTGCCGCTAAAATATGAAGGCAGCGGAGACGACTCGGACGATGACCTGCCGAGTGACATACTTGACATTGACTTTACTCCTACGCCAAGAAGTGCCTCGTCAAACAATTCTCAAGCCAGGCAGAGACGTTCTCAAGGTCAAAAAAGGCTGCTCGTTAAGCTCAAGATTAAAAAGAGTGGCAGCAAGGGAGCTTACGTAGAACGTGCCGACGATGTGGATTTCTCACCCAGGGCAGCCAGGGCACAGAAGCGTAGAAAAAAGCGAACTCCTTCCACGAAAAAGTCCTCGTCGTACTCCCGGAAAAGCACGAAATCTAAAGCCCAAACCTCATCCGCATCCAAAGGTTACGAGAGCAGCCACACACCGAAAGGCCTGAAGAAACAGATCGTCTCCTATGCCCGAGCAAACACGGTTGATCAAGCAGCAAAGAAGTTCAGAGTACCAGTACACAAAGTCAAACACTGGATGAAAGCTGACCAGAACATTGCACCCCCAACCCCAAAGCCCGAAGTGAGAAACACATGCAATATTCCTGACCCGTTTCCGGCCTCTTTCAAGTTGTTCTCCATTGGTGTGGCAGAAGAAAAAAGTGTCAAGGAAGCCAGCATACTTCTTTCTTTGGATGAAAGTCTTATGGAACACTGGATAAAAGGGAAGCTGGAAATAACCAGGAAAGTAAACTCTGGAAACATTCCGCAGTGGGAGACGGACGTGTTTGTCGGTGTCCGAAGAGATGCACTCGCAGGCCACGAAATAAGTGTGTCAGATCTGATGTTCAGGGCTGAGTCACTGAAGGTGGATGACACAAAGGTTGACTTGCAGTGGGCGCAGCGGTGGTGTGAGCGATTCGGAGTGCTGTTCAAGGGAACTTCCCGCTTAAGTGGATCAAAGGCAAGCACTTGTTGCACAAACTTTGTCTTGAATTATAATCACTCCCCTTTTGCAGTGCTATAGACCCTGTGACGTCGCTAACATAATAATAAAATGGCCAGAGAAGAGATGCGAAGATGTTGATAATTATAACAGGATCATCTATGGCACTGGAAAAGGGTGCGTGGTTAAAAGTTTGCTGTCAACCTATGTAAGGAAAATATTCACATGTTTAAGTGCAATCATTTGAGATGCTAAAATACAAATAACATCGTAATGTATATTGCAACAATACCAAGTGCATGCAAGCAGCATGCTAATAATGAATGAAGTGATGCCTTACAGTAGGTATCCAAGTTACAGAAAACATTGAGTCCAACTTTGTTTTTCAGTGTGGCACAAGTATAGATGTTATTGTGTTGCCAAAGCCATGCTGTGTCCAGTTAGTTTCATTTGCACAATAAAGTGCAACTATTGAAGCAAGGAAAGCCTCTCCTTGCTTTCAGTGTAGCATGTCATGACATAGACATTGGCCTGACTGAAATGCCTCAGTGCACTCTCTAGTCCACCATGCATCTTGGTGCACCTTGGCACACATTTTAGTGTATAATATCCAGGCTCTGCACTGTAATCGGCCATTATTTTGGATGATACTTCAAGCTGCATGAAGCCTGCTATGTACAGTGAACTTGTGGGGAGTTCTGCAACCATCTTTGCGTGGTGACGGTGAAGGTTGACAGTGGCATGTGGCGATGTAGTTGGTGTCAAATGTCAGTCAAAGCACAGCCAGCCTGCGTTGGAACCCCGAATTTGCTTTGCAACATTATTATCAATAGTCATAAAATAAAAGTCACTTTGCATATACTTCACTCGAATAAACAACTTCTTTGCGTGGTTTACCTTAGCCAGTAATCTACATATATATTTTCTTTCTCATTTTGGGTATCACAGGCTCCACGTTGTAAGTCAGCTAGGAGGGGCCCAGATTGGCAAAAGTCTTGTGGGTACTGCGTCTGGGCCTTTTGACTAAGATCAACCTCAGTAGCTGTTCTTATAAGTATGTTTGTGCAATGCCATCTCTTTATCTCTTTATTTTACGATTTCAAAGGAAAAACCCAGATTCTGTACGAAGGTCAGGTGTAGTGAAGCATATGAAAAGGCTCAGATATAGCAAGACTTGTACCAGATATAGCAAACTGTTTGTAAAGTTGTGCGTAGACCTTTGTTGATAGGTGTACAATTTCTAATCTGCCTCTTTTCTTCTTGCTACATTAGGAGCTGAATGAGGTAACTCTGCTGCAGTTGCCTCCGGAAATGACATGTTTCACGCCGTATGTAAGGGTGAGATTTTTTTCTTTGTATTGTTATGCATGGTGTTGGTCACAAAAGTTGTTTACTAGTCTAAATGGCCATTGTTGAATTAATAGGCTGGGTACATATGCAACATTTTGTTATTGCTAGCGTAGCAGAATGACACATGTAGTCCTTAGTCACGTGGGTCTGGTGGGACTATCTCTTCTAAACATGGAATCTTCATGGTGCTGCCACTTATGATTATGTTGTTTCTAGTCTTTTTGTTAACACTGTGAGCCACTACTTCATCATCTTTCCACCATGAGGCGTTGTCAGTTATACGTATAAACATAATTTTGTTGTGCTCACATTGCATTACAAACGTTACCACTCGTGAACTAACCAATTGACGTGCTTAAAAATGCAGTAATATAATATTTACTTTTTATGTGGTAACACCAAACCTTTAGAAGAAGAAAAAGGAACATGATCTATTGGGATTCGAGAGGCACAATGTAGCTGAACCGCTGCATAGCCTGCAATTGAGATGATTCTGCATAGGCAGTTATTGCAGTGTGCTTCTCAATTCCAAACTATGTTGTAAGCCTGTGCGAAGATTCAGGGTTTAGATGTATGTCATATCACTATCTTCAAAGGAAGATTGCAAGTTCTGGGCATTATGGTTCAGAGAGGCTAATTACTTTAACATTTCATACAGTGCCCTTAGCACTGCACATGGCCAGTTTTCTGGCTCTCACTCAATGAGTGACCAGTAAACTGTGTCGTGACAACAGCTGTTAGGTAGACAGAACGGTTTAGCAGCCAATGTAAACGGAGCAAATTCAACAAATTAAATTCTGTAAAAGTGCATCAGCTTCCAGTGACACCCTCTATTGACATGCACATGTTAGGAAACTTCCATAGATTGTTCTAGTTAAAGTAATTGAATTATCAGAAATCTGTTGTGTTTTAACTTTGGGTAAAATGGATTGCATTTTTCTTCTTCAATGGCATGTCTGGTGCCCACAGCCGTTTACTCCTTTTCCCTCTTTACCCCCCCCCCCTCTCTCTCTTGCCTGCTTATTTTTTGTTCAGACAGGGGTAGCAAGCCTACTCCTTGAAGGAGGGGAAAGAATGTCAAAAGAAATTTTTAATTTGATGCCATTAAAAGATTTCGTTTCAGTGTACTTTTGGCTTAAATCACCCTGTTTGTCGTTTGTGGCTCTCCATCTGTGATACCTCCCGTCACATAGCCTAATTGCTCACAGTATTCTTTCGTGAACAGCCGCCAGCAAAAGAGAGCTCCCCGGCAGCACCTCCATCACCGCCACCCGCATCGCCGCCGCCTTCTCCTCCAACGCCCCCACCAGCAACAAGGCAAAGGCGAACAAGGTTTAGGGGTGCCAGTGAGATTGATCTGGAGCTGTGGGCTTGGTACAAGAAAATGCAAAAGAAAGGTACTGCAGCTACCAGGACACACCTACTATGGGTTATTAAATTTTGCTACCTTGTTCCTCTTTTGTAGGTAGAAAGCTCACCAAGGCTATCGTTTGCGCTCGTGCTCAGCGCCTGTTCCAGAAACATGGTCATCCTGAGTTCAGAGCAGGCGACGGTTGGCACAGAGCATGGAAGAGGCGCTGTGAGCAAATGAATCCACAGGACCTCTCTGTCGATGAAGAGGATGTTGATGTTGAAGATGAATCAAGCACAACTTCACATGTGAGTCCACCAATTTCTGCAAATCCAAATTTTCCTATTTTGGTCAGTCACTTGTTTTTCTGTGCAGGCCTGCAATTGTATGTACCATCACACTTTGAGAAGTTTCTCTTATTTTCTCTGTTATCCTCCAAGGACATGTTGAGGCTGAGACAGGTCATAGAATGTGTGCATTCTTCATTATGCAGGGTCACACTGAGAGCCAAGATGTGCCTAGTGAGAAACCGGATGCAGCTTTAGCTCCCGCTGAAGCACAAAGCCATGAAAAACATCAACAGCTCGCTGCAACAGATCAACAACAAGTTGCCGTGGACCAGCCTGTTGCTGCTACTACCATGTCTGCCGAGCCCCAAGCCATGCCTGCACATCACCCGGTCCTTCATACAGCTGTGCCAGACAGACCAGTTCATGAACCACCCGCCTCTGAGCCTCATGCTGCACCTGACACACATGCAAAGTGTGCCACTCCATCAAGTCAATCATTGCATGCTGCAGTGGCGCCATCTCATCACATGCATCCTGTAACTACATCAGTGCAGCCGCCACGAGAAATGGTCAATACTCTGATAACTACATCACCGCAACCACCTCGAGGAATGGTTCATGCCTCACAGCAGCTAAGCCCACATCTGTTGCCACCTTCACTGGACAGAAGTAGTGGTCATGGCTCGACACTCTGCAATCCCCATTATACTCCGTTGTGTGGTCAGTCACAGCAGCATGGACAGCACGCAGGTCCACCATATCCAACCCCAGACATGGGATTAGACTCCCAGCGCCTCTCGCGCCCATTCTACCAACTTCATCAAATGACGCCACCGCCTGTCCAGAATAGTCACATGTTTTATGGCTCATACTGGACGGACCAGACTCACATGAGAGGCAACGAAACGCACAAAAACGATAATAGGCAACCTGTTGCTCCACCGTTTTATGACAGCTATGCCAACTATGACCATGGCATGACACCTGCGTGCTCCTTAGAAGTGTCTAACCAACCCTACACAGACTATGGACAGTCATCATCAGCTCCTCCTGCTGCAGAGAGTAGCAACAGCAACAGCAGTAGTGCTGCTGCTGCTGCACAGAAGAAGAAAAACGAGCGATACCTTCCAGACTTTAAGTTGCAGGTCGTTAAGTTTGCCTTGCAGTCAACCTTTAAGAAGACTGCCGAGCACTTTGGGGTTCACCATTCGACGGTGGCTGAATGGTGCCGGGACCGAGAGAAGCTAGAGCGGCTTTTCCCGCATGAGAAGGGCAGCCTTGTTAAAAGCACAGAGACTGCCACTGTTTCACCGGCAGAGCAGATGTTTGTAACTTGGCTTACTGATTGCAATGCAACAAATGCGAAGCTAGATGCTGCTCAAGTCAAGGACAAGGTCAAAGAAATCATTCGATATTTTGGAGAAGACCAGGTTAAAACAAACTGCCGGTGGTTGTATGTGTGGCACAAGAAAAGACTCGAAATGGAGCAAATGATTGAAGACCTTCCCGAGCTGCAGTCCAGCTCAGGGAAAGAATTCCGCATTGCATTTCCTCCTGCTGTCAAGCTAGAAATTGTGAAGGTAGCTGAAAGGTTAAAGTTTAGTGAGGCCTCAAAGTACTTCCAGATTGACCGAAACAGTCTGTCAGACTGGAGCAAAACTCAGGAAAAACTTAAGGCTATGGTCAAAGAAGGCAAAGTGCGAAAAAAAGAGGTCTCAAAAAGTAAGAAGGCTTTGGAGGCTGAAAAGGAGGTTTACCAGTGGTACCAGCAATGCAGAAGCAGTGGCTTCAAGCCAGGGCCTAATGAAGTCCGTGCCAAAGCGGCAGAGACTTACCGCAAGTATGGCGACACCACAATGAAATGCAGTATTGGCTGGTACTCGAGATGGTCTCGACGTTTTGGCATACAGCTGCGATATGAAAAAGATGATGAGATTCTCGAGTGGGTCTTGGCACAGCTAGAGCAAAATCGCAGTGTTACTCACAATGAGATTCAGACGCAAGCTATAGCGACTTTATCTCAGACAAGGGCAGGTTTCAAGTGCTCTGCAGGTTGGCCCATTCGATTCTGCAAGAGACATCAGGCACTCTTGCAGAAGATGCCTACCTTGGACACTCCGCTGCCAGCAGTGCTTGAAGAGAAGATCTCCTCTTTCCGGCTGGAAGTTCAGAGGTTACAGGAGCAGTGTGGTGTGACCAGTGCAGCTATTGGTGCCATGGATGAAGTGCCTCTTTATTTCTCATCTGGTGCAGGTGGCGGTACAGGCACAGGTTCGCTGCTTGTTCGCCGCTGTGGTTTCGAACAGTCACAGGCTATTGTGTTTCTGGCCTGTCTTTCTGATGGCGGTGTCTTACCACCTCTTGCTGTGCTTAAGGGTTCAAGCAGTGTCTCGGAAGTAAATGGCATGTTTGTCCTTTGCCAGGAAGAAATGAAAGTTGATCGAAACACTGTTGAATACTGGGCAGAGCGCGTCTGGGGTCGGTTTGTGCCATCGCCGAGCTTCCTTATTTTGGATTCATTTGAGCCGCACAAGCAGTTTGCTGCTTCAGCTGGAAGCGACATCAAGGTGGCCATAACACCACCGGCTTGCTCCTCACAGACTCATCCTGTTGTTGTTTGGCTGCGAAGAAAGTTTCAGGCCCTGGTCAACAAGATGTCAGTCGACAGGGGCTCCTCTAGAAGCATACCAACAGTCCAGGAAATGCTGGAGTGCATTGCTGCAGCTTGGCGTCATTTGCAAGCAACAAGCCACGATGCAGTGCAGAAAAGCTTTGCAGTTACTGGTGCTCTTCTCACAGGAGATCCCGATGAGGATGACATGATTGGTAGAGCAGACCTTTTGCCCGATGTGGACGAGGAAGATTTTACATAATTTTAGACACTAGTGACAAGCTGTCATCTTGGACTTGATGCAGTTGGCATTGGTTAATTCATCTACTGTGGGCCGTATACACTTGTTTAGATACTTGAAGTTAAGGCCAAGGGAAGAAGCTTTTGAAGTACCCATACTTCGGTCATCTGTGCTTACCTTAGGAGGCATGTTTTGTGAAATCTTGCTAGACTAAGATGCACTCTTTTGCATTCCTAGTATTCTCTTATGAGGGGAGCTACTTCCCTGCAAGCCCTTTTTGTATTTCTGTTTCAGTGGAGATATGATGAAAAATTTTAGTTAGTCACAAACTACTGGCATACTCATGTGGTCTTCTTAGAGCACTCTGGTAGCACTGCAAAGGTAATTTAGGAAGGCAATAAAGTGCCATTGCTTGAATAAGCAAGTTCCACAGATGATCATGAAGGCAGGTTTTCACTGCCGTACCCGGTTATTCTCATTATATAATACAGCCTTGAAGCTGTTCATCACCGCTTCCATAGAACAGCCAGAGCGTTCTCAAAACAACCACCTGAAGGTGCCATAAGAATGCAGTAGAAGCTGCTCTACAATAGTGTGTTAACATGCCATAAGAATGCAGTAGAAATTACTCTACAAGAGTATGCTGTGCCTGCTTTGCATTTTTCCTTATCTAGAAAGGTGCTTCTGTTCTATTACAGTAAATTACAAACCCATTGCAGTCACACATGCACAGATAGGAAGGCCAGCTAAAGGGAGGTGCAAATGGTAGGGGAGCTTGCCACACAAACACCCACAAGAAATGCAGAGAACCACTGACTGCTGTGGTGAGTAAAGCCAGCAAAGGGATGCATACAGGGGCACGCCACCAGGATGGTACATGCGCTTGCTATCGAGCAGGCAATGCAAACATGCACACACGTTGGCAGCTTTAATTGGCACATGTAGCGTCTTGAAAGCACTGTGTTTACCAAGCAGTATACTGCAAACGCACGTATGTAGAGGGAAAGGGCACTGAGGCAACACAGTATGTAGTAGTGTTGAGAGAACACAAATGCATGCACATGTGAATGATTGACGATTGGCCAGTGTATGAGGGATCAACATGTGAGCATAGGCATTACGAGAGAACCCATCAGCGGCAGTAATGTGCTGGTGCATGTGTGTAGACTTGCTTCGAGATGTGCTTGTTGCTGCGTTCTTGACCTGGCATTAACCCTTTGCGGTCATTGGCCAGGCCTCTCGCAACACTCAAAAATATTAGTTCTGGTCAGTTGTCAGGAGGTGGCCAATATGCAAGTGCACTTGCACACGCTGGTTGTTGTAGCACCTCTCGGAAACTTTTTAAACTTTTGATAAATGCAATTCCCAGTGTCTGCGTGCGAGGTTAGCAAATTTTTTGGCAGTAATCGTGAAATGCATGAACACTTTTTGTTGTGCAGAACATCAAAGATAATGAAATTTTCTCTGCATACATTTTACCGAAGGAGTTAACTGGCATGATGAATTTGGTGAATCTGAAAAAGATTTTAGTTTCGAAGAGGAATGTGTGCCACCTTCAGATGACAAGCAAACATCCTTGAATGAGAGCACTGAAGGAAAAGAAAGCAATGATGAGGACCATAGAAAATGGTATCTATGGTGATTACTCACTATGTGATGCTAGCTGGAAAATGTCCAGTATGCAAGAGCCTCAGGAATAAGGAAAATTTGTCTTTAATAATTCTCTGATGATGTGTTTGTTCACGCAAGATCTCTTTCTGCATGGAGTCCAAAACATGCAATACAATTTCTCACTAGAATGACTATAGAGTGGGTAAATGCTCATGACCGCAAAAGGTTAACTATAGGTACCTTTACAAAAAGCTTGGAAAGAAAAGATTTGAAGGGAAGAAAGTGTCACGCAGTCACGCACTCAGCGTTGAAGTCGTGCAATGGGCATCTGTTAACACAGCATTTGTTCCAGAAATAATTGCTCTGTGTGCTTTGTCTTGCAAATACTCTAGCTTTGTAAATCTGAAGAAGCAGCAAAGAAAAACGTTGGCTGTTGATATATTCATCGTGACCAGCACAGCCTCTGTTGTGTGTTTTCTCTGAGTAAAATGAACCGCAAACTGATATTCCAAGGCCTGACTGGGAAGCGTCGTTTTCCTTTGTGAAAGTGTATAGATACTCATTGAGTGAAATGAAAGGTTGAATTAATGAAAGGTCCTGCACATTTGCGAGAAGATACCCGACATATTTAGCAGTAATGCATTGTTAATGCCAGTATGCAGGGTTGTGTCAAATAAATCAGCTTTCTTTGTAATTGCCAAATTCCAGCACCATTTTGCTAACAAGAATCGCACAAGGTATAAATGTTTGTTATGTCACTATAAGGTACTCATCTGTACTGATTATTTCATTAATTTATTATCATTGTTACTACTAACATCCCTCAGTGCATTTCTTTTTCTTCATTTACCATTGAATTGCATAAACAGCAGTCACGTTTGCCCATTTATAGTTACTTTCTTGACCACTATGTAAATAACAACAATACCCAAGTAAGATCAAGTTGTAATGAGTGAATTGTGCAAATTGTATGAACTCAATCTCATACCATCTAGAAGCATTTTGCATTGTGTTACCTATGTGAAAACTGGAGCTTGCTTGTATAGTATTGGAAACGAACACAATGTGTGTAAAATGATGTGAAAGCATTGTATGTGCTTGCAAGTGCCACATGTGTTCATCTCTCTTCACTCTGTTTTTACTACACCTGCTTGGACAACTTGGGATCAGCATCAAGAATGTATATACAACCCTCAGGATCAAACTGCTTTGTTATTTATATTATCCCTATGTGATTTTGGTGTTTTGTGGCAGTGATTAAATATATTTTGTACTGACCAAGTGATGCTTGTTCATGCACATGTGTGTTCATCGAATAATGAGTGTGACCTATGGTGGGTGGAACAGAGGCATTGCCCATCACTTTGTGCCAATATGTGCCTACGTGGCAGGTTGTCATGTCATTCGCCTTAGTTCAGGAGGTACTACACCTTGTTCGTTGCACTACAATATGGACTCATGTGTACGTCAGCACCACTCTAGCAACCATAGCCAGTCATTTCACCTTGTGTAGGCTTGGTGCTGAATGTGTTCGCATCATTCCCTGTAGTAGAGATACTGCAGGGTGATTCGAAAAAACCTGTCTCGATGCGTTGCCGTGGCAGAAGAGTTACACACGCTCTGGACATCTCCTCCTTCATTTGTTGCACTGTCGAGTCTTTGAAGCATTCATGCTTCCGGTAGACAGCTTCAGCACATGGGTGCACTTTGGTATTCTACCAAAGACACCTAGAAGCTGGTTTTTCTTGCAACGCTTGGTTGACTGACGGTTGGTCTCTTTGCACCTTGAAAGGCGGAATTTTGGGGGTCGCGCTACAGTTAAACCACGATATAATGAACTTCAGTATAATGAAATTCTTGAGTTAACAGTGTAACTTTCTTTATAACTTCTTGTTCATAGAACACCATGTATTTAGAATCTCAATATAATGAAGGTTGCCGCCCGTCTCCTTTTATAGCACGACCGTAGATTCACATTGTGGAGCGTATGCGCAGCCCGCGCGCCCTTTTTTACAGAGGTAATCTGCCGCGTGTGCAATGAGTCAGCGTGCTGAGATGGCATGGCATATCCTGTGCGTTTAGTACTGGAGGTTGTGTAATTTCAAGTTTCGGGGATGCGTTGAAGCAACAGGCAGACGAAGCACTTGCTCCTTGCTGCCGGCATGAGAGCATGGCTGGCTTCGCTGTGTAGTGCCGATGTGAAGATATCGTCGGCGCATCAAGAAACCGTATCTTTCATGGCCGATTCTCAAATTCAGCAAAATTTTTTTTTTGAATTCATATTTGCTTTTTCTGATTGCCCGATAATTAGAAAAATTTTACGGCCCCTTCCACATAAGAAATATCCATGGGCGACTGCACTTATTTGTATAAAAGATCTAATTTCAGTATAAGGAAATTTCGATTTAATGAAGCAAATTTCCGATTTTACTGACTTCATCGAGGTTTAACTGTATATATTTGGAGCTTGGCATGCCTCTGAACTCTATAGAGGCTTTGTCACCCTTGTACTTAAAAAAAAAAAGCCAAAGTGTTCATTAATATCCATGCAAATACAGTAACGCTTGATCGCCGCTAACAATCTGTATGGAAAGCTTTTTATTTGATTATTTTGCAATTGTATTTCACAAATTATGCCGTTGAAAAATAGACGAACCTCAGCGTGAGAAAGTGTGGTCACACCTCGTGTAGAGCTCCTGTGAATGTGACAGAAGAGGCCTTAATTGACTAGTAAGGTAAAGTTTGTACAAAAGCAAATGAAGAAAAAAAATTAAAGCTTGGCAGTATTCAGACTGGTCGCTTCTTGTTCTTCTTTTCGAGCTCTTCCATAGAAGTTGAATCGTACGGTCCACATATATATTTTCCCTTGCAGTTATTGTCTTGTGATACCCAGCATTCATAGACTGTAGCCGTAAAACGATCTGATGTCATGGCATCTCCGTTCGCAGCGTCTTCCTCCTGTTCCAAACAAGGCAAATGCAAGTTAATAAGAGCATTGAACATCAACGAAAAATGTGAGCTTGAGCTCGTGCCTTTTTCAGCTTACTAGTCAATTTGCACTATTCCCCCTTTTCCTTACCCACAGTGTAAAGTAGCAAACTGGGCGCTCGTCTGTTTGACTTCCCTCCCTTTTCTCTCCTTGCTTTCTTTCTACACTGTAAAAATGTTTAGACACTTAAGGGTGTTTTCTTGTCACATGGGTAACGCCCCTACCTTTAGTACCTGTTGGGGTCTCACCTGTACTCTTGGGACAAAGGAATGACAACACAGTAGTGCAAACAATCACAAGGGCATTTATTGCACCTTTCATAGACTTGTAGCCGTATACCTATCCGCAGAAAATGCCGATATGGGCGCGCGACGAATCTAGGAAGTCCGACTGCTGGGCACCAACGCCTGGTCGTTCGCGTGTTCGCGTCATGCGAACGATCATGCCTCGCGAGGCGGTTTTACAGAAGCATGGATCGGCGCACGTGCGGAACGTCCGCTCCGCTCGCCGATTCCGAGCCAAAGAGGAAAAGCCTCCTCCCTTTTGCGTCGAAGTAACCCCTCCGTTAGGTGGCGTTAGCAGCGCAACACTCGTAAGGCTCCTGTACAGTGGGTGCTCTCTCTCATACTACTCTGCAACCACACCGACCGCTGCCGTAAAGCCACGCGGCGACGCCGGATTACAGGAGACGGGAGCCATGCGGGGAAAGCAACAGGGTACGCGTGAGGGTCTCGCATCCCCACAGGCCTTACAAAAGCTTATTGAGGACGACAATGGAGCTCTAACTAGACGTGCGATGACAAAAGACGTAGTTGAAAACTATATAATCATTCTGACAGCCTTAGGCGCACAGAAATATCCCACACGAGAATTTCATACCTATCCCTGTGAAATTCTCCTGTCGCAATATTTCTGTGCGCCCAAGGCTGTCAGAACTGCGTCTTTTGTCATCGCACATCTAGTTAGAGCTCCGTTGTCGTCCTCTATAAATTTTTGTAAGGCCCTAACGGTAGGGGTGTTACCCGTGCGACAAGAAAAACACCTTTAAAGGTGTAAACACTTTTACACAGTTAACTTGCGGCCTCTACTCAAAAGATCCAAATGCATTCTTACTTTTCGATATGCCACTTTGTATTGCTTGTCAAGGGGGGCATTTGGAATTCGTACGGAGCCCCATCATTTCAGTGTGTGTAGAACGAAAAAAAAAATGTAATCAAAAGATTGCACACAAAGCATTTTCAGCGAGGTTTACTGCAAAGTAGAACTGAGGTTGTATATTGCGTTCCTATAGCTACCATGATTACAGTTTGCGTTGCAGTTAACAGTGTATTCCAGCTAACACGCTGACTTCGACACATCGATTTATCCGAGAAATAATTTAGTGGCCCCCCACTTCTCGTGGGCGCCCCGACGGTCGGTCGAAGTGCCGTGCACTAGTGCTAATTAATTACGAACCTCCAGGGAGGTCTAAATGGAAGAATAATGCTATACTACAGTACAGTACAGTACAGTACAGTACAGTACAGTACAGTACAGTACAGTACAGTACAGTACTACAGTACTGCTATACTACTACTACGACTATATTCTACAGCAGATAAAAGCACTTACATTGAGCATTTCCTTGAAGCACTCATCCGCCCTGCTTATGTCGAGATTGTGAGTTTTCAGGTACTTCTTGTAGTCTTTGGCACATACCAAGCCGTCCTCTGGAAATGCAGAATTGAGTATGATATGCTAATTAATCTTTAAAAAAAACCGATAGTTGGGGGATTTTATCAGAACACAGGTTATACTTAGCTTGAATGCAGGTTTTACTGGTGTGCCTGACTAGGTTTATCGTTCTACCTATCGTTTTGGAGACAGGTCTTCCAGCAGATGCATATGCCATGCAAATGCAGTTTAAGATGGACCTCGGGGCTGGATTGTGAATTTAGAGTATAATTTACGAAGAAATAAAATTGAACGCACATCAAAGTTGGGAATTGAGAGTTCAGGACTTGCCCGGTCCAGTGGATAACTGGTTCGACATGTCACAATAATTAGTCTGATTCAAACACACTGTATTCTTAATTAGCAACACGTACAGGTGCCGTCACGCTGTCTTATAGCGTAGGAATGGTTACTTTCTGAAAAAGCATTCAAGAAAAAACGTGACGGCATTTTGGCTTCAACGACACAGTTCGACTATATAGCGCCTGTCAATTAAATTCATGGTGGTATCAAAATGTTTCCAACCTGGCTCTGTTTCGAAGAAAGTATTTCATTTGCGTTCATGCAAACACTGTCAAGTTTGAAAAAGTGCCCTTGCGCAGCACTAGTACAGCACTATACCAGCGTTCCTGCCATCTTGCGAATATGTCCTTGAAGTCTTGTCTCCGGAAGCAGCCGAGCGCTTTTCTGCGATTCGAACTTGACTAAATCCAAAATGGCGACTTTTGAGCTGGGTTTTTAATTTTGAGCGCAGAACGAAATAAGCGGGAGCCATATATGACGAGTGCAGGGTAGAAACGGTGGTGTTTCCGTCGAGAAACTTGCGTGCGCCGAGTGATTTGTGACAAGCGTGCATTGTCGTCGTGCTGCATCCAGCTCCTGGGGCGCCCCAACGTCGGGCAGTTTTCTCCGGAGAGGCCTCCATCAGACTCCCTAAAACTTGGCAGTGAAGCTCGCTGTTGATAGTTCTGACCATTCGGGATGCATTGCCGACGCACAGTGCCGTGAATGCCGAAAAAAAACAAAAAAAAACAAGCACGATGAGCATGCATTTTGTCGAGCTGCGGACATGTCTAGCTATTTTTTTCGGTCGTGGAGACGTTCGGCTTTTCGAGTGCGACGACCGTTTGCTTCGTCTCAGGCTCGTACCCGTACACCTAAGCTTTGTCCCAAGTGGTGACCCTCTACGTGAAACACAGGTCATTCGCAAGGATTCGCTTCCGCTTATTTCGCTCCTCTTCTCAAAATTAAAAATCGAAGGTCGACACGTATTGATCACAATTGCGTAAACCAAGCTCGAACATCGCATAAGAGTATACGCGTTCGACTCCTTCCTGAATAGAGGCTTCCAGGACGCATTCGCAAATTGGCAGAAACGCTGGGAGCTCTGCATAGCTGTGCAAAGCTGGAACTATTTCAAAGGTGACACTGTCTGAATGCAGGTAAATAAACTACTTTCTTCATAACATAAGCAGTCTCAAAACTTTCTGATCCCACCTCGCGCGAGACGTTGAGTTGCTGCCTCAGAGTTATATACTGCATTATTTGTTACCTCTTGGCATAGAGTGAACGGTGTGTAACAAAATCGCATCAATAGCTCTACTGTCATGCAAAATGTAGGCACGTCTGCAGCACTCTTACTGTTCGAATCCATGATGAGGAAGAACAGATGCAGGTACTTCTGCAGGAAGTCTGGCAGGTCCTTGACGTTCTTCGTGCTCTTTCCAAGATTGGTGAAAAACTTGAGCCACTCGTCGAACTCCACGATGCGGTCCTGCGTAGAAGCATTGCACGAGTCACACCGAGTTTGCCATAAAAATGACTCAGCGATTACAAACGACCAAACAAGCCATGTGTTCAAGGCTGGACACGCAGTTTTAGGCGTAAATAAATTCTTTGGAGAGCGTCCGCAGCGTTGGCAGCGAACACGGGAAATACGTAAAATACTGCTGCGGGCTCAAGTGCTCACAGTAAAACAAATTTGGACTCGTTGGTTTATTGCGAAACGTCAAAAAGGATTGCGGGAAAAAGGCGCGGAGAGAATGGCACGTACTACGAAGACGGGCATCCTCGTCTTACATGTTTCTTGGTTCGCATTCCTCTCAAAATTGTTCTGCACCTTGAACATCATTCAGCGATGACCCGCAAGCGTTCTTTTCCGCAACATTGTGCTTATTGAGGGAAAGCGACACTTATAACGTCTCTCTCTCTCTCTCTCTCTCTCTCTCTCTCTCGTCAGCGTAAATCAATGGTAAATTTCTATGAGCCGTACATGACATTTCCTCTTTAATAGAGAACACTCAGCCTTGTATGTGCGGCAAAGTGACGTACGATACGACTTACCTTGTTAAAGTCCGCGTGCTCCGTGAGTTCGTTCCACCATCGCTCAAGAATCGACTTCCATCTCTCGAAGACTTCCTTCTCGAGCTTTCCGCGGCGTTGCAACTTTGTGTAATTCTTAAAGAAAAAAGAAACAAAAAGCACATGTTTGTTTACTGCGGCAAAAAATAGAAATAAGATCGAAGGTTAGCCACGCCATTTTGTTTTTACTCGCTGTAAAAGGTCGCAATAGCTTGTTTTGACACTTACGCGCGTTTCGTACGCGCCTAGGTGCTCCGCCTTTGACTTAAGCGCTCTGCCTGTGGCGTCACAGGAGATTACGTGAGGCAGCACCTCTGATATGGAACGCGCTGCGATTGGCGGCAGCAGATTTGAGGAGAATGCATAGCGACGCCAAAGCAGTGGCATAGGCTACGCGCAGGGCTCCCCGAAGGCTTGCAGAAAAAAGAGATGTGCGGCGGGTTGGTTGTGAGACTTAAGGCGAAGGTGGTGTGCTGAACGTAAAATAAAGTAAAATGAAAAAGAAAATAAGCTAACGCAAGTTGTTTCTTGTACAATGTTGTAGAAACCACGTGCGAAAAAGAAATAATTTGCTCGACATGTTTTAAGTATTATTATACATATGGAATAGGTTACCGGGGGAGGTTGTGTAGAAAAACGATGTATGTGATTGTGAACTCTGCCTAGATGAGTATGTTTATAAGCGTGCTTTCGCTTGTTAGTTGACCATCGTACAATGTACGTGTCTTTATCTGAATTCCATTAATTGAACCCTCCCTGCAACTATAACCTCAACAGAGGGTTAACACTTTGACTAAATAAAATAAATATTACTCTGTTTTCGTCAGCATGACTGCGCGATGCCTTTTTTTTTTTTTTTTTTTTTTCCTTAACGCTGTGGCATCTGAGCGCGGAATCTTACTTTATACAGGCTGTTTCATCCACGTCTGCGGCATATAACAACTGAATGATAAATCGCTTATGCTCATAACTTTCCCATGTTTCTAAAGTGGCGTAAAAAGAACCATTGCTTTTAGGCTGGTGATGCTAGTGGCTTGAATAAAGAGAAGCCTTCGGGATCGAAAGATTTGTTTCTATATCGCTAAGTGCAAGGAAGTACGCTGCAGAGAATACTTTACCTCCGCTATAATGTTGAAGTCGTCCCATGTCAGTATTCCGTCCTTGTTATAATCTGAAATGTAAATTGCTTATGTACAGGCACGAAATATCAAGTTTAGATTGTAATTTTTGACAGCTTGACACTTTCCTATTACAGTGCAAATATACCATTACACATGATGTAATAGTTACAGAAAGACGTCCTTAAAACTGTCAGAGTCGCCACCTGTAAGTCTGGTACATGTCAATGAAAAACAAAAGCATATGTCAGTAGAATGAAGGTGTTAGGTTAATTATTTTCGTACAAATGTACCAAACAAATTAATTTATGCTGTAACAGAAAATGAGCTATGATATCGCTGGCAAGAATTTACAAATGACAATTAGGAGGTCGAATAATAAAAGTGCATTCAGTATTTATATTATGTTTGATGTGCTAGCATGTGGCGTCACGGAAGTCATACTTGTGTGCCATGTATAGCCTGGCTTGCGTTGTTGGAGATAATCTGGGGACAGGCGGATCGGAGATTAACGAGCAGCTTTCCGCCGTGCTATTGGTTGTTGCGCTGTTGGACGTGATGACGTCACTGCAAGCCACCAGAGAACGAGGATGGCGATAGCATTAAAGACTAAATGGAGCACAATGGACTGGTAAGTATAAAGACGATTTTATGGCGTTGTGTAGCTCAAAATACAAGCAGGAAGTGAATTTCAGCAACACAGTGTAGTGTTCAGAATACATAAACGGTGTTCTGTTGTTTTGGTAACGGCATGAACAAGGGAAGGAAACTCAGCCTGCGGCGACAGAGGATTAGCTCCAGTGGTGAAATCGAGAGATTACCAGGCAGTAGATGAAGACTGGTGTGGAAGAGGCTAGCACAGGGCATAGGTAATTAGACATCTTTGATAGTGGTATTTTTTTCCCCTGTAGCAGACATATTTTGCCTAGCACGTTGATGATAACAGCGTATACCAACAAAACAATGACAAATAAACGCAAGGCAGCGTACGCATAATCGTCAAGGAATTTTCGCAACGCCGTGGACAAACCGAGAGCGTGGCCTCTGCGGCCGAATCTCCGCCACAGCGCAGAACGTACCGTAGATTCCGTGCGGCACGAATTATCGCGTTTTGTTCGTTGCTGGTTTAAAAGCCTGGAAAAGCTAGGCAAATGAAATAACCAAGATATTTCACATTAATTCTCTGACAGTCGCAGTTGGCTGGCTTAATTCATCCAACGGGCTCTCTCTCTCTCTCTCTCTCTCTCTCTCTCTCTCTCTCTCTCTCTCTCTCTCTCTCTCTCTCTCTCTCTCTCTCTCTCTCTCTCTCTTCTTGCCTACAGGTAAAGGTATTTGCAGTTGTTTCAAATGGGAACAGCGGAGATCAGCAGAATGCACAGTTCTTGTGCAACCTATAGCGAAAACCAAAGGGCGCCGAGACGCGCGACAAACCGCGTTCTCTCACGAGCGGTGTTCGTGGAGTTCGCCACGCAGCTTTCGCGCTGTTTGCTTTCCACTGCGTTGCACGCAAAACCATGACGCACTCCGCCGAGCTTCGCTGTTCGCGCACAATTGAACAACTGCAGCGAGATGGACCATTCCGCGCACGTGGGCGCGCACGTACTATTCGCTTCGCGAAACGGCACTTACCCCAGAAATTATGAAACGTGTACAGGTGACGGTGCCTGAAGGCAGACATGGTCGAGCGCGCGAATCACACAATACGAATTTTGTCGAGCAGCGCGGCACCTGAAAGAGTAAGACACAACAGAACAAAACATGACTCACTCTGCTTAATTTAGCTGTATATTTGCGTTATACGGCGTGGGTTATATGTTGTGCCACAGCAGCACAGAAAAAGACGTTTAATTGTGTTTCAATACTCAAGTAGCATAGGAAGTAAACGGCAGAAAGAGCTTAGCTTAACTCTGAAGTGATAATACAGTACGTTTGGATTTTGAAGATAAGTCGAGTGTATAATGTCAAAGCAATCATCAAAGATTAAAAAAAAAAGCACCTTGTCGCTTACGTTTGACTTCAACTGTCAAAGCAAAGCGAGTCAACTTCGTGACCGAAATAGTAGCGCAACTGAACTGCTTTTGTATATCCGTACATGTGCGCACAATCGAGGCGTGGTATACGTAAAAGACAGCTCCGTTACTGTCCTGAGCTTACCCAGCCGAGAGGCAGCGCTTCGTTGCCATGACAACTACGGTGTGCCCGCGGCTCGGCGCAGCCTCCGCGCTCTTTGCCGCAAGGCCAAACATGGATATGAGCCGCATCGCTAACCGCGTGCCTCTCAAGCGCCCGTAGCAACTGCGGCACACAAAGCCCGGTTGGATGGGCGCCAGTATAGTTTGTATTTCTGCCGCAATGAGCTGGGCTGAAACACCAGACGGACCCAAGATTTACTATCGAGTTCGTGCTCGTCTTCCCGGCTGACTGTGGCGTTCAAAATTAGACGGGCATGCGAGCAAGCTCAACTCGGCTTGACCTATCAAACTGCGCGAATAAAAGATTGAATAAATAATAAGGCACGCGCGCTTGCGGGTATAGGCGAGTGGGCAACATTTTATTGATAAAGAATAGGTTCGGCCCGGTGGCCTGGTCTGCAAGGCATATAGGGCACGTTAATATCTGTCGCGCACGCTAAATTCCTAAGGGACCGCAAAGCGCTCTCATGCGCGTATTTTTGAACTTCTGAAGTGACACTGGGGGAAAGAAAAGAAAAAGAAAAGAAATGCGAAGAGAAAATAACCTATTTCCTGAGCATGGCTGAGCACAAATGACCATGTGCACCGGCCTCGACTGTATACATACGGCCGATGACTGTAACGAGTATCGGTTCGGCGACATGTATATTGGCCGGACAAAGGGCAGAATGCTGCACCAAATTGCACGTAGCAGCGAACTCACGGCCTTTCATGTAATGTCTCAATATTATTTCTTCCAAAATAAAAAAAAAAGAAAGAATGACACTTACAGCCGAGTCGACTCGGCATCGGTTTCGTGTTTCCGCTTTCACACCACGATTTTTGGGATGTGCGGTGGTAGCTTCGGTCCTATAAACTGCACGCACGGAGCGCTTTACTTAGTGAAAAGTGCGTTATCTATACACAGACCATTGCAATGCACACACACACACACACAAAAAAAATAGCAGTAGGTGGGCAAGGAGAACAACAGTATACTGTGACCGGCAGCCAGACCTGACATGTACGCCACTGCCTGTCTACTGTTCTGACGTCAGCGATAGTGGGACCGCACTGCGCTCCGTTTCGAGTTCTCAACACCCACGTGTAAACTGCCAGCTTCGCAACTGCTTTGTCATTAGTGTTGACGACGGACGTGATTACGCGCAGAAGAGATTCAGAATGCCAGCACGCTGTCACAGGCTTTGCAAAGGGAGTTGCGCGTGTGCTAAAAATAAATAAATAAAATCATAATAATAACATGGATGATAACAATAATGATAATATCCACCATTCTGGTCTAAAAAAACTACAAATGCCGTTCGGTGCGTTGTTTTCATCAATGCGCTATTATAGTGCACACGCTAGTGACTACAAAATATGCGATGGGTATATATGGATTAGGATTGTACATGCACTAAGGACTCTACACGTTTCCGCTGATTAAATTAAGGTATGTCGCGTGACTTCAAAACTTACGTTTAGTAGAGGCAGAGTTCTTTCAATGCTAAAAAGCATTTAGAGACTCGGGTAGAGGTCAGTTCGCGAGAGCTTATTTGACGTTATATATGGATATGACGGGACACCAAATCAGACGGAGCATGCAGTTCTGTGCCGCACATATGCGATGCACATAAATACGGAAGAGAAGATTGAGGGGGAGAGCGCTTGACATACTGAGGTTGAAGGTTCGAATCGCTTTGGGCGGCCTGTTATACCTTCTTTCGATCCCTTCAATATGTACCTTTTGCGCGAACATGAACTGAACATGAACGACGTTGAATTCATCTGCACTTAAAAAACGGTTCGACTTTTTCAAGCTTTCCTTGGCTTCATTGGCTATTGATCTTATAGCAGATGCTCGATCTGATCATCAGCGCAGCCTACGACCGCAAACTGCTTCGCGAGAAGCCACGCAAACATCCAGTATACGTGGTACTAAAGCTTCAGGTGTCAAAATGGAGGAGAGCGTCGAAGTTCACTGCCATTTTGTGATCCTTCTTAACGCGATATCGTTAAGGCCCCTGTGTCGCAGAAAATCCGGCGTCGGCGCCCGCGTCCAGCGTCGACCGTCTTGTGGGCGAATAATCACTCCGAACCACGCATACCCAACCACGCAGGCCTTCCGTGTAGCGTAAATACGTTACTGCATGAAGCAAGTGAACTTCTCAAAGTAAAATGCGTCCGAAAAATCGTTAAGTACGACTTACACACACACTACAGACACGATAGCGTCGGTTCGTAATTTGAATATACGAGAAAACATAATTATGTTACGCGGAAACTCAAGCGCAAACACCTTTTCCAGCGTTTCTACTATTTATAGAGCGGCACGCCCGGTTCCTTGCAATGCCATCCAGATGGCGCTGGCATCCGCGGCCCACGCAAGCTTGCAGCCGCGTTTCTACCAGAAATCTTGCCTTCGTGCATAGCGTTCGCTGCCAGCGTCTCCCGGTAAACATTGAGATTACGTAAGCTGCAGATGCCGGGAAGCGTGAGAAGCAGTCGGGGATCTTTGAATGCTAGCGCGTTCCGCTCTTAAATAATAATTTTGGAGTTTTACGTGCCAAAACCACGATCTGATTATGAAGCACGCCTTAGTGGAGGACACCGGATTAATTTTGAACAACTGGAGTTCTTCAACGTGTACCTAAATCTAAGTACACGAGTGTTTTTGCATTCCACTCTTAATGGCGAATCTTAAGCGTCCTCCAACTTTTTTCTTATTTTTACATGACGCTTGTCCTTGGCATGATAAAGTTATCGTTTCACACGCACATACACACGCTTAATACATTTAGTATTTCCAGCATTCAGACAATCGTTCTTAAAGGGATACCTTAAAAATATTAAGTCAAACTAGTTAGAAATGTATAGGCTTCTATAATAATGATTTCGTCATTCGTAGCGAAAATATATCTTTTGCAAGCAAGGAAATGAAGAAAATAGAAAATTTTAGTGGCGCTACCTGTTGTGGATATGGTACCTCTCATGTGACGTCAGCGTTGGCTGATTCACAAGGAGCGTCATAAAGGGAGGTCGCGTGGAGATTACGCGTTTCGGCACGAGCGGCTCGAATTGAGGAGCAGCAGCGGAACCTTTGGTGGCAATTTTGTACGAAATGTTTATATTGGCACGCGGAAAACGATGATAGACTTATAGACGAATAATCCGTAATATTTTCCTGTAGGGCCTTTTTAAACGGAGGGAATCACGAAAGCGCGCTTCTCCTCAGACGAAGTGTTATTGTGGTGAAGCCAGCTTTACCGACGCTACAACGGGCTACGCACGCATCCATGGACAACGTCTTAACTGCCCATGACTCATAAACAATTAACCACCACTGACTCCTGAAATGTAAATAAAAACTGCGGAGTGGGTGCTCGTTCAAGAGCTGGGTCGAAGCAGCGTACCAACGCTCGCTGCTACTTTTCGTTCCGTTTATGGTAGTGCGGATATTCGAGCCTTTCTAATATTGAATCGAATATCTCGCGAGTACATGCTGTTAGCAATTTCGAATCTTTTATGAGAAAGTTCTCCTATAGTTCGCACTGACGTGGAGGTGACTGAAAAAAAGAATGAAAGAAAAAAAGGAAGGAAAGGAAGAAAAATAAAGCTTATTCGAAGCAAATGCAGCGTTAGTACCCTAGTCTAGTCACGAATTAGTCAGCCAGCACAGTTACAAAAGTATTTGAAGCGCTTAAACAATCCTAAATTATCTCATCATTCGACTCCTGTTTGATTCGCGGTTTCAAAAATCACTATTCGCCCGAACCTACATCCTTTGCCTAAGTTATGTTTCACGCAGACCTCTTCATCTTTGCGACCATTTTATGTACTGTCACCCGTCCTTTTTCCTTTATCCAGCGTACCCCAGTGTAGTGTAGGAAACCAGATTTTCCGGAGTTTCCGTTCTGGTTAACCTCTGCGCCTCCCCCAATCTCTCATATTATCCAGCCCTGCACTATCGAGAGAAAAAAAAACTCTTGTGTCCCATAATTACCTTATCCGTTAACCCCATACGATATATGGGAGGAGGAGCAAGGGGAGGGAAAGGGAGACTGCAGGGTCGTCAACCAGAAATGCGTGTCGGATTGAACGTACACGTGTTCTTATGCGGGAACCCCATACACGTTAGCATGGAATTTATGGAGCACACGGTTTTTTTTCTGCAGGATACCAAGGTAAGCTTATATTATTCGCTCAATGCAAACAAACTTGGGCTGAAGTAAAAAAAATAATAATATAAAAGCGGAATGACGGAGAGACGGAGACCGGCATGCTTATCGCTTAGCGCGCATCGGCAGTGCGATCCAGGAATAATCTCCCCGTCGCGGGCGGTGATCTTGGTGTCGGTTATATTTCGGCGCCTCGTCGACACGAAAAGTTCAACCAGCCGCGCCTCGCGATCGCACCAGGCTTGGCGTGGCGCTTGGCACGCCTCCACTTACACGCTCCGTGATTCCGTGCACTCACTTTTGTGAGCGATCGCGCTCTTCCTGTCGTTCTGAACACCGTTCCTGTCGCTCTTGGCACACCTTTTTTGTTCGCTTGACACGAATTAACCCTCCAAACGCGAGTTGTTGTTTCGTTTCGTTGGCGTGAACATTGTAGTCGTAGATGGCCCAATATGATGAATGAGAGATAGAGAGCACGCTCTATTTCATTTTATTTTTTTCGCGACTAACTTCTCTGCTTAGAGCAACTTCAGCATATATATATATATATATATATATATATATATATATATATATATATATATATATATATATATATATATATATATATATATATATATATATATATATATATATATATATTAAAAGTGCGCGTGGCGTGCTCCTTGCTTGCATAGCACTGCGCGGAACTATTTGGTGAGATGAATCATGGCATATACACGCCTTGCGTTCTGTTGCGCTTCCGTGAGCACATAAAGCGACTGGCCCAGCGTTAGCAACTGAGGAAGCGCAGAGAGATGATCGAGGTATCATTTAACTATTTGATAGAATCAACCACGTTTGTGGTTACTCACAATGCGCACCTCGACGAAGATTTATTAGAGACTGGAATAAGCGATTTGAAGTGGGGGAATGAATCATTAGAATTTTACTTTCCTTTCTTTTTCGATTTTCGCTGCTGCACGGCTGCAATAATGGATGGACGATACAGCGATAAACTGCAGGGATCGAGGCGTTCACCCGAATCACAACTCTCATCGTTGTTCAGGTTTACGATATTCAATTACATAATATAACAAAGTAAGGGATTGGTGAAAATGTGATAACTTTTTATATAATTAATGCACTCTGGATAGTTAAAAAAGAAAATGTGCCTAATCTGTTAAGCAGATTCTATAGGTAACGCGCGCTTGCATATTTATAAGATAACTGCGAAATTTCTAAGTAAGACTTTTTTGCAGATAAAACAAGAACAGCAGTTTCCCTGATACACTTTGGATATCTGCTGTCGGGTAGATTGTATACTGCATTTCAGTAGTAGCAGCTGTGAAATGTACGAATTAAAGTATCATTGAAAGGCTTTACTGGCGCACGTTTTTACATGACACAGTTAACTTGGACGATCAAAATCAATCCGAAGCCTTCAATTAAACGCCTTCAGATACGGATGCTTTTGGATTCGAAAGCTACACTTGATTCTGGGGTGAGCGCCGTGGATAAATCGATTGTGAAGTAAACGTTAATATTCAACCAAATTTCGGTAAACGCTATCGTTCATTTGTTGCGCTCAGGTAAAAGCACAAAGTGCGAATTACGATCCGTTTGAAAGCAATTCAAGACCACATCTTATTCCCTTCCAGCGCTTGGAGAACTTACAAAAAAAAAAAAAAAAAGACAGAACTGTTCACCGCGGTACACGTATGTACGTACGTACTAACCGACTGATTAATGCATCCGCGAATATAAAACATATTCTGCGCGTATAGGAAATATTCATGAAGCGGTCGACTTACCGTAAGTCTTCCGTAGCTGGATGGACACGGCGCCCTAGCTGTGGCTGTGCTTCGAATGCAGGAACACTACTTCGAATGCGCACCGAGCGCGCTCTGTTGCTCTGCCTCGTAGCGGCGGATAGGTCCTGCACTTATTTCGGGGAGTTTATTTTGGTTCCGGGCCCCTCCCCGAACATTCTCCGCCCGTGTTTTCAGCTTTTTTATTTTTTTTTCGCCGAGTCGCGAGGGTGCGCAACACCTTGGTCGTGTGGTAGCGAGGGCCGAACGGCAATACTGTAGCATTTCTCAACCAGTGCTCGGTTGAACACAACCCATTGCAGTACGAACAGCGACTCTCAACCTTGGAGGTCTCAGCGCACGAGCTTTAAGGTATCGAAGGGCTGCGTTTCAATCGTGACTGATTCGAAGTTGTAGAGTAGCTCCGCAGTACTTGTATGTCCCGGCTCTTTGCATGTACGAGGTCATTCAAATTGCGCGCCAGGACTTGTACGTCCTGTACGCGGCGCGTATTTTGCCGCTTTCAAGTCATCCTTTGCGGTGTAGTGCGACCGCCCAGACAGTTTTAGAGCACCAAAACTTACAGCAAAATTATGTGCACGCGGCTGACGAACGGCTAATTAGCGATTCTATTTAGACACGTTGCGTCGACGAATCGTGCAAGCGCACGTAGTGGGCGCCGCGAACTTGAAGGCGCCACCGACGGACGCCGTCAGCGAACGGCTTTTCCATTTGCAAGCTGCGGTCGGAGCGCATCGATGCAACGCAGTGCTAACCTGTTCGCCTGTTGATCTCAACGTGTGTAGATAGGTTCTTTTACTTTTGAATTTACCCGTTCTGTGGAAGTGGCGCCCTAGTAGCGAAAAACTTGATGAGCGTGCCTTCTAGCGCGATCGGAATTGAAGGTACCGCCAACGTAGCAGTGACGGTTGTGCGCGAGCAGACGAAATCGAACGTCTTTTTCAGAGGCGCATCACTGTCGCAACCGATGGGAAACCCCGTCAAGCTTTTCTTCTATGCTGGTGGCATTTTCTTGACATACTTCTACTACGGAGTGTTACACGAAGAAATGTGAGTCTCCATCTACCCTGCTGTCATCTTTTTTGCACGTGTCGTTTCAATTCTTCGAGATGGCCATCTAGTACCATTCAACGCCGGCATATGCCACAGCATAGCTGTCTGTGATGCTTGTTCGTGCGTGTCATTGCTTTCGCCGTTATGATGTGCTAGCTAACGCTACTTGAATCTTTTATTTGCGCTTCGTTGATGTTCATTCGTGAGTGTGAGCGTGTGAACCACTGTGACATCGCGCAGCGCAGCCGTTGCCCTCGTCATTCATACTGTGCGTGGTTCACTTCAAGTTCTGTGCTTGCATTTTTTTTCTTGCTCTATTGTAGAACCAGGACCAAGTATGGGCCCAACAAAGAAATGTTTGTTCATGCACAGTCGCTACTTTTGTTTTCCTGCATCATGAATGTTCTCTTTGCAAAACTGAGTAAGTCATCTGGTTTGTTCAGCTTGCGTTTGTCAAATTTTAGCTTGTCACATGCGTATAGTTTTATGCCGAATATAAAAGGAAATTATGCTGGCAGTTAACGCAGTGAGATAACTTAAAGAGCATGTGCATGCAATCTTGACTATGTATATATACTGCATATTCAGTGGCCGTTGCTGCGGGTGTTTTATTGCTGCGTACTAATTGTTTACGCTTGCTGTGGTATCGTGCTGAAGATCTAAAGGATCAAAAGGCCTTGAATATATAATTGAAGCACTCTCGCAACAGGAAATATGCACTACTGATACGACAGCTGGTAGCAAACATATTACTTGTTGACATAATTCTGATATTGCATATAGGAGTCAAATTTCGTTGCCACACACCAATGTGTTGTTTGCCTTCGTTTATATATGCTTGCAGTTCGATCATGCACATGTCTGCCTGCATAAAGAATTAGAACTAAATTGCTACAAGCTTGTTCATTGTTATCTGTTGCTGCTGCCTGCATTATCTTGAACAAATGCATTTTTGTTTTCTGTTCCAGTGTTATCCACTTTCCTTAAGCAAGGAGTCGACACAACTAGGACATCCTATTATGTGATATCATCTTTCACTTACCTAGGTGCCATGCTTGCAAGCACAATCTGCTTGCAGTTTGTGAACTATACCACACAGGTAAAGTGCTGAATTGAGGCTTGGTGCTAATTACGCTTTGTGAAACCATGGTTACCATACAGCAGACTTTTGTGCTTGCTTATAGTCTATAATAAACAAGTAAGGTACTTGGCACGGGTGCGCTGCTTTGATCACATGCCTTGTGAAACCACTGCAATGTGACTGAAAATATGATTAGTTTTGTAAAGCTCTAAGAAATTAGAAGTGTGATCTCTGTTGGTTTGGTAATGTAGGGAAACCCGGGTCAGTATAATGTAATATTTCCTATTGCTCTAATCTGTTCCTGCATCATCCACCACTCGCAACAGGCTGATACGAGTGATAGCTTGTATGAAGTACTGCTTGGATGACTGAAGAAGTAAGAAAAGGGAACAGAAATTGGAATAGTCTTTACATTATTCCAGCCCTCATTCATTAAAGGTCAGGTTATGTTGCAAACGTGTTAGTTATGTCAGACTGCATTCAGTGGTACACAAAGAAATGACTTACCAGAGCCCCCTGGTGCGTTTATCTAAATAATTTACTGTAGTTTACTGCTTTGCACTGCATAGATATATCTAAAGTTTTTTTTTCTAAGCATTGTTAGCATCAGTGTTAGTTTACAACGTTAAAAAAAAAAATCTCTTGTTTCACCCCCCGATTTGTGCATTTACAAATGGGTGCTCAGGGAGCTGCAGTAGCTAATGAATGCAGATCACGTAAAGTCCCATCTGGGGACTCTTGAGGTTCAAACCAAATAAATAAAATGTGCAAGAACAATTGTATTCTATGCTTAAATTTTCATGGAAGTTGCAGTGCATGCATCTGAGAAGCCTCAATTTCGAAATGTCTTCAGTGATAAGATAATGCAGACATTTTTGTCACTGTGCATATGACCACTTACATGCTACCCTGCATAGGAAGGGTATTATAAGATTCCAGAGTAGAGTGAAAAAAAAAGCGGGGGGGAATCTTAATAAAATGTACGAGTGAATGTGATAATGGTATTTACAGGTGACAAGATAGCGAAAGTTTCAGGCCTTTTTATAATGAACTTTGGTTGAAGCTTTCTGAGGAGGCCAATTTATTTCTGAGAGGTATTGCAACAATGAATCCAAGGCCTGCCCCTGTTTTGAAGGGCAGGGCTTAAGGCCCAAGATGCACATAACTTTAGTGGAGTGTGACAAATCGTGTCCATTTGTTGCTCAAGACAAAATATCATCACAGTGCATGAGGCATTCAAGTCATACGTGTTCCTACGTCTTAGTCTAAAGTGCCCCAGTTATCACAGTAGGGATCAGTGGTACTCTCTATGTGACATGGATGACTGTTCGTGAATGCTACATTCAGTTGAAATTGATGGTGTAATGTCTCTGACTGAAGAGGAAGTAACCATGGAATCCGGGCTCAGACAATAGCAGGAAGTTACCTTGGTGAAGCAGCAGACTTCAGATGGTGATCCCTTTCTTCAGTGGCACGTTTCTTTTTTTGTCATGTTCAATGCATTAGCCTTTGTAAAAAATATTCTAATGACTGCTTTGTACAACTGCTTTGTAATGTAAGAGTAGAGTTGTTTCTCCTATATCCCATTAATACGTGTACCACAGGTACTGCCAAATTTCTTCTTTCTTTAGTAATAGCCAGTCATGGCGGTTTGCTTTTTTCAGGTTGTTGGCAAGTCTTGCAAACCCATCCCAGTGATGGTTCTGGGTGTGCTAATTGGGGGCAAGCGGTACGCCATGTCCAAGTACCTGTCCATCCTGGTGGTAGTGCTGGGCGTGGCACTGTTCATCTACAAGGATGGCAAGGCCTCAGCCAAGACATCCTCCCAAGGCTTTATGGGAAAGGGAGAGCTGCTGTTGGTGCGTAGTGTGGAGCCTCATTGCCCTTGGTGTCACTTAATGCAGTGGCTTTCAAGTGGGTGTTTCGTAGATGTGATGACATTTTAACGCAATAACTTTAAGGGCCCCATGTCGCAGAAAATCCGGTGTCATTGTCGGTGGAGTTGTTGGTGAGTTAAAATTGCTGTATGCATTTAGGTATATGTATCTGTCACGACTTGCTACATGACATTGACATGCAGTATATGCTTGTTATATTGCCACACCATTCTATCACTAAAGTTGCACATACCTTGTCTTACATTCTTGACAAATTTATTCCTCTGAATTTTTAGAACGACAGCCCACAAACAAATGTCACGAAACAAAACACTGACAGTGCACATCTTTTATGCTAAATTTTCTCAAACTTAAAAATATTAAATGTGTGAAACAGTAACAGAAACCTGAAAATGCGTAATATTTTTTGGCAAGGCTGTGCGCTACCTCTGGGCTTGGCTCACACAAGAGGCCGCATTTCTACCAAGAAGCTTGCTTTCGTGCATAGTGTTCGCTGCCTGTGTTTCCCAGTAAACATTACGGTTACATAAGCTGCAGTTGCCGGGAAGCGTGAGAAGCAGTAGGGGATCTTTGAATGCTATCGCGTTCCACTCTTAAAGGCAAAGCTTCCTCCTATTTTTACATCCTCCAAATTTTTTTAGTATTGGAAATGCTTCACTCTTTTATATGACTCCAGATGGAGCAATGTGTGCCCAGTGTATAATATCCCTAGCAAAAAAGTCTAATAGAAAAGCCAATGGCCTATCAGGTTATCAAACATATTGGTGGGGGTGTTATAGGTGTGTTTGTCGCATAAGTGCACTGTTACTACAGGCATACTCCTAGTATTGGTGTATATATTGTTTCTGTGTACTGGTACAACTGCCCTGTTTGTCCTATAGATGCATGCTTCAATTGGCTTGCTAGACCTGTAGCTGCGTCATTAGGCAACCACACACCACGCGCAGTAGTGTGATGGTGACATGTATTACACGACAAAGCTTAGAGTACCATATTCGTACTTTATGAGACAGCGTTTAGCTTATACATGCTGTGCAATAGCTACAAAAGAATCCCTTAGGCAAGCATAAAGATGACACTCAGGTCAGAATTACGCCGGACTGTGGGACAGCTAGATTATAATAACTTCTGGTGCAGGCTTGAAACAGCTTTGGATGTGTCTACAGAGGCAGTAATAAATAAATAGAAAAAGCACACAGATGCTTTGAAACGCAGAGACTTACCAGTCTTGGATACTTGGAGGTATCGCTGCTCTGTCAGGGTACACCGTCTGTTTCTGTGAGCCATGTTGAGTCACACTGACGTGTTGTCTACCGCAGCTTTATCGGTACCCCAGGCAAACCTTCGTAGTGATAGATGAGGTAGTGAGCAAGTCCAGGGTGAAAACGATGGTCAGTCAGGTATGCAATTCGTTATTTCGCAAGGAACATCATTGCAGTCGTTAGTCCTAGGCCATGCCAGTTTTAATTCGAGTTTGGCGTGGCATGACACTTCATGTTGTATTTGCCGTACAGGTGCCGAAACGTTGCTTCCGTGCGATTATAGACTGCAGACAACAATCACAAATCAATGGAACAAATCTCTGTAAACATTACGGTGAAAACACAGGGGGGGAAGGGGGGGAATTGGCAGGCGATTACGCTTCTTGGTAATGTGATCTTTGAGTGCAGCTGCTGCCTTATTTCAACAACAGGCAACTACATACAGAACACGCAGTGCTGAACAGAGGCGGTTCTGTGTTTCGGATTGGGCAGCACACACCGCGATCCACCGCTATCGAGCCAGCGCTCCGGCGACGTGCCATCGCGCCATCTTATAGTAGGTTACCACCACGAAGAGGAGGGGAGGAGATTAGCAATTGTTATTTGTGTGTGTGTGTGTGTGATAACTTTATTTGGAATCCGGCGATTGGGAGGCCCGGGCCTGGGGCCGCCTAGATGGCCACTGGGAGCTGCTGCTCCCGTGCGGCTTCCTTGGCTCGCTGGACGGCCCAAAGTTGGTCTTGGAGTTCTGAGCTGAGCAGCACAGCCGACCACCGCGCCCGTAGATTTTCTGGGGAGACTGCCATTTTATTTTGGTATATTTCACATCCCCACAACATGTGTTGAAGGGTGGCTCTAACAGACTTGCATAGCTTGCACATATCGCTCTCGTGTATATCGGGGTAGAAAGTTTTTAGTTGCACGGGACTCGTATAAGTTTCTGTTTGTAGTCGCCTCCAAATAACGGACTCAGCTCTGTTCAGTTTAGTGTGAGGCGGTGGTAATACCCGCCTCCGATTTTGATAGAATTTGGTAATATCACTAAATCTTGTTAATACATCTTTTTCTCTCCAGATTTCCTCCTCCGCGTTCTCCTGACCGATGGAAGTCACTCTTTGCTCAGCTCGGCGAGTAAGACCTCGAGCTTCGCGGTGTGCTACCTCGTTGAGGTTGACTGCGGGAATGTCTGGAGTCGTATGCGCTGGGAACCAGATCAATTGCCTGCCGTTCCTCTCTGCATTGGAGAACTTTGCTTCATTGACTCTGATGATGTGCCATGCCTCAGGAGAGATCCTACCCTTTGCATAATTTCTAATGGCCGCTTGAGAATCGCTAATGATGTACTGAGCATTCGTGGAGACCAATGCTAGTGCAATGGCTACCTCCTCTGCGGTCTCGGAATGTTTGGTATTAACTGATACGCTTGTAAGGGGTTTTTGGGTGTGATCTACGATTACTGCTACATAGCTATTTCTGTCTGGGTATTCAGCCGCGTCTACGAAAGTTGCTCTGTCGTCTGACCCAAAGCTTCGGATAATTTTCTCTGCTCTACTCTTGCGTCTGCCGTCATTGTAACCTGGATGCATGTTCTTGGGTATATTTGGTACTAGGAGTTTGTCACGAATTTCTCTCGTTATCGTGCTCTTTTCCTCGTATAGATTGTGATAATTCATTCCTAGTTTGCTTAGTATATGCCGTCCCGTTTTGGTTTTGGTTAGTCGCTCTGCTTGAGATGTTTGTTGTGCTTCTATGAGTTCGTCCAGTGTGTTGTGGAGTCCTAACTTTAGCAAGAGATCCGTGCTCGTACTGATGGGAACCCCTAGCGCTAGTTTGTATGCCTTTTTTATCATGTTGTTAATTTTACGCTTTTCAGCTGCAAACCAATTGTGGAAGGCTGCTATGTATGTGATCTGACTGATTACGAATGATTGTATCAGCCGTATGATACTTTCTTCCTTCATACCTTGGTGCTTGTTAGTAATTCGTTTGATTAATCTCATGGTGTTTGTTACCTTTGTGTCTAACTTCTTAACGGTTTCCGTATTTGTGCCTTTGTTCTCGATTACCAGACCCAGCACTTTGAGCTGGTTGACTATTGGGATATTCCGCCCGTTCTTGGTGTGTAGCTTGATTTCCTCATGAGCCTTGTTTCTGTCGTATCCTTTGGGAGGCCTGCCTCTAAGTGTGGGGCGGTACAATAGAAGTTCAGATTTCTCTGCAGAGCATGTGAGGCCTGTTCCTATGAGGTGTTCCTCTACTGTGTTAATTGCTGTCTGGAGTCGTTGTTCTATTGATCCGTCGCTGCCATCACAGGTCCAGATAGTAATATCGTCCGCGTAGATTGTGTGATTCAGGGACTCTATGTGATTTAATTTTTCGGGGAGTCCCATCAAGACGAGATTAAACAGCATCGGCGAGATGACAGCGCCTTGCGGCGTGCCGGCCCCTCCTATGTCGATCTCGGGCGACTTGAGCCCTCCGACGGAGATGACTGCTTTCCTATCTGATAGGAAGCTCTTGATGTAGTTATACGTCCGTTGCCCTAGTCCTATTCGTTCGATGTTTTCCAATATGGTTGCGTGGTTGGCATTATCGAAAGCTTTTTTAAGATCAAGGCCCAAGATGGCCCTTGTCGAGCGCGTGTTATAATCGATTATCTGATGCTTAAGTTGGAGCATCGCATCTTGTGTCGAAAGATTTTTCCGAAATCCTATCATTGTATCTGGGTATATGGTATTATCCTCTAAGAAGTTGTCTACTCTGTTTAAAATTACATGTTCCATTAATTTTCCGATGCAGGATGTTAGGGAGATTGGTCTGAGGTTGTCTATCTCAAGCTTCTTACCAGGTTTTGGAATAAGCGTTATCGTCGCTTTCTTCCATTGAGCTGGCACTTCTCCTTTTACCCAACACTCGTTTATGTATTCTGTTAGTTTGGCTATCGATTCATCATCCAGGTTCCTGAGAGTCTTGTTGGTTATACCGTCCGGGCCTGGGGCGGATTTGGTGTTTAACTTTTGTAGGGCCGCGCGGATTTCTGCCTCCGTGAGTTCCTCGTCTAATTTTGCGTTTGTATTCCCGTTGTAGCTAGGATAGATGCAAGGGGGTGCCTGTGTTAAGTATTTCTGCTGTAATTCATTGAGAAATTCCTCCTCTGTACCCTCATATGCGTGTATTAACTTATTAATGGCTTGCATGTGTTTTTTCTTGTTATTCTCATGGTCAAGCAGGAACTTGAGCATGTGCCACGTTTTGCCGGTGCTTAATTGTCCGTCCATGGAATTACATATCTCGTCCCATTGTTGCTTGGTCAATTGCTTAGCATGTTCTTCTATTTTTTTGTTGAGGAGTGCTATGCGCTTTCTTAACTTTCTGTTATGCTTCTGACCGCTAAGTCTATTCTGAAGCGACTGCTTAGCTTCCCACATGTGGAGAAGTCTGCTGTCGCATTTATCCAAGTTAGATTCAGGTGGTGCTATTTTTGTGGCAGCTTTGACGTCATCACTGAGCTCCTTAGTCCATTGTTCTATGTCTGCGATTGATCGTTGATGTGTCTTCTCTCGCGTTCTACGAAATAGGTCCCAGTCTACTAATTTGATCTGTCGTTCCTTGGGTCTATTCGGCCCTTCTCTGACGTGTAACTCCAATATGCGGTGGTCACTACCCAAATCTTCCAGTGTGTTGTGCCACGTCGCCTTTTCAATATTCTTGGTAAAGGTTAGGTCTGGGGTTGTGTCCCTGTTTAGCGCCGTGCCTACTCTGGTTGGAGTGGCGGGGTCTGTGACAAGCGTGAGGCCTAATTCTTGCGAGTCGTTCCATAAGTCCCTTCCTTTTGCTCTGGTATATAAGTATCCCCACGTGGTGTGTGCGGCATTAAAGTCTCCTCCTATAACTACCGGATTTTCTCCAGCAAGTCTGAGTGTTTTCTGGAATAGGTTCTTGAATTTGTGTTTATGTAGCATGGGGTTACTATAAATGTTGAGAATAAATAAGCTACGTCCTGTCTTTTTTTGTGGGATGAGTTCCAATAGAATATTGTCAATGTGCGTTATGCCTGTGTTGTGCTGCATGCAAGTTATGTTTCTTTTTACCAGCGTAGTTAATGCCCTGGTGTCCCCTTCGGCATAGCCAAAAGATCTGTATCCTGCTAGCTTTGCAATCCCGTGTGTTTCCTGCAGAATAATGACGTCCGGTGTATCCTTGTCTTTCAAATACTGCTGCAAAACTGACTTTTTGTTTTCGTAACTTCTACAATTCCACTGCCATATCCTGAACCCTTCTTTAGCGCGCCTCATTTCGGGTGCGACCATGGGAGGGAGACGGGAGGTTGGAGAGAAGCTGATCTTATATAATTAGGTGGTTGTGAAGTGGGTAAGGATTGTGGTGCTTCTGACGCAACAGAGGGGAGTCCATTACCTGGTGACTGGTTTGCCTCTAGGATGTCTAATCTACTCATAATTGCTGCTATTGCCTTAGCCATTTCAGTCATCATTGCGTCCCGTTTTTCATTTGACTTTTGTATTTCTGCTAGGCTCTTTTGAATATCGGCTAATGCTTTATCTACCACTGCGTTATCTTGTTTATCACTGATGGCTTGGGCCTTGCGTTTGAGTGGAGGGGGCTCATCCCCTTTGTCCATCTTATTGTCCGGGATTTCAAATGGCTCTTTCGTGCTCGCGTGTGGAGTGGAAGTTACCGGATTTATTTGGTTTTTTCCTTCCTTGAGAATTTTGATTTCATCGCTCATACGAGCTAGCAAAATCCTCAACTGCGCGTTCTCGTGTTTTAGTTGCTTGATCTCGTTATTAATGGCAGTCTCCCCACCAGCCCCCGGGCGCACGCCGTCGACCACGTCTGCCCAGCTCACCGTGTTAGTCTGGTTTGCTGAAGAGGATGTCCTAGTTCTGGACCTGGATCTGGATCGTGTGCCCGGTGTCCTGGAGCCGGACCGGGATAAGGATCTGGTGGTGGATGGAGACCTTGTTCTCGATCTGGAGCGTCGTTCCCTGGCGTTTAGGAGGCCAGGCGTTCCGCGAGACTCTGCTCTGTCTTCTCTTGAGATAGCGTCTTCATGGTCTTCTTGTCGTTCTCGTTGCAATCTGTGCCATTGTCTCTGTTTAACGATGAAGGGCTTTTTGAATTTGGCTTTGCACGTCTTTCGAGTCACCGCAACGGCACTGTGCCAGGTGAGGGGAGGTATAGGGCAAGAGTGGAGGTGGGAGAAGGACAGCCAGGCGCAAGCACTGGCAGAGGCAACAAATGCCACTGAGGAATGCGCCCCGCAAACGGGGAAGTGATACACACAGCTGAGAGCTGTATAGCCACATGATGCGGAGACGGAGGAGTGGAGAACCATGGATCACGCGCGAGGTGGCAAGGAGCGCCCGGGAGAAGGGACAGCGGGAGAAGGGACAGCGAGGGCGGAGTGGATGGTAGCAGTGAGAGTCACCACAACGGCGCTGTGCAGAGGAAGGGGGTGAGAGGATAGGCAAGAACACGTAATCCGGCATTGGAGGACAAGGGGAGAGCAAGAGTCGCGCTGCGCACGAGAGGTGGCAGCAGGAGCATGCGCAGCTAGAGCAGCGCGCCGATGATGACCTTGGTTACAGCAAGGTCGACAGGGACACAAAACGCGAGAACAGGTGCCAAAGAGCTGTGCTCTAAAACTTCAAAAGACTAACGAGCTAAAGTGACTACTGCCAGGGTTTGTTGACTGTGTGTTACCTGTCATGGCAATGAAGAGCTGATAAACACACAGTTTCATAGCCCTGTGTAGGTGTTCTGCAGCCTTGTACATCCTGTCGCACTCATGCACCAATTAGGGTTGGTTGGTGTAGCGGAATCGTGTTATTGGAAAGCCAGTGATGCAAATGCGGATACTTGAGCTCCGTCTGCATGACGAAATGGAAGGGACTACACATTTGAATAGTTAATCGTATATGAAACTGCTAAATTCTCAGTGTGTGGATTCCTAACCACCACCGCTCTATCGTACACTTTTCCAAGTGGCACAATGAAGTTTTTTGAGACAGGTACATTTTTTTAGCTCCATCATTTTTATTCTTTGAGTCCCTATTGGTCCAATGGGAAATAAACTGGCAACTAATTGCTGCCACTCATTGGACTAATTGTACCAATACAAGCCTATTGGTTCTAAACATGGCAAATATATTGGAGCCTATTGGCACCAATACAGACCTATTTTTCCTATCGGTAACCTATAGCTGTCACTTAGCCTCTTGGTGCCCCTAAAAATCAGTTCGTCCTATAAGTGACAAATAACTGTCTCCCATTGGAATCAGTGCAAAATCTATTGCTCTACAAATACATGTCACACATTGAACTCTATTGATATGATAGAATTCAAATAAAATCCATAGAATTCGAATAAATTACCTGTAGGATCCATACAACTCCTCTATTGGACCAATGGAATACTCCACTGTCATTTTTGTGTATGCAGTGAGCAAGAACAATAATGAGAAATGAGGGGATCAATGTTGTAGTTACCACCATATGACTTGGGGTGGGGGGGGGCTTGATACCTTGAGGGTTTCTTAGCAAGCTTCCTGATTCTAAGATCGCATACTATGTGACACATTCAGTTATATGTGTGTTCTGCATTTTTCACTATTTCTATGAGAGCTGCTGGCCAAGATTTTTAGGGCGAAGTTATGAATACTTCAGTACATAAATAGTAGAACCTCATTAAATGAAGTCACATCTAACATGAAAGTATGTTAATAATATTTGATATTCATTATAAGCATATACTTGTTACATGCCACTATCGGTGAGAAAGATTTGATTTACTTAATTATATCCGTGTTCATTATATCAAAGTTTGACTATACCCCTGAAAGTAGACAGAGAGGCTGCTGTTGCTGTAGCTGAATTGGTAGAGCATTTTGCATCTCATGTAGACATTTTAGGTGCAGCTCAGACCAGCAGCAATGTTATATATATTCCTTCACTTTGATGTGCCTTTTGTTTGAGAATATGAAGTCTTCATAAATATAAACATCTGCAATTAGTTGTAATTAAGAAAAAGTAATTTTCCACTATTCCTTCCTTTGCTTCATTGTCTGTTGGCTTCATAATTTTATGTGCATGTCATATGCAAATCAAATCTTTTTTATTGGTTAATAATTGACTGTTGCTATGTGACAGTAGCATACAAGCATCTCCTAGAGCTTGCCCTGTCCAAGAACAATTCCAAGTTCAAATTAATACCGTGGTGTGTTGGGTACATCGTAGTCCAGCAGGGTGGTATAATGAACCTCATTTGAGAGGCCAGTTCTGGCATTTATAAGGTCTCATCCTCCACAAGCACAGAGGAAGAGAGTAGTTTGCACAGTAATAGAGGTGTTCATGTACTTTATGGTGTGAGCCTGTTATATGGACACATGATGACATGCTTCACTCCAAGTTACTAGAGTCTTTGTATTTGTACTTTCATGTCCTGTATGCATCTTGGGTGTCTGGTGTTTCTCACTGTGAGCAACTGTTTAATATCTATGTCACTGAATCCGAAGCTAGACTTGAAAGCTATTTAGTTATCTTGCTGCTGAACATCCAATCTGTGGGAGTTCCTTCGATGCGCCGGCACAGTCGTTGCTGTGCCTCCAGCTCTGGGCTCATTTGATAGTGAGAGGCAACTCCGAATTGCCTGTCCCTTGGCTCTGTGCTGTTTCCCTGGGCGTTGTGTCCGCATCCTGATGCATCACGCTATGCGGCCCTCCGATTAAGTCGTGGGGTATGACATAGGGGTGAAGCTTTTACTGGTTAGCTTTGACTGGTTAGTGTAGCCATGGTGTGCAGGGAGTCAAGCAGCGGGAAGGACAAGCATTGGTCATGAGAGGCAAGCAAGGTATGTGAGCGACCATCTCTTTGTGTCCTCAATGCTCCAACCTTGGGGCATCCACATGCTTTGTCAGGTTGCGTCAGTGTGGCTTTGCTGTATCAATCTGCGCTCCACTCTTGCGGGTAGACGCTGGCGCTTGGTGCATCACATTCTTTGTGTCCGAACTGCCGCTGACCAGATTCAGTGGCGGAAAGCGCCAGGTAGTGTCTGTTAACACATCTCAGCAGGGTGTCGGAGCGAAATGTTTTTGTTCTGGTTTTAGTTCCATTCCACTGATAAATGTTCCATTCTGGTTCTGTTCCAGAATGAAAAAAAAAGAAAAATAGTGATCCGAAACGGTTCATGACGGTTTTAATTTGCATGAAAAAAAGAAGCAAATTTGCATGCAAATTTGAAGCAAGTTAACGATAAAACCATAGTATTTATTTTTATCAATAAGTGAATTCTGAATTCTGATATGCTCAGTGCTATGAGACAAGGCACTGAGCATGATCTCAGAAGCAATGCATCATTGAGCATGCTTGGTGAATTGCAAGACCGCTGTTCTGATAAAGAGAACTTAAACAAACATAAACAAACTATAAAACTTCGGTAACAAAGCATTGTACCTGTAGAACACGAAACGATAAGCTCTTCAGCTTTCAAACCCTGGTTTTTGCTACGCTGCCCATCTGCTAGTGCACTGAGCGGCAGGTTTAGATTAGTGGAGCACTCGACCGGCTATTGCTCGCACTATCCCTGCCTGAGATACGTGCGCTAATGCTGACGTTGCCTGACATCGGTTGTTTCTTATTGCCGACTTTCCCCAAGAAACGAAAACCGATAAAAGTATTCCGGAATAAAATAATAAATAACGTTTAACTTACATTTTCATTCCGGTGAAAAATACCGTTTGTACACTGCATCTCGGCCTGCGTTTACGAATTATTGTTCGACGCAGTGCGGCAACTGCCTTCTTCTGCTGTCGAGAGCAGCGGATGCTGAGTGGTGTATTTTATAGGGTACTGTTCTGGGCAATAAATGCATTAACTGTCCTGGGTGCCGCATTTTCTTGGGAGAGAGAACTCCACGTGTACGGCAAGAGCCCGTCAGGCCTTTAGACTCTATGCTCGAACCTGCAGTGGATCTCCCTCCGAACACTGCCGTGTCGTGTCGGGAAGCCCACTTTTGGGGCACTTTACCAACATTGTGATATGAGATGTAGTGAGCCCACAAGTTATCATACTTGAAATCAAAACAAGCTTATTTAAGCTGAGTGAAGTAGATGTTAGTAACATAACATGCAAGCTGAACATGCAAAATTGAGTGGTGCAGCTGAGATGCTTCTCAAAACAACTTTTTTTTATTACTTGCACTAGAGGTTTCAAAATTCAGCCTATTATAGAATTTTCTATGCAGATTTCAAATATATAATTAGTTTTTATGTAGCTGTTATACTGTTTTGAGTTATGCGATGCACAATGGCAAAATATAGTAATCTTTGCGGGCACTTTTTTATGTACTAAATTTTTACAAAAAGCATTGTGCTGTAGCTTGCTTAGCTCTTTGTAGATCACTAAGTGCCGATATCTAGTCAAACGGCATGCACAATTACTAGAACTATGCAAAAAGATTAGAGCATTTCAACTAATTTTTTTCCTAGATTCCCTGAAATATAACCTTGTACTTTTGCAACTACTGCTGGGAAATATTGCAATTTCAAGTAGGTATCAGCACTGTACATACCTTCAAGAGTATGTATGTTGAATTTCGTTAGTATAAGACAATTCTAAATGTACAAGGTTATTTTCATGTGATTGCAAAAAAATTTGTTGTGAAGTGTCCTAATGTTTTTTTCTTAGTTGCAGTAATTGTAGACGCTGTTTGAATAGGTGTCAACGTTTAGCAGTCTACAGAAACTAAATAAGCTTCAGAACAAAGCTTTTTGTGAAAACTTATTACACAAGAAAATGCCCACAAAATCACTCTGTTTTGCCATGGTGTAGGACATAACAGCTATAGTGGCTACACAGAAACTAATCACATATTTGAAATCTGCTTGTAATGCTCTATAAGTAGGTGGATTTTCAAATCTCTAGTACAAATATTTAAAAAAATGTTTTTTCGAGGAGCGTCTCTCCTTAAGGCTGTTTTACATGGCAAGATTTTCACTTGCTGACATGGCGATTTCCGTTGCTCCATGACTGCCGCAATCATCACAGCTCCCCACGACTGGGTTCCGCCAAGTTGGTCGCGGAGTTGTAGCAGTCAGCGTGATTTTGGGTGGGCCAACAGGAAGGCCCGTTGAAATTGGGGCTGTCTGCTGAAATATATTTTACAACATGTTGTGCCAGTGTCTCTGCAGCTGAGCACTAAGAAATCGTAAAAGTAGAATGCTATTTATGACCACAAAGCATATTACTTGTTCTATTTATAAGTAAGTAGCAACATTCAAACGTATTACTGGTTTCCGTGTTGCATTGTAACAATAGAGGCATGAATACATTAAGAGCTGGAGTCAACCTTGGGTGTTCCTCTGACGGAAATCACGGCGTCACTGATGCATGTGAAAGCTGGCAGCGAAAATCACTCTGTGACATGCGTGGTAGCAACAAATATTTTTGCGCCAGTCGCTGCATGTAAAGCAGTCTTTACGGTGAGCACCGTTATTAGGCTTGACCATGCCACATTCGTATCTTCTACAAGTATTGTGAGCCCACATGCAACCGAAAGTTGCATTAAGCAGCAGTGTGTTAGCAGCAGTGTACATTTCGAAACAGATTGCTGGGGCTCTTCAATATCCAGGTTGCTGAAGTCCTACTGTCAATTATATTTTGGAATATGACTCTCAGTGTGGGTGTTGGCTGGTTGAGCTGGTGGCGACAAACATTGTGGGAGAACTTGTGTTGGGCACAATTTCAGTTGGCATGATTTTCAAGTCCTCTGTTGGTTGAATGCATGGGTGGTCAAGTTAGTGGAAATGCCACAGCTTCTATTCATTCTCATTGCTACAGTAAGGCTTTGTGCTGGATTTTATGTCAAGTGAAATTGAAAGCATTGCAGGAGATCATACTGCCGAGGAAATGGCCATTGGAAGTTATAATGCATTGCTAGTTTTTTTTTCTTTTTTGGCATGCTGCTTATTTCTTCGTCTGTTGCATGTCATGCTGCTTACTGGAGTTCAAATGAAAAAATGGCCTCGGGAAAAATGTGGCACATCTGCCAATTTATGTCAATGCCTTTAGTGGTGTAAAGGCAGAATACAAACTCTGGTTTAACTCTTCCAATTTGTGCTTTTTGCAATATTGACCTTTCAATCACTGTGAATTCCAGGATGTTCTACATATATGTCACTAACATCACTATTTATCTATGTATATATTTGGTAGGCACTTGTGTTAGAAATGTAGTAATCCACCTTGCACAATTGGTTTTCCTGCAACAGCGCAACCACTTTTTTTCCCCTACTTGCAGCTTGTTTCACTGGCGTTAGATGGCTTGACAGGAGCAGTGCAGGAACGTATGAAGTCAGAGCACCAGACAAAGTCAGGTCACATGATGGTCATGACCAACTTGTGGTCAGTTGTTTATCTTGTCATAGGTAAGTCTAGCTACTCTCATCTTACTTACGAACATCATTGAATAATAGAACTTGCACACCCTTACTTTTCAGACTAGGGGTACCACTATGGTATATACATTGCAGGTTGTTCTATATGAAGATTGTAGTACAATATGCACTCCCTTGAAATTTTGTGAGGCAATATGCATGGGAACAATGACACTTCAACACAAATTTTATATGCAAGAAGGCATACTTATCAGTTTAATTTGAGTTAAATTTTTGACTGAGTGTAAATCTTGTTGCGCTATATATTGTGGCATGCATAATACAGCAGCTTAGTGATATTGCGAGTTTATGAAGAAATGCACAACTTTCCCAGAGCAAGGGCTGTGCCCTTGATTGATTACTTTTAAACTTGTGGTTTTTGGCACAATGCCTTCACTCCAAAAAAGAAGTTTACACCCTTTGGTTTGTATTTTGTCCCCAAACAATAATCGTCATCTGTCTTGCCCACATTTCGTTACTTTAACGCTGCGAGCCCAGTACTTCCTAGTCACAAATGGATTGCGCGTTATCAGCTTGACACAGCATTCTCGACAGGAAAGTAACGAGTGCCGAGTTTTCAAGAGGGGAAATGCACAAGCAATGGCAGATGACGATTGTTGTTTGGGGACAATATGAGCCTCAAAGGGTGCAAACTTTTTTTAGAAGGTTGTTGAGGTGGCAGGCATTTTGCCTGCTGGCAGATATGTCATTCAACAAAGCCAGTAAACTTTTGCTGTAAGTGGTATTTGCGGACGTGATTAATCCAGAATACAGCCTGTCATTGTCGTGCCACCTCTACCTCTACAGTATCATTGCGATGCTGAAGGCTGTGCTCTGCAAGGAAGTTTATGAATAGAAATTTCTCGCTGAAGAGCATAATGCATCAGCACACTTAATCATGGACAGTTGGATTGCAAACAAGTTAGGGTTAACCTATGATGTGTTTTGTCATTTCTGCTATCTCCAATACGTATAATGGTGGCATGATTTCCACTTGTGTGCCGAATGCGTTGCCCACATGATCTTTGGTGACTGGATAGTAGTGGTGTGAGATCGTGCCATTCAGTTGTACTTGTAAAAGGTGTTCTTTGTAATTTTCTGGTCCTCTTATTATTTGTCCACAATGGTACTGCCATTAAATAGTCTAAGCCACTGCTGTGAATTTTCAATAGCAGACATACGTTAAGATGGTAGTATATCACTGCCTGGCACTGTGTCGTAGTGTTAAGTTTCTGTCATTGGCACACTGCAATTGGGTTCCACCAAATTGGCTGGGTAAGTGCATGGCCATTGCAGCCATTGAAATCGCTTTCTCTTGGACAGATAGGAAGCTTGTGGTGGCATACCACGTGACAAGAGAAAGTAAAGTGATAGCTGCCATATAAACTTTGAATTATTACATAACATTAATGAGAGCAGCAATCCGGGCAAGTTGGTAATCCATAGCTCAAGTATTATTGTGCAACGAAAAAGACACGGACGTAAGAGAAAAAGAACACACACCAAGTGCAAACCAACCAAAAGTACTCGCGATGCAGACAATAAGCTGTGAGACGCGTTGCACTGCTCTGAAGCTGTACCGAAAAGGTACTGCCTGTAGAGTCGTGCCTGGTGGTTCGACTGGGACCGCAGGATCCTGCAAACTCTGGTGGAATGTCCTGCTGAAGGAAGAAAGCCTCTGAACAGGGAAACCAAGTCCGGAGGAGTGCTCTTCATACGTAGACAAAAGGAGAGCGTCCGTGCTTTGCAAACGTTTGCGGCAATGAGGGATACAGTGGCACAGGGATCATAAGGAACATTTAGAAAAGGGCCTGTGGAACTAGAAATGAACTTAATGAGAGCAGCATGAATACTTGAGTAATGGATTACCAACTTGCCTGGAATGCTGCTCTCAATAATGTTATGTAATAATTTAAAGTTTATATGGCAGCTATCGCTTGACTTTCTCTCCAGGGTTGCGGGTTTGATCCTGGTCGCAGTAGCTGCATGCCAGTGGAGACGGAGCAAACACATCCATGCACCATGCATTGGGTGCACATTAAAGAACGTCAGGTGGTCAAAATTAATCCGAAGCCCCGCAATACAGTATGCCTCATATTAAGATTATGGTTTGGGATGTAAATCCCCAGAATTAATTAAATTACCCGTTCTAATAATATTTATGCTATAAGTAAAAGCAACAAGACAGTTGACTGGGATGGTTCATATGGTGCTTTAATGTCATGCTGCGAAAATGGTTTTCTGTTCGTGATAGAGGAGGTTCATTGTGTTAGATTTCCACACTCATTTCTAATTTCAGCTCAACTATTCACATGGGAGATCTCGGACTTCATACAGTTTATTCAAAAGTACCCAGCACTTCTTCCAAACATACTGCTCTTTACCATCACAGGGGCTCTAGGACAGGTGGGTGAAGTTTGATGTTGTGTCACAAAATATATAATTTGCATAAAGGCTATCTGTGTGTAGTAATAGACCCCTGAATCAACAACTATGTTTATATGAAGAAAAAGAAAAAAGGATAGACATTCACAGCTCTTTGCTAAGCACATTGACATCGCACATAGTCAAGATTTGTGTAATCATTTCTTGTCGCCACATTTCATGTAGCGAGGGTGTATTAATTTAAATTGTACACAGTTCCTTTTAAAAGCAAATGCAGGACATGTTGCCAGTTCCACATTTGTAGTAAGCTATTCATAGACAGACAATAAACTGTCATGAATTACTTATGGCACAAATGTAAGTTGGTCCTCTTACCACTTTACATAAAACATCAAGTGACTGATTTGTCTATACATAGTTTCACTTCATTGCAGGACAGTCTTACCTGTCTTTTGTCTTAAAAAAGGTAATTTACTAAATGGCAAATACCACGGAGGCCTGCTTTAAAGAAAATATGATGTCACGTAATTCAAGAGGCACGCTCGGCATCGTTGTAGCTTTTCATCTTGATTTAGCTACCTGAGAGTATTAAAACATTTGCTGAAAGGCAGTTAGCTGTTCCAGTAGTATTGCCATGCTAATCAAAATGCCATGTTCTTGCTTTCAGACACTGATCTTCCGAACAGTCAGTGAATTTGGGCCACTGCCATGCTCAGTTGTGACGACGACGAGGAAGTTCTTTACAGTTCTCGGGTCTGTGATAATATTTAACAATCCTCTTGGTACACGGCAATGGATTGGTGTGGTGCTAGTTTTTTCAGGTATGTATTGAGTAGGCCAGTTACTGGCCAAGTTCAAGCATGTCACTTATGCTTTACATATTGAAGCAAAACACATGTGACTCTCTTGTCCTACAACTGTTAATTTTTGTTCCTGTACATTTACAATGCATACATTTTATTATCACCTCATGCTCTAAAAGCAAGCTAGTATTTGTTTGTGGTAGCCTGTGCTACACTGAAGTTATTAAACAAAACCACAGCTCCCATTTGACATGTACTGTGCTCACTTCGAATGTGGCACAGCCCACTCCCTCCCATTTTCTTGGTATTTACGGGTATGTAACTGGCCTTATTGAATGAGAACATGTAGACAAGCAGTGCTTTGGCTTTGATCAGTGCTGGCAGTGATGTGGCAAGAGTTAATTTAAACCTTTATGATGAAAAGCACATTAGCATCATGCACGTTGAAATGAAGGAAAATGCAGCTTTGACACTTTCGTCGGATCTTCCTACGAAGCATTTTGCTGATGTTTGTCATGTTGCAGGCAGCGTCAGGTTTAATTTGTTATCAACCTGGTCAGCTTGGTTGGTCCGTGAAGCGCTGTCATGCATAGCAACACTCACGCTAGTTCTCTCGATAGGATCCTGTCTGTCACTGAGCTCATATCGCTGATGTACAACCCAGTCCCTCTAGCTGACATTTCCTGCTGAATTCCCTGCTCCATGCTGTGCAATAATATTTGGCTGACATATTCACAGGAGCCTTGCCTACAGATAGGAACATTTTCTTACTATGTTCAAAAAAGTGTTTCAGGTTTTCAACATAAGGGACCTTAATGAGCTCAGCTTGTCATGAGCAATCTCTACTTTTTGGCTTCCGATGAGTCCACCTCAGCATGGGTATTTCACCACTTTCCAAAGGGTTTCTTGCGGGCAGAGGTTGTCGGACAGTGTTTTTTTCTTCCGTGACAGTGGTAGACATTCTATTGCCACTTTTTTCATTGGATCGGATTTTCCACACTATTCCCAGTCGTGTTTCTCAGTTTTAACCAAGTTATTGAAGCATATCGAGCTAAAAAATTGGCCATTTTGGTAGGTTTTTTTTTTTTTTTTGAGAAAAAGGAACTGCCCTAGGGAAGTTGACTAACCACTGCTCACACTCATGAGGATGAAGAGGATGCTGACAACAAGCTTCCATTTACTCAGTATATGTAATAGAAGTGGCATGATTGTTGTTCTATGCCATGTAATTACTGACTGATAGAATGACATGGCATTCAGCATGAAGGACTGTAGTTCATTGCTGCGAATTGGAAATGCCCATGCGCCCATCCCAGCTATTTTTAACCTCTCTCAGGTGCACAGCAATGTTGAGTTGCTACCCGAGGACAGGAATTCTAATATGTCTGATCGCAACATACCAGTACATTGCCAATTGTGGCAGGCCCACATCCACAGATAACAAATTGTGCCACCTGTGCATTATAAACACCTTTACAAGCTGCTAATTAGGTGACAGATTGTGCGCTCTCCACATCATAATTTTTTGTTCCCTGATACCTGCGTTTTTGAAACATTGGCGAACACTTAAATTACGAGATGTTAATGCTGTTCTCACCTACGTACTCACCTACGGGGCAGTACTCACCTAGGGGCAGAAACCTGGAGGCTTACGAAAAGGGTTCTGCTTAAATTGAGGACGACGCAACAAGCTATGGAAAGAAGAATGATGGGTGTCACGTTAGGGGATAAGGAAATAGCAGATTGGGAGAGGGAACAAACGCGGGTTAATGACATCTTAGTTGAAATAAAAAAAAAAAAAAAGAAATGGGGGGGGGGGGGGGGCGTGGGCAGAACATGTAATGAGGAGGGAAGATAACCGATGGTCATTAAGGGTTACGGACGGGATTCCAAGTCCAAGGAAAGGGAAGCGTAGCAGGGGGCGGCAGAAAGTTAGGTGGGCGGATGAGATTAAGAAGTTTCCAGGGACGACGGACAAGTATGGGAGAGGCCTTTGCCCTGCAGTGGGCGTAACCAGGCTGATGATGATGATGAATGCAGTTCATACCTCATGTGAGCTAGTTTGTTTTTGACACGATTATTTGGCACAGTTTAGTGTCATGGTCTAAATAAAATTGAATGGCGTGATACCTCTCCCGCATTAACACGCTACATATAACTGATATTTGAGCTGAAGGAATGCTTGCTGAATACTTTATGTGGTTTCTTGCAGTCATTGAAATTCTGGGTGTTATAAAGCTCCGAAGTGCTTTCGCATCGTTTCTAGAGCGAGTCTGCTTTCTCTTTTTCAGGGCTAATGGCCGATGTCTACTTCAGCAAGACTAGCAAAGCAAAGAAGTAAATATTACAAAAAGGCCACCACAGGAGTTGCTCATCAAGTGAACACCAAGGTCATAACATCTCATTAGAACTCAATGTTTGTAAATAAGAGCACACATATATTTAATCGGGGGAAGAGTTTTTTTCTGGAAAGCAGTTTTGCATCTTCAAAGCACGGTGTGTTATTTATGGTCTTAAAATAAAAAACTACTAAACAACCTTACCCTTTGTTTTTTAAACTCCGACAAGAGCATTATTAGACTACTTAATGTTCAGTTCATTGGAACAAATTAATGTTGTAGGTAAGCTGGTGCAAAGAACTTTCCCAAAAGAACTTTAAATTTTGAACTAGTCTTTATTCAAATATCAACAAAAAAGGTCTTATACATTTATGTACAGGAACAGTAGTAATTCATGTGTCTAGTGGTCATCGAATCCTGGCATGGGAAATGTGACTGCAAAAGCTTCAACATCTTTTCGTAGCTCCTGCATTTTAAGCTTGGTTCCCTCGTCCTTAGCGATGAATTCCTTGAAGTCCTTGACTGTCTTTCCTGTGGACAAAAAATATGGATATAAAATGAATAGAAAGGTTCAGTGGAGTGAGAGTGGAAACAGGTCATTTACGATACACAGCTATCTTTCTGTGTCAATTCTCGAACGGTCATGTATAGTAACTGCATTACTGTGTATCACAGTTCAGTTTTCCCTAGGTAATCAAGCTACGACACTGCGATACATACCTGATGCTCAATATTCACAGATTAATAAGACATCTATTTCTAACTATGCATTTGAAATTAAGAAATGAGCTTCCAGCCTTCCATTGAGTGAACAGTGGCGATAAGTGGCAATATAAGCATCTGTTCATAGTGCACATTTGTGATCTTTTTATGTCCTCTGTGTCTCTGCAACACGATTTCCCATGGTGTCAAACCGAAAAGCCCAAACATTCACAACCCTTTCAAGTAGTCAGTTGCAACTGATATGAAAGGGTTTACAGCACAATGAAAATGCAGTTATAGTTGCACTGATAAAAAGTTACTGAAAATGGAAGAGAAATAAAAGTTACCTGATTTTGCCTTGGCTTCAAGGGCAATAGTGACTGCTCTGTCAATGAATTCTATCACTTTGTGGAAGTCTTTCTCCTTGAAGTTTCTTGACGTCAAGGCAGGTGCACCTGAAACGGTAAAGTTTATTGTGAGAGCAACCTCCCTTTTTCACTGTTTTCACAGATGCTACATACTACTCCATCTCATAAATTTCGTCAATGCTAGCAAGGCTAGAATTTCACTTGCTGCCTGCATTTGCAAACAAGATAATTGCACATTGCATATTAAAAATATAGGTACACAAATTGTAATTTGATGCAAAATTAAGCTTCATACCTTTACGTCTGAAAATATGATGTATTTATTACACAGAAGGCGTCACAGGTGTATTTTACTATCAAGAGAGTGGAGTGGCATGTTTCTGCAACTAGTGGCCACAGCGCACTGCTTGCACAAGTAGCCAAAACATACTGGGAGCACAAAGGTGTACACAAATAATACACGAGACTTGACATAATCTGCAATCAGCGAAGTTTATATTGTGCATGAAGCCACCACAGTTTTATAAAGAAACGCACTGTGAAATGTGCGGAGCGGTACTTCTATCTTTGCACTATTTATAGACCCTTTTCACAATGATCCCATGGGTGCTGCCATGTTTGATCACGTGGTGACTTGTCCATTGCTTGCCTCCATGTTTACAATGGGAGTGCATGATGCCGGTGTGGCTAAGCACATCTGTTTTGGCAGATATTGCAGACAGTAACTGAATGGACGATACGAAGTTTTGGCCTCAGCTTCAGAGGACATGCAAGCGCTTTCGGAGCTCATTACGGCTTGTCCAAATGGTGCAAGCAGTGTGTACAGTGCTTGTACTAGAGGTGGGACTAGAAATGCATTTTGACCTGTCGAAACTTGCTGCTTCTTAATTAAATCAGGATCAGTGTCTTTTGCTCTTTCTTCTTTAATTGCCAATCACACTGCAGCAGTCCCTATCCAACTAATTTCTGCCCAATTGCTCCAGGTGTGCTCACTTGTAGATTGTTCTAGGCACAAGTACACACCTTCAACAATTTCAGTGATGGCAACATTCAATGCATAGAGTTTCATGCAATAATTACTAGAGGGAACTCTGGCGCTAGTGTCTACGGGAGCTGCAATGGGAGCAGTTGTCCCAGCATGGGAATTATGGGAAGTACATGCATTTGCCTAAACTTCGTCCTTTTGGCTTCAAACAGGTTTGTGACTCGTCATTTTCAACCAATTATTGTATGAATACTCTCTGTTTTCAACAATGCACTGTGTAATAAGTAATTAAATATTATTAAAATTGCCTGATGGCAGGATTTGAACACAGGACCTCTAGCACAGAAGACGGATATTGAAACCATTAAGCCACCGGCGCATGTATCGACAAGCAATTTGAAATGCCCTTATGAATTTATCGCGGGCATGAAATGCCTTGAGACGCTTGGCGCGTTTCGATTTGGCCACCTCGACAAGCTCAATTGTTGCAATTAGTAGCGATTGTGCGTGTTCGCCTCGCCTTCTGCACTTCGAAGAGTATAGATTGCTCTGAAATTTACGACAATAAGATTTATATTGTGTAATATACGAAGCCACAAGTACGTCTGAAATCCACAAGCACAAAGATCAGACAAATCCATGTACTTCCCATGGTAGGACAACGACTGCAGCGCCAGAGTTCCCTCTAGTATATTGTAGGAAACTCTATGGTTCAATGATCACAGGAACTTAACATGTGACGACGGTATTATTAGCGTCATGATTGTCATCACGTTCTTCTAACTTGTGCCTGTTCCAATTTTCACACACACACAAAAACATGTTAATTGAACTCTGCTAACTAAAGTAGAGTGTACCAAGAACTGATTTGGAAGCAAGCTGAACCTACCAAGGCGGACACCACCAGGGACAAGGGCTGACTTGTCACCTGGGCAAGTGTTCTTGTTGGCAGTGATGTTGCATTCATTCATGACTGCCTCCAGCCGAGCACCATCAAGTCCTCTTGGTCGCAGATCCAAGAGCAGCAAATGGTTGTCTGTGCCACCTAAAGAAGTCAAATAAAAACAGTAAGGATATTTTTAGACCTGAAAGGAATTAGCAAGTAGTGCAGCTTTGTCAATGCAAACTACTGCTTACTGTAAAAAAGCTTAGTGGCCGCAGTCATCTGCCGAGTGTGTCGTCAGCCATAGTGTAATGACTGCAGTTCAATAAGGGAACAATGCAGAAGCACATGCCCAAATGTTGGTGCTTGTTCTTGAACCCTAAATGATTGAAAGTGATGCAACACACTCAGCTGCGGGGCTCCTCATCTACCATGTGTAGCCTTGGGGTGCAAGGGCACCAGCCATTCAATGAGAAGCATGATTTGTCTGTGCACAAATGACATGAAAAAGTTTAGCTGTATGCCGTATTCTTGAGCTGCTGACAGCAAAGCGCACTGGACAGTTTATAACCGTTTTTGCAACAAGAGTCTGTATAACAAAGTTCTGCTGGATGACAACACTTGTGCTAACACTTGCATTCCGCATATGCTTCCACAATATACTAGTACTAGGCATACTTTTGTTGTTGTGTGGCTGAAATCCCTTAAAACCAAATGACTAGGCAGATCTTAGCCTGTCCCTCTTGGAAAGAGATGCCAGCTACACCACTGTTATACATCAATGCTTATGCTGAAGCAACTTTTCATGAAATATGAACTGCGTAGTGTGTAGCTTAAAAAGTGTGTGGTTAGGTTTGTGCTAGACTAAGAGATAATGTTTAGTACTTAAGTTGAGACTGTATGCATGGCTATGTGAAGCATTGGCGAAATCTGAGACTGTATGCATGGCTATGTGAAGCATTGGCGAAAGAGCTGTTTTGCAGGTAGTGCGAGTGTTGTTCTTTCTCGCACATTTGTGAAAGCAACATGTTTAATGACGGGCCAAAATGAACTTTCATTAATTTGCCACACAACTCTATTCTGCCAGTCACTCCACATACCTGAGACAACTGTGTGGCCTCTCTCCGTCAATGCTGTCACCATCGCTTTGGCATTCTTGAGCACTTGTTCTTGGTATTGGCGAAACTCTGGTGTGGTGGCCTACAAATGACAATATCCACAGGATAGCTGTACTGGACGAAAGAACAGCCATTTCTCACCGCAGCTTGTCCCACTGCAATTATCCGCTATTAATAAAGATAGTTCACAACAAAAAAATGTTGTGCTATTATCATTCTGTTTACAAAGAGATAGCTCTCGTGTAGAAATACAGAAAGGCCACTGGACTGAACCTCTGAATACACTGGTGTGTACTGTGGCAAGGAACAGCCAAATTTGCACTGAAGAGGCCACAACAGCACTAGAGCTTTGTCAAATACAGAAGCGTTCCACGAGGCCAACTGCTCAATGGGAATACTGCATGTTCACATACCATGTTTGTGAACTCTAAAGTGAACAATAATCACAACTCTAAATAAATCGATGTCCCCTTTCATACTGTTCCTGAGGGTACACGATTCAAAAAGCAACGGAGCTTTATGAGGATTGTGTGGTGCTGTACAAAGGAATGTATAAACGATGTCACTTTCTCACACAACATCTGATTCAACTATAGTCGAATCCGGATATAGCGAACCCACATATAACAAATTATTGTATAGAATGAACAGCAGCAAAATTCCCTTGCAAATTTTTATTTTATGTATATCTAGTTACCTATATATCAAACTATATATCCCCATCAGATTCGATATATCCGGGTTCGACTGTATCATATTAATAGCCTTTCTCTCCGAGCTCTTGGCCATACCTGTTTTAGGGCAACTGCAACAGAGGCAATGGCATGATTATGAGGTCCACCCTGAAGCGCTGGGAAAACAGCAAAGTTGACTTTTTGCTCCAGGTCGTACATAATTTCCTTCCCTTTCTTGTCAACCTCTTTCACGCCCTTGCGATAGAAGATGAGGCCAGCCCTGAAAACAAGGAAAGCAATCATGCAAGCATTTACCACCACATTCAGCATTCCTTACCAATGCCGCACAAGAGACAGCATGGGTCATTTTTGTGGTGACTGAGTGATGAGTTCCAAGGCAGCACATCTGCTATGATAGATAGCATAGTTGAAGTGCGGGAGAGTAGGCTCTGAATGAATTTCTAGAGTTTTTTAATGTGCACCTAAATCAAAGTACACGTGCGCTTAAATTTTGGAGAGAAAAGGTCAAGATATATCTAAGGTTTGGCATCTTCAGTTAAAACAAGGAACATAAAATGAAGAGATCCAAGTTTAACCAGGAAGGGTCTGTGTTCCAGGACAGTTCGGTGCAGAGAGGAAGAATAAAGGTACAGAACTATACTTGGGAGTCCTTGCAACCTGAAAAGTGTTTTACTATAGTATGAGAGTATCACATTTTATGCTACTGGTTGGCCACTATCAATCACTGGTGGCAGCAGTCACTGGAAATCGAAGATTTGACTGTGTTCAGTAAGTGAACACCGTGGTCGTTTAGTCACTGTGACACGTTGATCTCCTACACTATACGTTACTAGCGAAAACACAACCATGCAGAGCTTTCAAAATACTGAGCAGGTAAGGAGAAGGTTTATCAATAGTCGCCTATAGTGTGAGAAAGTACCATGGCAGTGTAGAAGGAACAAAGAAATACCTTGTGAGAACTGCTCATCTAAATGCACAACACAAGCCATGTCTTCAAAGACTTCATCTTACAGCTTTAACAGGATAAACGTTTATAAGACTGAGCTGCCCTTATGAAACTTTCATTAATTGTTACTAAAAATGAGGTGTAAATAGTAGTTTCCTCCTTATCCGCTGCACTTAGCTATGCTGGTACAATGTGTTGCACAAAGCTGACATTGATATTTTGATACAACATCATACTTTCATAAATTCACCAAAGTTGCTCACTTATCCTAGTTGCACTTAAGTCAATTATGAGAAACAAGAAACTCGTCTTGGAAGGGAACAGCTTAATGTTAAATTCGACTGGTCGCTTTCAAGGGTCCGGTGCACACTCTTGGCACACTTTACATTGGCCGATTTGAAATTGAGTGCTTGGAACACATTTGCCTGGTTCGTTCGAAGTGCAGCACTTCAGCTCGTAGTGCTTGCAGGCACTATTGCCTTCAAGCTAGGACCACAACCGAGATACGGCAGATTTCTGATCACAAAGTTCCTACGATTGTTCTGGGAGCAGCTAAACATTCGGCTCGGGCTTGCTATTTTCTAGCTCCAATCTCTAGAGGAGCCCACATATTTGTAAACCAAATTGGCATGCAGTAGCAATGAGTGGATTGTACGACAAGTCCCATGGATCTAGTTATGGCTAATGTGAATTTCGGTAGGAAACGGATGCACACACACCCTATGTGGTTTGCAGATGTGTAGAAATTAGGAGTCTTACCTTGAACCTCGAAGGGTCTTGTGGGTTGTCGTGGTAACCAAGTCGGCATATTCAAAAGGCGAAGGAATCACCTTTGCCGCAACGAGTCCACTAATGTGAGCCATGTCAGCCATCAGGATTGCCTTTACGTCGTCGCAAACCTGGATTCACAAGGCTAAAATCATTGCAATTCAAAGGGCTAACTAAGCCTGCAATTAGTTGCAACTGTATCTTCTCAGATTCGGTAGGTTCACTTACCTCCCTGAACTTTTTGTAGTCGAGTAACCTAGAGTAAGCGCTTGTTCCAGCAATGATCAACCTTGGTCGGAACAGCCGTGCCATATCATGCAGTTTCTCATAATCGATTAGTCCAGTTTCTTTCTAAGGGATGAAATGTCAGATGAAGACTATAAAGTAAATACGCTAAAAAACAACACAAAAGACATTACATAGACTCCAAGCACACAGAAAAGGAAGATTTAAAGAAGTAGCTCACATTTAGTTTGTAACCCATCGATTCAAAGTAGATAGATGTAGCTGATATCCTCTTTTGGTCGGTCATGTAACCATGGGTAAGGCTGGTAAAAGAAAATGAGATCATTATGTTTTAGGTCACAATTAAGGTTCCTTTCCTTAGTGGAAATACAATGCCAGAAAATGGGCAAGTGAAACTGCACTTCCTGAAAAGCATTGTTTAAAGGCACTTACTGGCCACCGTCTGGCAAGTCAAGTCCCATGATCCTGTCATGAGGATTCAGCACGGAAGTGTAGGCAGCAAAGTTTGCAGGCGACCCGGAATATGGCTGGACATTGACACCCCATTTGCCGGGATCTAAACTGAATGCCTCGAGTGCTCTTTTCTGGCAAAGGAGTTCGATTTTGTCCACGACTTCTGTGCCACCATAGTACCTGTAGATACACATTTGTGGAGATGTTTTGTTTACGGAAATGAAAAACATGTTGAGAAGCCTTGGAGCATCAACATATATGGGCAATGTCCAGCTCTCCAGCAAAATGTCGTGTCACATTTAGAATGTGAACACATATAAATATTTCCATAAGACATCTTTTTTTTCCCACAGACCACCAGAATGACCAGTGTTAACATGTAATACTCAAATTTCATCCCTTGCAAGCTTTATTTGTAATTAAATAGTGATGCTCTACACTAAGCAAATCATAGGTATAGCGAACGCCAGATAAACGAAACTCGTTTCAACGGAAATGCCTGATAAATGGAACGATGGTATCATGGTTGGCCGTCCCTATAGGCACAATTTCAACAAACTTCAGTTAAATGAAATCCATATTTTTGTCTGAAAAGTCTGAAGTGCTATTTTGAATGTGAAAAATACGTAGTAATATTAGGAATCCTTCTATGTATGTGTGTATAACCTTGTGTAAAAGAAGCTACAGTATTAGGAGAAGAGCCTCTCTGTTTAAACAAAGTAATATTGAAACAGTCTAGCACTTCTGTTGTACTGTTGGTGATATTTGTGCCCTTAAATGAAACTTCAGATAAACGGAATACTTCTTTCGGTCCCTTCAAGTTTCATTCAAGCATGGTCTACTGCATTGACATTACATAAATCCAAGGCTGCAATGAAATGAGTAAAACTGACTCCTTTAAATGTATTTGCATTAATTTTTCAAGTTTGCACTGATAACCAACATATCACAAAGGTACAGTAAACATACCTCACACCAGGATATCCCTCCGAGTATTTATTATTTAGGCAGGAACCCAGTGCTTCGAGAACAGATCGACTAGCAAAGTTCTGAAAGTGAAAGTATAGCGAGGGTTAAAGAAGCAGATATGCACATGTCTGCAAATATTTAAATCCTACACCTCTGAGTGTCTTGAATAAATATTAGCATGTGCTTCCCTGCAATGCGCAAACTCTCCAATGTCTCAGAATGAGAATGTGCCAGAAATGTTCATACACATTTTAAAAATGAAGCAAGCATGCAAAGTAAGGCTAAATTAGAAAAATTTGAAAGGATGCTGAACTTAATGGAATGCAAAGCAAGACTTATCAGTGACAAGTGGAAGGAACATACTTCAGATGCAATAAGCTCTAAACCAGAAATTTGGCGTCGTTTCTCTTCCTTGACTAGCTCCCACATTTCTGGGTCTTCTTGTTGCAGCGTCTCGTGGCCAACTGCTGCATGACACAGCCTCTGTAGCAGAGGCGTTGGGCCTCGTGTGACAGTTTTCTGAAATAGGCAGGAGAAGGAATGGTGTTCTGAAGACAACAGCCGTTACTATATGGCCTTTCAACATTAGCTGCCATAAGCTGCCGTTTTATGACAGAAGTGTTGATACAGCAGGTAAACAAGTGTAACCATTACACATATTGTTCAGATTTCTTTGTTTTTACATGTTTTGAAAATTGAGAAACTTTACTCGGTTTTTTTTTTTTGTCCTAGAGGAATTTAAGTATGCTTCTTTTTCTGGCCACCCTCTCGTTCACACAAAATATTACCAATTATTTTTGGGGCCTATCTGCGTGGAAACTTAGGTGAAATCTTTACCCGTTTTTCAGCGATACCTAAACAACACAGGTCCAAAGGAAGATTGGAGTCATCAATTGGTTAAAAGTGGTCAAACAAGCAATGCGCCTGGAGCCAACATTTCAACAAGATGACCTGTCCTTGTCAGGGTCCCAACATTAGCGTACAGTTTCGTCAAGGTAATAACAAAAGGCTGTTACCTTGACAAGGACAAGTCCAGTTGTCGAAACATAGGCTCCCGCCTGAAAGATCCGTTGTTTGACCACTGTTGACCACTTCAGTAATATATGTGTGTATATCAAGCTTTATTAGCTCCACTTCTTTTTGCAAGCCAAATATCATGTGTAGTGTTAAACTGTGCACAGATAGTGGCTTCGTGGTGGTCTCATCTATGACACACAAACAAGCCATATGTACTGAGTGAGCCATATGTACTGAGTGAGCAAATACACACCACAAACACTGTGAAGAATATGCTCGATAATATTTGGTGTGCATAAAGTGGCAGTAGAAAACTAAGGTGAGTACAGACCAACAGCCCATTTAAATAGCATTAGTAGCAACAATTTACTTCCCTGAGCTTTTATCGTGGTGAAAATAAGCTTCTACTTGCAACAAGCATAGAGGTATACATTGACTGCCTTATTTTATTGCCGAGCTTCAATCCTATATTAAAGTTATTGCTACTTCCAGTTAAGAGGAAGCTTTAGCTGGGGCCCAATGACGTGGCCTACTCAAATACATGTAAAATGCAAAAATGCTTTTCTGAGATAAACCCTGGACCGATTTCAATGAAATTTATTGCATTTGAAAGAAAAAGTTAAATTCTAGAGACTCTTGAAAGCGGAATTTTGATTTAGGGCCTGAATTTTGTTAAAAAAATTCTAAAGGGTTCGCAAGTTCGATAAAAAATTGACAAAGTTTATAAATTAATAGCTCGGCATCAAGAACAGATATCGTGGTTCTGTAAACGGCATTCATTAAATCATTTAAAGCAGACAAATTTTATATGTTAATATATATTTTACATGAGTTTGTTACGTTGTGCACAAGAGTTCTGCAAAAGCTGTATTTCCATATTGCTGAATTTTTTTTAGGTTTATGTGTAACATATCAATTTTGTCCGCTTTAGATGTACCATCAGATGTAATTCATGGAAGTGTGATATGATTTTTCCTTGCTGAGGTACAAAGTTATAAGCGTTATAAGTTATAAGTTATAATATCGTTTCCTGCCATTTTATTTTTGCCAATTTTTAATAAAAAAGTGACGATCTAAATAAAAAATTTGAAGCCAACAGTCACTAGATTTTAAGTTTTTCTTTTAAATACAACAAACGTAGCAAAATTTGGTGCAGTTGTTGGCGAGAAAAATGAATTCTCCTTTTACATGGATTTAGATAGGAGCACCCGATCTACAGCTTCCCCTTAACTGTGCGCCTAAAATAACCCTTTGGTGCAGTTAACCATCTGTTTCTTTTTTTCTATTAGTGCGATGGTCTAAGACACCTTGAGCAAGTTGAGCTCGTTGGTTGTTCACTGTTTTGGAAAACAAGAGCAGATTAAGAACACTAGAGAAAAATATGGTGCCAGTGTACGCATGCACTATCAGTGTTGCTGTTCAGAGATGTTATGGGAACAATGGGCGGTTCATGAATTTGCCTAAACTTTACCCTTCTGGCTCCTAACAACATTCATAAAAAATTTGTTTCACTGCAATGGCTAGCCTCTAATTGCTATCATTAAAGCAACAGAGAAGTGAGCTAGTTGATAAGGGTTCATGTTAGAAAACAGTTAGGCATGCCAACACAGACACAAGAAGAGAACAGACAACACAAATAGTCGGTGTTTGTGAAGCTTTCTTTGCCTCTTCCTTCGAATTTCCCACTGCTGCTGTCGCTGTCAGGCACACCGCGTCGGGGGGGTCACGGCGTGTGCATACATGACAGGAGCGAGTAGAGAGGAAAGCTCTGCAGTTTCGGCCGTTGCAGAAACTACAGCGCTTCTCTTTCTACTAAGATTCGAGTCCAGAGGGGACATAGATAGAACTGTAGGGAGGAGGGAGGAGAAGAAGCAGTTCCCATACAAGGGATGGGGGGGGGGGGGGGAGGTGACCTGAGAAGGCAAGCGTACCCTACTACTATACGATGGCGGTTGTGAGGAAACTGGATAAGCTTAAGTCCAAGGTACGGTACAGTACGTTGCTGCTATTTCTGAAAAATAAACGCCATGCAAATATGTCAAGCGGACAAACTACGCAGGGCATGCTGAAGCAGAGCTGCATTAATTGAAGTGCACCGCGGGGTCCAGGTGAAACTACAGAAGCGGTCGACCGTCAAATCAACACTTCTGTGCCCACCGCATTAGCTTTGTGGCTATGGCATTGCTAGAGGCCATGGATTTGATCCTAACCGTGGCAGCCACATTTAAACAGGGGCAAAATAGAAAATGCACGTGCACTTATATTTTGGGACCCATTAAAGAACATCACGGTGTCAAAATTAATCTGGAGTCCGCCACTACGACGTGCCTCGTAATCCGACTGTGGTTTTGGCTCGTACAGCCCCCTAATTCAAATCAAGTCTAATACTTCTGCCACAATACGATGTGCCCTGTGAGGCAATGACTATGCTCAACCCTCTCAGAGGTTATGAAATATGGTGCACAATGCCTCAAGCAAACACCTCTCCCTGTCTGTTCTGCGTACTATGCAGACAAATAGCAGTGGTGCTCGCAAGGTAACGTTTAACATCAACTTACCACTCTCGTGTTAGACTAAACATTGAAGAAATTAAGCTTTAGCCGTCAACATCACCGCTAATTATCGTCACTCAAAGCATCCAGCACGGATGCTTCACTTACATTGATTCCCACAGTGCGTGGGATCTTCGTACTTTTTCTAAGATGCCATTATTGAACTGTTTCCGGGATTTCTCAAACAAAAAGAATTCTTTAGAACATATAATTACCCATGTAGAGTGTCACTGCTCAAGTATCATCTAGACTCCGTTCAAAATTGCAGACTAGTTTGTGTGCTGCAAATTATGCAATGAGTTTGTTGTAAACATTAAATGCCTAACGGTTGCCTAAACATTAAATGCCTAATGTTGTGAGGCCATTGTGCAATGTAACTGACCAACAAGGAACACTGGTACCTTAAGGGATCTTGACAACCTCAGCTTGCCACGAGCGATAATCACATTTTGCTGATGTCTAACCTACCTCTTCATTACATTTTGCCACTTTTCAAATGGCTTGTGACAAGCAGAGAACATCAAATGGCATTTTATTTTTCCTCCACAACACAGATGGCAGTAGACATTTTATCACCATCGCTTTTATTGAGAAAGATTTTCGGCACTACAGATAGTGGTACGTGTTCCCCCCGCTGCCGAATATCACCCTACTTTCGATGACACTATGGATAAACAGCGAGTTGGAACTTCCGTGTAGTGAGCGGCCATGCTGCTATTAGCCTCCAGTTGTTCACAGTGGCAACTGTGAAGGAACGCAGCAAGGAGAGAAGCGGGGGATTCGTGCACCAGTAAATAAATGTTTATTCTTGATCGTACAAGATTTGCAGCCACATTTCGATGTTTTAACGATGTTATTGAAGCATTCCATGACCTGGAAAATGAGCCTTTAAGCAAATAAAAAGCCACAATGAGATTTATTAACCAAGCTGTGTCAAATCGCAGATAAATTCACATGCTAGTCATGGTTCCGATGGCTACTGTATGAATACAGTGCCAGACTTTATAGTATCCTCAATATGAAATTCTATGCAGACGAGAACTATACTCCATCTCACAACTACCTTGCAGCACTACGAAAAGTACGAGGCGTACACAGGCGGTATCCTTGCGCAGCAGTGTATAGTTCCGGGCGTAACTGGCCGATTACTCGCTGCACTAGAGTTTTTTATTTTTGCTCGCTACATGATACAGTACAGTGATACGTGACATGCCATGGCCTTTGCGCATACCAGTCATATACCGAAAATTACTGTGGCAGTTACCGCCAATAACTGCCAAAGCGCATGTTATTGGCTCTTCGCCCTATCAACAAGAAACAAGTGGCGAAATCCGTCATCGCTAAGCCTCATCTCAAGCTGAGGTCGAAGCCTTAGGTATGTTTTGCCGCAATTATTGAAATCGGCTGTTTGTTTTCATGCTGCTAGGACTCGAGGCACGGCGCCAAACCATAAAACTGGTTTGACTTCTAGTTAGCAGATGGCACTCCATCATTAACACTGGTGATGCGTTAAGATGCAGAACACTATAAAGGCCTAATTGTTCATTGCATCATTAATTTACTATTCCACTCAACAGCATGGTATGTGATGATGGTAGTAAACAAATGCCAAGTAGATGCTGAGCACATGCTCTGCCACAGGTGCACATTTATGAAAATGTTTGCCCTTACTACTGGCTAAGGAGGCTGCAAGGTAACAGCAGAGAAAGCATACAGCTGAAGCAAAGCCCCGCTGTCGCATCCATGTAAACGAAGCTTATGGTTATGGCATCAAAACATTTTTTGCATCGAGCCACTAAGCATGGAGCATGTACCAACAGGATGGCACGCAGACCCTGAGCAGACGACGTGGCGTGGATGAGTACATCTTCATCAGTACAATGTCAGTGCCACTAAGCTTATATAGTGGGTATGCTTAGACAGAAAACAACTGTAATTTTATGTTACTAGTCTAAATTTTAAAGGATGAAAAGAAAACAACTTAATGATGGGTGTGAATTACCCACTTCAGGAGTAATGCAAGCTAATATTGAAGGAGGTAAGACAGTGCAATTGGCACAAAACTTGTATACAGTACTTGCCTAAACCATGGCATATGTGTTTAGTATGGCATTTTTGTAAGTTTTTGTACAACAGATAGCCATGGGAAAAAAAGAGTGTACAAGGAAAGAGAAACCAGTGTCTTGTTGAAATTTCAGGTTCTTCATGCTTGAGCAACTCGCAACTGCAACGTAACCCCTTCAGGTGCTGTGTGCATGATGGTGCACGCCATGATAGTCCATCAAAAGCAATAGCACCAGTGAAAATAACATAAAACATGTTTCATACATCTTAAAACACATTGCAATGGACCTGTGCTGCAAGTTTGAATAAAACGTGTCAAGCGTTTTAGTAAATCTAGTTGCAAAATAGATTTCTGGGTGTTTGCTCTCCATGTCCGTATGTCATTATGAAGCAGGTTCACTTCTTTTTTTGTTTGTCACATTTTGCATCCAACATACTTCTCAAGTGGCTAAATGGGTGCTGTTCAAGTGTACTTGACATGAAATGGTCAATGCCATCACTGCCCAGATGACGTCTTTGTTTAGCAGAAGTCTTAAAGGTGCCATGGCAGCGAAGAAATTTGGCAAAGAGCAGCCCACATTATTAAGTACCCCTAGGAAATGCCTTACAGTCCACTTGTTTAGCACTTTCTACACTCACATCTGACATTATTGTCGAGTTCACCAGATGGAGTCCACATTCTGTAAGCTTGACAAAACTCATGGAAGAATTAAAAATTCTTAATTCCTTTTTCAGCTGCACACTTTCTACAATTCTGAAGATGCAGAAAATGTGGTAATACTGAATTTCCAATAAACATAATTAACTGACACCTGAAAAGAATAAATTAATCATAAATTGAAAGAATTCTTATATATCCTGAACACAACTACACTGGATAGCTAATAATTTGTTATGGCAAGGTAGCTAAGCTTCAGGACTTAGGAAAGCCACCAAATGTAAGTCTGAATAGAATTTCCTGGTATGCTGTAATTTAGGTTACCTAGTTGTTCATCCACCACAGTGTAAGTTCTCAAAGAAGAACGCCTGTTCAGAATCACCAGCACTATGGCATTGTCTGGTCTGAGGAATGCTATAGTGTCAAGTTTTCGTGCTGGTTCAGATTCAATTCTTCTTGAACCACGTGGAAGAAATTTGCTGAAGTGCGCCAAGGCATAGTACATTGGTTGCTGGTAGAACTCCTTGGATGTCACATTCACAATGATTGGGGCATCAACATAATTGTGCGCCCAGTTAGGGCCCCCCATAGTGTCCAAAGCCAGGTTCCAGTCGATCCAGCCTGTGGTCCAGTGGTGTAAGTCCTGGATGATGTCCAAAGCATAGCTTTCAGCACGCTTCCAGCTACCAAGTTGTACCCTATTCTTTGAGAAAGACGATGACCCTTCACATGCCTCTGTCGCCAAAAGGAACTTGTTGGGGTGCCTCTTATGAGTTTCTGTCAGCACGTGGGCACCCCTTAAGTGATTCCAATACCAGTGGAAAGCAATACCAGAAACATATTTTGCAGCTTCAGCATCAGCAAGGACAACATCAGCCCAATATGGGAGAAAAGCTCGTTGGTCATCTAAAATTAACAGCTTCACCTTGTCAGCTCCATAGCCTGCAGCTTCAAGAGCAGGGCCCAAGTCAAACTTGATGAAATCTCGCTGGCTGGCAGCTGTGAAACCCATTGTTTGGAAAGGGTAGAATGGAACGAAGCCTGATGTCGGTTCATTTTGTGGGGTGAGGCCCCAGAAGCTGATGTTGTGATCTCTGTAAGCATCCAGAAACTTGACAAAGTACTGGGCCCACGTTTTGTAATATGTACCATTTGGCCTTCCTCGAAGTGTACCTCTGCCACTCATGTCATTGTTTGTTTTCATCCAAGCTGGAGCGCTCCATGGACTTGCAATCAGCCACAAGGAATCCGTTTTGTTCAATTCTTGGGCTTGTTGGATAAAAGGGATTTTCAAATAGATGTCTTCAGATCCGAGGCTGAAATTGGCAAGCTCGAAGTCGTTGGAAGCATCGGCATAGGAGTACACGCGCGTCGAGAAGTCGCTGCTCGCGATTGGCACTCGTCCCACGTTGTAGTTCAGGCCTTCCTCCGAGTAGTACGCTTCCAGAAGCTTGGTGCGAAGCGGTTCTTTTAGGCGAAGCAAATTGCTTCCAACAGCGTCGGTGAAGGACCCACCGAAGCCTATTATTCCCTGGTAAGTTATATTCGGCGTCATGCGAATGACACTGTGCGATCGCGGCAATGCAGTGAAATTTATGTCGACTTGCGAAAACTCTATAGTCGTAGAGAGGAACCGAGATCCGTCCTTGCCGCTTTCGTAGACACCCGCGGTACCAGTTTCCTGCTTCGCCACACTTCCCGGGAGATCGCAGTGTCCTGCAGTGCACACACACACGGTACTACCTTTGCCGAAGTTCCTGTGCACACAAGCGTTCCTCACGACACCGTGAAACGCGAACAGCAGCGCTGCGACGATCGCAATTTTTGCCATGATTCAAGGGTGTCGGGAGACGTTGACGCTCCAAAAGCCTACTGCAAAGTCCCAGTGGTGTCATTGGTTCTTGGGCGACGTGACCTGGCGACCTCGTAACTGACCTAATTTTAAGAAATTTTGAAGGGGAGGGCGCCGCGCGGCCCGAGTGGAATACGACCGCGTTCAAATGACCTGGCACTGTAACCGCAACGTGTGCAGAATAGATTAGAGAAGGTTTCAAAGTCTGAAAATTGTAAGAGAACATTGAGCAGAACAACAATTATGGATATTTTGTTCATTTTCAGTTCAAGATGCATGCGGGGTTTGAAGTGAAATCGTCTGCTAGCTGCTGGCGCGCGCTGCGACATCTGTCGCTGGATTGAGGAGAGCAACTTCCCAACTCTGAAAAAAACAACGAAGACCTTTTGTTTACGACGACATCAAACATGCCTAGTATTTGTACGTGTAGTGGGACTTTGAGAAACGTCATATTTTGCAGCATGCTTAACACAAAAGGCACAGCGAGGCGGCAGGTACGAGTCGATTCAACGAAACCCATGTCGACATTGTGAAATACGGTTGCAGCTTGTTTATGACGCCGTTATCGGCGTAATTCTAAAGGAGATTCCGTTGTTGCTGCAGTATACTAAGCCTTGCACATGCAAACAGCAATTTTTACAGTAAAACAACTCACCGTGATTGCACATGCTGCCGCACGCGCTCCGGGCACTCTACACAACGCTGACATGCCTGGAGAACGCAGCACGTTCACTCACGCACTGTCTGCTGGAAGTCAGACATAAGTGGCGTCATCTATCTGGGAAGGTTATCAGTCTTTCGCCCTTGTGGGGTGAATTTGATTTGGACGGGCCATTCAGCGGCTGCGTGCGTGTTCGTCCCACCACGGCTTTATCTTTTCTGGGCGATAGCGGGAGACAGGCCACGATGTTTCTCTCCTAGAAAGAGGTTGTGCGGTCTCGTGCCACTTGCACCCTTTGCAACTCCGTACTTTATCGCACCCGGGCGAGACCTCGGAGCTTGTATGTTGACATGAGCGTTCAAATATTGTAGCGGTGGATGAGTTTCAAACAGTACGTTGTCAGTGTTCCAGATAATTTGTCACATTGTTCATTTTATGAGGTACTTAGCTTTAGGGGCATGGTAAGAACCCCGGGTGGTTAAAACTAACCGGATGCACTGTTGTTCCACTTAGTTTTGAAAGACAACGCTATTGTATGCTTTGAAGCGCAAAAGTAACTTAAACGCGAGTGCATTTCGTCGGACAATTTGAAAATGAATTGATATTTCGAAACTGGCGTACGTAGTCATGGGAATTCGTTTCAAGTGGATAGCCTTGCATACTCACTAGATACAATTTGTAAAGTGAAATATATGTGCCGTAGAGTAATTAATTTAAACGTTAATTTGCGTAGTTAGGTTAATTATTAAATTAGGCAATTTGATTTCTCGTAGAAGTAATGCTCGCCCCATCGAGTAATTTAGGTCAAGGGTTAGAATTGTGCTATCAGCCACAGACAACTTAAAAAGAAAGGATATTGCTGGCAGCGAAAAAAAAAAAAGAAGCTTTGTATTTATTTCTGTTTCCGCACACACACACTTCAGAGGTGTGATTTCTTGGGCGTTTTGTTGTCGCATCCCTACAATTAAAAAAAAGAGAAAAATACCTTTGGGCCGTATCTCGCTCGCAAAAGATACACACTCTAAAAATGTTGGCCCCCTTTCGGGCTTACCTTGCTCCCGAACATTGTCATCTATAACGTGCTTGCCTTGCGCGCCATCCCAGAGTATAACAACAATAACGCTACGTCCCGTATTTGTGTTGGCTACGATGCTCCTTGCGCGAGGTCACAGTGCTCTTGCTCGCTCTACGACAAAGCCATTGCCGGATTACGTAATATATATGCCCGGGGCTAAATATGTGCGGGGGACCCCAGTGACGACGATTATGATTTCCCAGTGACAACAATACTGGTGATGATGATGACTACTGTGATCTATTAAGGTGCGAAATATTTATACTGCTACAGATTTCGCCTGCTGCTTCTCGAGTTTATTCTCAGATGAAAGCTTACATGCCTAAAAGATGCTTACGAGCGCGTCTAGCAGCTTGACATAACGCTTACAACATTTCTGCTTTGCCAAAACATGTTTCCTTGCTTCTGTTAGATTGTTATCTCATGCTTAAAGTCTTATGGGCACGTTGCTTTCACTTACCCGTGAAGTTAGTCACATATCCACGAACTGCTTCACTGCCAGCACTAAGGAAAAAGAACTGCCTATTGCAAGGCAACAAACATTTTGGGTATACATGAACACATTAAGCTGCGCACTTTATAATGTTCACTCGTAGTATGTTCGCGACAGTTCATATCATAAAAGATAAATAAATAATGTTATGATAATATGGGGAAACAAACAAATTTCACATCTAAAATTGCGTCTTCTGGCTCTTGTGGCTAATGAGCTCAGACACATCATATCAAACAAAATATTCTACAAGTCCTGTTCAACGAACATGTATAGTGGCAGGGATGTCAGCTCGCTTTCACCGGTGGTGGAGCGCAGGCAATTCTTAATTTAAAAAAATATCCTTTGAAAATCCACGGCGGTCTCACAATTTGAGTCTGGAATACCCGAACAAAGAACAGGCATTTGTCAACGCCACAGGAAATGTTGAAAGCGGAATCAAGAGATGGCGCCACCATCCCGTGCAACACGCTGGCCGAGTGCTCCTGCTCCTTCATGTGCTCTCTCCGCTTCCGCCGTCTTTGCACACCCTCCTTCTCCTCGGTATCTCGAAATACCTTGAAGACGCACGCCTTTTTGGTAGAGCGAACAAAGGTGGTTTTTTATTCTACGCAGCGAATGTGGAGCGAAGTTTCTAACGACAGGGCGCAGAAGAGCACATTTAGAATGTGTTCGCCCCCCTAATTGGCCGAAGAAGCTTGTAGCTTTCACAGTGCTGTACAGAACTACGTAAACAGAGTACGGCTCGTAAAGATTTATTTGTTACACATTTACGTAACCCTAAACATAGGTGCAATGCGTGCCTCTCTAGAAGATAAAGGGGGAGAATGTTACATGCAGGAGCTCTAGAGTAGAACACTCACCTAAATTACAATACCGGGCGAACATACATGCGGTAGATTGATAAGAGCGCGTTTCTTCACATTCCTGATCGACTGTTGCTTAGCCTACGTATAGCTAACCAACCGCACGAACACTCTTCGCTGCAATAAGATCAATGTGCGCGTTCTGAGACAGAACCGTCATAAATTAGGCGAAGACACTTGACATTCTCTACTTCTGAGATGATATCGAGGTGGCTATATATATATATATATATATATATATACCGCGGGGCCTTTTAGGGAAATGCGAGCACATAGCATTCGTTGAAGCTGAGACAGAGATGCATCGCGTCAAGACATCTCTTTATAACAGAAAAGTATGCCTGTAATATTTTATAAAATTTTTGGATGCCACTTGCCGATGAGAAAAACGCTATGTCAGCAGCATACGCGTATGTATACGTACGTCCTTGTATGTATCTATGTCCTTGTATCTATGTATACGCGCAAACGTCTTTTGTTTGCGCGTATCTATAGCCGAAAGAAATACTGCTTTGGAAGCAATAAAAGATCTGTCTCTTAAAAATTCTGATATTCATGATCGAAGGTACTTTGGGAAGTTAATGTTTTGAAGATGATTGGCCAATGTCGCATGCTCAACACTATCATCCGCTTTTGATATGCCTATAGAGTGACTAATGCCGCATATTGCCTTTGGCGCCGTGCCAACTGAATATTGCTTTGGAATTACATATGAGCCAGCCATATATATCGAGCACTTTGATCTGAAACCAATTTGTTCCGAAATCAGGATCAATCGATCATTAAAAAAGCTTATCACACTAATATTTGTAACTCTTTCGATTGTATTTTACGAAATTTGAAGTTAACGCGATGGGCTCAGTATTGTCTAACACACAACCGTCACATATCGCATCTTTAAGCAAGAGTATCACCTTGGCAATTTTTGACTCCACTGGAAGCCATGACATTCTAACAGAATAATTTATGATGTCTAATAAACACTCTTGTGATCCTTTATATAATATTTTCAATATGACCGAAGTGATCCCATCGGGGCTCGCAGGCGCTGATGTAAGACTTAGTATAATATCTTATAATTGGACCTAGATATTTCCGTGAAATCTTCATCAGTTGGGGAAATGAACAGGAATAATGGAAGTTGGGAAGAAAAGCGACATTCCAACCTTCTAGCGATTAACTCCAATTAATCCTTGACTTCGTCGGAAGGCATAGCTGCGGCTTCTGCATTTAGCAACCGCGGAATAATTTTCGTCGCGCGCAGTAAGGCCATACAACGCGCGTTTACTGTTTGGTTCGGAAAGAAATTAATATTGCTGAATTTCGTAATCATCATTTCGTTGAGTTCGGGGCCGGCCAAGAGCGCAGCCCACTTGTCCTAGCTGAAAGAGGAGCCCGATGGCTTCACACTCCCACAACACATGATCCAATGTTGCCCAGAGGCAGGGCAGTCTGCACTGGGATACCTTTCACGGTACCACAGTGACCATAGCTTTGTGGTCGCTGCGCCACACCGACGAAGAAATACAGAGCGTCGGCGGCAGCAGCAGCGAGAATGTGGGCGGCCAACGCGGAGCGGGCGGACGCGGATGCCAAGCGCAGGTGTCGTCTGGACCCCGAATGCTGGACACACTGCCGCACATTCGCGCTGATTTTTATCACGCACGCCGCCGATGGTGGTGGTCAAGTCGTCGGCAAACCGCAGTCGATCACACGCCACCCACGTGGGGCCAAACGGGTCGCCCACAAGCTCCCGCTCGAACCTCGCCGTCAACCCCGGGGAAACGTTCCGATTGATTGTGGCCACGTCGACGCCTTGCGTTCTCCAATTCACGGCACTCGGGGTGTTATTACGAGACATTAAAATCATTTTCGCAAATTGGCGGAGTTCTTAACGCCTGCTTCGCCTCCACCGCGGGTCGGCCCGGTATTGCACTATCTTCGGGATCGGCCCACTTACGGGGAGAAATTCTCGATCTACACATCTCGATAGAGGCAGGCAATTATTCTAGAACCTAGCCAAACACAGCATCGCTGTCAAAATAAATAAATAAATAAATAAATAAATAAATAAATAAATAAATAAATAAATATCATCAACTCTTCTACTCTGTGAAGAAGGACGAGCAGCGAAATTTTGCATGTGTGTTTCACCTCAGTCGACGCATCTGTGTATATATTATTATTATTATTATTATTATTATTATTATTATTATTATTATTATTATTATTATTATTATTATTATTATTTGAAGGGCACAGAAGACGAATACATCGTGTGACTGTGGAATGATTTATTCTTTTTCTTTTATGAAGTAGCGACGTGTGCAAGTGTCGCTGCAATGGGAATTCCACAATATCTACAGCTTCACTGTGAACTACGTAATTAAATAAAGTAGGTTAAACACGGCGTAATGTTCGAGTCGTTTTAGCGGCTAATTTTTATGCAATTTGTTCCGGGATAGTTTCGATAAAACAAGAGTTACAGCTTGTTTTCTGTAAGCATACTCCCTCCGTAGGTGGCCATGTATACTGACAGCATACGGAAATTCTGCAACATTTACAACTTCACAGTGAACTAACGAATTATGACAAGTAAATTAAACTCGGCGTAATGACAGAGTCATCTTAGCGGCCAATTTTTATGTAATTTGTTCCGGGATAGTTTCGATGAAACAAGAGTTACAGCTTGTTTTCTCCAACCATACTCCCTCCGTAGGCGGCCATGTATACTGACATCATACGGAAATTCTGCAACGTTTACAACTTCACAGTGAACTAACGAATTATGACAAGTAAATTAAGCTCGGCGTAATGACAGAGTCATCTTAGCGGCCAATTTTAGTGTGATTTTTTTCCAAGATACCTAGATTACATTTAGAGCTACAGAGCATTCGCGAGAAACTGGAGACGAAAATTTTTTCGTGTCGACGCGACGCGTAGACGGAGGGACATCGACCCCCGGTGGAGGGTAAGCTATGTACAGCTTCGCTGCAAGACTTCACGTGCTAGCTACGGAAGCTGCTTACTTGAAGACAGAAAATAATCTTTCACTCTCCGAACTGCCGCTAAAACGCAAAGCCTTCCCGATTTGGCGCTGAATGTCTCACAAGCTGCGAGCTTGCATCCCGTTTTGCCTCGCTGTGCGCGTCGTCTTTTTGACATCTCGCGCGGCGCTTCTGAATGATGACGTACTGCGTGACGTATGCATAGATTTTACACCTTTTAAGCTGCGCTGAAAGGTGGCGCTGATCCGCCTGCAGCCAGTATACTCCTCCTCCTCCTCCTCCTCCTCCCTATAGTGCGTTTTTGTCGCCTGAAATGGCACGCCCACCGAATTTGTAACCACGTTCTTGCCAACTCCGTGTTGCGTTTGGACGGCACTTTTCAGTGGCAACTCGGCTTCGCATCAAGTTCGTTTCGGCTCACTATTAACAAAAGCATCAGCATGACGAGTGATGGTGGTTCCGCCATTGATGACTCACTCCCCTCCTAGGATGTTTGCCCAACTTACGAAGGGGGCAGGTAACCGTACGCCGTCGAAAGACTGTTGTCAAGGGAAGGAGTCAACGGAAACGTCGAGAAAGCGGCAAGGTAAAATGTGCACGTTACTAAAGGTCATTGTTTCGAGCCTTCGTTGAAGCTAAGAATTCCGTTTGTGATATGTTAGCTTTAAAACGCAAGCTCGCGTCTTGCTTAAATCTTTGCACTATACAACTTACAATGTTTACGCATCGTTTTGCTTATTTTGTAAGTATGACAAATTGAAGGCTATTATATAATTGCCCTAAAATGTAACCCTATAAGGGTGCTTACTGAAACGCGTACTTGTTTATCCTTCTTTTTTTTTCGGCGGCTGCGTTTCACCGGCCAACAAATGTTGAATGTTATCGCCCAGCACAAGACGCGCGCCTGCATGTATCGAAACGTCCTCGATCATTCTCGCCGGTTCTATCTGTTGCCTATGTTGTAGCCCAAACCATTTCTTTTTTGCAATCCGATTGCATGCGCGACGAGAATGGTGTTGTAATGTCTGAAAGTCACGTTAGTACCAGCGATTACGCTGGAATCTTCGACTGTCGCGTATAAATAGCCGCGACGTGCTTGATCCGCACATTCAGATTTAGATGATCGACGCGCGCGTGCTCTTCACTATCGTCCTGGCCGAGTGTAAAACTCGTTTTTGTGGGCGCACGTTCGCCAGAAAAGGAGTTAGTTTTCTGACTGGCCGTTGGGGGTGCCACGGTCCGCTTCTTCCCTGTCAGCACAATGGGATAATACCCTCTCGAATTTCTCGGGGCGCTCGACAGTTCCGTATTCCTTAAGAAAACTATAAACATGACGCACTTCCAAACTAGAAAAATAAATTAGGTAAGGAGAAATACAAATTACTGCGCACTTTCAAAATGCCCTGCAGGTGCGCACGAAGTCTGACAGATATCTTATCTTCTTTCTTTCTTTCTTTTACTGTGTGCCTGACGTAAACGCGCCTTTGGCAACAGATACCAGGGCAGTCAAATTTTGCGTACTACCGATGAACGACTTCATTTTAATCGAGAAGCTGAGTCCTACAAGCCCAGTGCTTTTTGGGGGGCGCGCAGGAGTGCTCACGTTACTATCTCAAATGCAATGAAACCTCAACGAAGGCCTGACCGTGAACCTTACGATGAAGGCGCTCGAGTGGAATTTTCTCGCAGGAAGGTTTCAGTTCACTGACTGCTAGCTTCCACTTAGCACCAATATCACCTCCCTCGTAAATAATGCAATTGGATTTGAAAAGCTGACAGTCACTTTATCGTACGCTAATGCGGATGAAGAGGAAAGCCTGCGCGCTCACGAGACATTCATTGCATCACTGGACATTTTCATCTGAATGCGTTACTTCTTATTGCTTATTTTCTCCCACCAAGGGCCGTGGGTTCGAGTGTCTTAATCAACTCTACCATAATTAAAGGTGTCTTAATTAACTTCATCCTAATTAACACCAACGGTCGCTGGCTCGACTCCCATCTAAGGTAATGGGTTCGAGCGTCTTAATTAACTGTATCTTAACTGTGATCTAATTAACACCAAGAGTCGTGTGTTCGACTCTCGACCTTCACGATGTCAATTGGAATCCAACTTGGAGATGTGGCCGGTTCGTCCATATCTCCAGGTGGAAGTCGACTCCCACCAAAGGTCGTGGGTTCGACTCTCGACATTCACGATGCCAATTGGAATCCAACTTGGAGATATGGCCAGTTCGTTCATATCTCTAGGTGGGAGCCGACTCCCACCAAAGGTCGTGGGTTCGACTCTCGACATTCACGATGCCAATTGGAATCAAACTTGGCGATATGGCCGGTTCGTTCATATCTCTAGGTGTGTTCGACTCCCACCTATGAATTTTGGTGCCATAACTCCGGACGACGTAACGCCGGACATCAGATTTTTCGTGCCATATGGGGAGAAAAATGAGCCATCTAAGGATTTAGCCTTAATAACAGGTTCAAATTTAAGGTGTCTTTAACTTTGTCGGTGTGGATTGGCTAAATCATATCATTAATTATTAGTGTTCCGAATGCTTCTACGTTCCTGCGTGAGGGGTGGGCTGAATCAACAAACAGAAATTTCTCGACCGGCGGGCTTGAGATTAGCTGTGTTGGAGTGGCGCCCAGCTTCTTCGGACAGATCATTCTATTCCTTGTCTGTTTGAAAAAATAAAAATACTCAATAAAGATGCAAAGAGGTTCGAGTGTGCGGTGATTAGATATTCTTTTGGTTATATGTGAGTGATAGGTGGCAATGGGGAGGTGAAATGACGTTGTTGATAACCTACGTGTGATAAAATTTTGATACAAAAGAGCCTGGAAACTTGACGTCTTTTAATGTTAAATTGGGTAAATTAGCTTCCAGTTCTAGTATAGGTCACATTGCTATAGCACAGATATTCGTTATACACAAACCTAGCGGCGTGGCGATTCGAATGAATTCAAGTGTGGCGCACAGCTTAGATTGAATGCGTCTTAATTAACTTCACCCTAATTAATACCAACAGTCGCTGGCTCGTCTCCCATCTGAGGTCGTGGATTCGAGCGCCTTAATTAACTGTATTTTAACTGTGACTTAATTAACTTCGCCTTAATTAACACCAAGGGTCGTGGGTTCGACTCTCGACCTTCGCGATGTCAATTCGAATCCCACTTGGAGATATGGCCGGTTCGTCCTTATCTCCAGGTGCGAGTCGACTCCCGCCTAAGGTCGTGGGTTCGACTCTCGACCTTCACGATGTCGAAAAAAGATCGGGTGAGGTACTTAAAGGCGACATTGAGAAAATTACGGAATCATTATAGGTACTCCTTACTGTGACCTGCTTACTAAGACATCCTGGCTTTAGCTGTTACTGTGGTCTTACTCAACATACCGGTTCAACGCATGCGCATTTAAAGTCGGGCTGCACAGATGTCGAGTATGCCAATAGCTTAGCGGAACAGGGAGCAAGTTAATGACACGACGCAAGCAGCTGAGAACACTGTTAGCTTTTTTACTGATTTTCATTGTGTGGTGATACGAAAAAAAAATCGGGTGAGGTACTTATAAGGCGACATTAAGAAAGTTACGGTATCATTATATGTACTCATTACTGTGATCTGCTTACTAAGACATCCTGGCTTTAGCTGTTACTGTGGTCTAACTCGACATACCGGTTCAAAAGACTGCTTTGAATATGTTTGATTGACCTTGAATTATTTAACTTTACGATATATTATTTGACTGGGATCTTTCAGCTTCAGATCAGTGTGGATCCGTATTGTGAACCTGTTGGGAAAGAATATTACATGTCATATGTCTCGCGTTCATATTTCAACTAAACCTGCCTATTGCTTTCTGAAGCAGTTTACTGTAGGCTTTATGAACATCTTGAGTCTTACAGGGGGTATAGAACCTTTGTACTAAATGACGCTAACTCAGCAACTATCAAGCTGACCTGACGTCAGCTCTGAAGTAAGCGAATGACCGACACAAAGATAAATCGTCATTATTTCGTTGCTGATTCTTTAAAAAACCCAAATATTTCTTGCGCATGAAAGAATGCTTTCAAAATCTTTTATTAAAGAAAACTGGCCTGCAACATCGGCACCTAAAATTCAGTGCTTGTTGCTGTCTGATAAAGAAAGAGTTCCACGTTGGCGAGAAGACATGTTGTACAGGAGGACTGTGATAAGATTCAATATTCATTTTATTTCTCTATGAGAAAAAGGTCGGGGCGGAAAGCTGCCTTGAAACAGCTTGACGCGACCCGGGGCCCGTTTAGAGAATGGCAGCAATAAAGTGAGAAGTCAGTACATTTTTCACGTACATCCTAAATAAACAAGCAGTACATGTGCGGCATTTAAATACTTGACAGTCGGACCAAACTGTGAAACAATAGTTTGTACATCACATTTATAAAGTAAGATACTGTATACAAGACACTGACAAGTGAAAAATAATGCTATCGCGGAAACAAAACAAACAAAAGGAAAGAAATACCATTACAGTTCAGAGAATAATTGAACACTATAAAATAATAAAGTTCAAGCAAAGTATAGACAGCAGAGAAATAAATATTTAGAGAAAGAAAAAGAACATAAATCGCGCTTGGGCTCAACACATGTTCAAGAAATAGCTACAAGAAATTTGTTTTCTTTAAGTTCACATTTTCTGTGAACCATTTGTTTGTGTTAATAGCCATTCCGATTCCCCGTTCAAGCAATCCGTCTGTGCTGTGGGATGTTTTCTTTCGTCCCAGGATTTGACGATTTCGGCTGTTCGTGGTCAAAGCGTGCTCACCATGGCTGAACAACTGCTACTTATCATTTTCACCCTGCATGGCACCTGTATATTGAAACTATTTATAAGGAAACTATAAGGAAACTAGCGCGAAGTGACGAAGGACATGCGCATCACGCTTTTTTGGCAGGATCCTCTCCTGAATTCTTGACTTATCAGTGACTATATATCGTTGACACCGCGTAAGTGTGACACATGACAATATTATTGCCACTGGCACTAGCCGACGCTTTTCTCGACATTCAATTTGAATTGAATGCCACCCAGAAGCAACGCCAAATACTCCTTCAGTCGCTTTTGATAACGGTTTACACACATTACACACCGTTATTTTTTTCCTAACCCTATATCCGGCCTGTTGCAGCTTAGTGACCGCCATATTTAGCCCGAACACACCTTCAGAGCATTTTTTCTTCTCCTGCGGACCTGAGGAGAGTGCTGGAGATTTCCGGTGGCTTGCCTTTGAAGACGTTCGATGCTTGCTTTGTATACAACGCATGTTTGTTAAAGTTAAGCCATAGGTGCGTCTTCATTGTTCAAGTTAAGCCTGACGGCTGCTGTATACCTCGTGCCTGATGGCCTCTGGGGCCGTTTGGAGTTTGCGTCAGTAATCCCGATCTCGAGGTGAAAAAGAAGAAAGGCAGGGAGTCGCCGTGTAACTCAGGGTCTCGGGTCCGCCAAAAGTAAGAAAGATTGAACAGGCGTATCGCAGTGTAGAGCGTGACTGTCTTATATTTTATAGGGTAACGTACGCGTGTTGCAGTTTTTTTTTCTTTATTTCAATATTACTGGCCCCCTTCGGGTGCCCACACAAAGTAACTTTCTTTGCTCCCTGAGCGTTCCACCTTATAACGCGCTCATTGTCGGCGAAGACAAAAGGAGCGTGGTGACTCGCTTCGGGTGAGTTCTGTGTCATGCGCGGCAGCAACCTTTCAGAGTCGGAGCGGCGTTGACGCGATAAGGTCATTTTATCGCCTTGGAACAAAAGGACAGTTGCCCCGCGGGCAAGATAGATTTTTTCCCCGCCCCGCCAGCCCTCCTACTTTCCTCTCGCGACTCGTTAAGTGCCATTCGCAGTAACGAGCAAGAAAATGTTGAGACTGGCGAAGAGAGAGAAAGACGACTAAGCTTCCGGCGGAATAACTTCGTTCCTTGCTCTTTAAGCTTGTTAGGCGGCAAACCCGACAAAGAGAATTGGTCACGTGGCACGTTCGAGACCGTCGTAGTTGTTTCGCCTTTGCTTCTTCGTCGCTCGAGAGAAATATAGAGAAAGAGAGAGAGAGAGGGCTGCACTTGGCGATCTGTGACACCGCTTACGCAAGGGAGCGCGTACCGCGCTCCCTGAAAGCTTTTTATTTTATCTTCGCAGCTCTTCCCTCATCCTTCCACACAGTCTCGGCACTCCATTACGGAGTGAAAATTTCGTTTAGAAAGCAATTTCGTTCGAAGTTTAGCTCGGTGCAGCGCATTGAGCAGAGAAAGAAATCGGGAAAGACGATCGGGCGCAGGAATTACGTAAACCTTTATTTTTTTTGGAAATAGAAAGTAGCTGCTGTTGGGTTGCGGACTCGTCAGTCCACAACCAACAGCAGCTGATTTTGTGCTGGCGACCGTAGCGTAGTCAAGCTGCGAAATGTAATCTTATCAAGCAGTAGTAGTAAAAATTTATTAAGAAAAGGAGTTGGGGAAGAGGGGTCAGAGAGCGACGGGTGGCTCCCTTAGTCCAGGGCTCCGTTGGTCTTGGCCGCCCACTGGACTTGCTGGAGGAGTGTCCTCTGCACCCCCAGGTGCGAGCCGGCAAGCTGTACCTCCCGCTGCTCCGCTAATGATTGTTGTTTGTTCGTGTTAGGCTGAGTAGCTAACTCTGGCGGCATTCTCTCACACGTCCACGAAATGTGGAAAAGGATTGGTCTACCGCCACACCACTGGCGTCTAGCTGGATATTGTGTAGGGTAGAACGCGTGAAGTTTCAGGAGGTGCGGATAAACATCGGTCTGGATTTTCCTGAGGTTTGTGGACTCTTGCCCCTTTTAAGGATTTGTACGGGGAGGCGTATTTCTGGCGTGTCAAACGCTGGTGTTCCAACATTTCGCGTGGGTGTTTGGGCATAGGCAAGGCGTGTGAGCTGGGCTGCTCCGCTCGGTTACAAAGATCACGAGCTAGAGCATCAGCCCATTCGTTGCCTACGAGGCCTTAGTGTCCTGGGCACGATATTACAGTGTGGTAGTGTTATGAGTTACGACCTAGCATCCTAAGGATAGTGTAAGGTAAACGGCCTGTTATAAATAAGCGGCATGCCTCTTCAGAGTAAGTTACTATGGTTGAGGAGTGGCCTCTCCTCTCCTGATTTTGGATAGCAAGGGCTATGGCTGCAGTCTCCGCAAATGTTATGGAAGATGTGGTTAAGGATGCGGTGACGAGGAGCTGGTGTTTTTTGTCTGCAGCTACTGCTGTATAACGTGATTTTGCGTATGTAGCAGCATCTACATATATTACATGTACTTTGGGTGCCAACTGGTGGCGTAGCCATTTCACCCTGGCCAAACGACGACCTTGGTGGGTATCGTGATGCATGTGCTTGGGAAGCGGTCTGGTGCATATGCGCTTGCGACACTCTTTACTTATATCCTTCATAGCATCTCCTGTATTTATAGGGGGTACGACTCCTGTGCGGGCTAAGATAGTTCTGCCTGCAGCGGTGGTGCTGATTCGGTTTCTCTGCGAGACCAGCACCGCAGTTTGGAGCTCCGCAAAAATGTTATGTAGGCCTAAGGCCAAAAGCCTCTCAGTCGGAGTTTGTCTAGGCAGCCCTAAGACAGCTTTATACGCGCTGCGAATGATAGCTTCTACTTGGTATTCTTCGCACTAGCTCAGGTGGTGGTATGGAAGCCCGTACGATATCCGACTATGGACGAAAGCTTGGACTATAGCCGTAGGATGTCTCTCTCTTTCATTCCTTTATGGTGATACGTTATGCGGCCTATCATCCTAGATATTTGTTTAGTTGTGGTGCGTAATGTTTTGATAGTGTGTGTAGCTTTGCCATTGCTTTGTACCCAAAAACCCAGAATTCGGGCTTGGGTGACTTCAGCAATGGGGTGGCCGTCCACGCTGAGATTTATTTGCCCGTTGGTTTCATAGCGATACAGATCTGGGCGTGTACTCACTGCTGAAGGAAAGTACCGCGGTCTTTGCGTCACCCAGCATCCGAGCCTGAAGAATGTCTACCCCTTGAGTACGTATACGCAAGTGGGCCTTCAACTCTTCGGTGGGTGTCTTGGGGTCGATTCCATGAATTACGCCATGCGAGACTCCGTCCGGAGCTGCCACGTACGCATTCACCTGGTGCAGTGTTCCGTTAACGTGGAGGTGGGTCAAGCAACTCACCCGCTCAGCGACTTGCTCGTGAGGTGTAGAAACAAGAATGATGTTGGAGCCTGGTCTAAGCCTGACCAGGAATTGCGTGCCCGTGACTTCGCCTTGACAGTCAATAAGTATTTGACAATAAGTCCCTTGAAAGGTCGAAGCACGATCTTAAAATCATTCTTGGGGAGTGGTGGCAACCGGCGGCGCTTAGAGCGTGGTCCTGGAGCTTGCGAAGCATTCGTCTGCTGTTGTTTGGCGGGTGGTTGAATAGTGGTTGCGGCTGCGGTCACCGCTTCTCCGCTCGTCAACTTCATCCTCTGTCGTCACTGTTGACATGCAATGACTACAGCACTGCTGGTATCGATCAATCAAAAAATCTCTTCACCTGCTGTGCCACTGTCCACGATATGCCCCAGAAAGACAAGAACTTGCTAACGCTCTCCAAAAACTGGACAATCGGCTGCTTTCCGTGCAGGTGCTGCTGGAACACCACCCCCATCGTTCGTCGGCCCATAAAGCGGTGAAGGCACTTTTGTACTTCTTGAGGACGACGGCCTTGTGTGAACGTCTGTGACTATTAGTGCAATTACGATTAGACTACACGCGTCAGCGAACTCACCGCTAATTTCCTTCTATCCTTCCCTCCTCTCTCTCCCTGTCATCTTTGTTTTCCCCTTTCCCATAGTCCCGGTGTAGGGTAGCCAACCGGACTTTATTCTGGTTAACCTCCCTGCCTTCTGCTTTTCTCTTTCCTTCCCCCTGTCTTTCCTCTCCTTTGTCTCCTCCTCCTCCTTTCCTTCCTTCTTTCCAAATAACATCTTACTAATCGAATACTAATTAGTGTTCTATTGAAGGAGTCTATACGTGGCAGATCTTTCCTAAAGTTGATGTAGTCGCATTTATAAGCCCTCTATGCATTTGCGTAAAGGCGGTTGTTCAAAGTCGCATGGCCATGCTGAAATGGATCTACGCTGATGCACTTGTACGCTTACTCTTACGACTGCAAAAACACCTGATCAAATTTGCATAAGCCTCACTTACTGTTACGACAATCCCAGACGGGTCTCAAGGTCTCAAAGCACTCAAACAAGTGATTTTTTCGCTTGTATGCAGCAATATCGCTTTCCCCCCAAAAGATCTCGTTTGTTCCGACGTGGCTCCCGAGAAAATTGTTGGCACAAACCTTACACCCCGTGTGTAGTGTATACTCTCTGCTCGTTTGCCCGTGTATGTCGCTTGCGCCTCGCCCGCGTTGCTAGCTTCCTGGCGGCGTTGTCCTTTGCTTGTTCTTCGCTGCAATGCCGAAAGGATTTCCCGCCTGCGGTGAGCGCTGGGGCTTGTTCTGTCTGCGACGCACGATGCACTTTCGGCCGGAAAGGAACAGCGCGCGCGCGTCAGTAAGCGAATGCCGCACTCGAGGCTTGTGTTTTCGCCGAGCGACGACAGCTTCCTGCGATGTACTACGTCGCCTTCCCGTCGCCTTCCCGTCGTCGCGGTCTATCCCCTTTCGCTGGCTCAGCATCCGGTCTTGTGCAACCTCGAGTCAGCGGTTGTTGGAGCGTCTTCGATGCCACCCTGGCAGCCGCTGGAGCTTGGGGTTTTTATTCTTCTTTTTTTTTTGCTGGTTGTGTTTCTTCTTGCTTTTTTTCTGTCTTTGCGGAGAGAACGACGACATTAAATAAGAGATGCGCTGATTCAGACGAATGGTTACCGAGAAGTGTGGCTTCTCGCAAGTACAAAAAGAAAGAAAGAAAGAAAGAGAAAGAAAGAAAGACAGAAAGAAAGAAGAAATAGATGAGAAATGTCAGAGAATGGAGATGGCATAGCTGTGTGTGTGTGTGTGTAAGAGAGAGATAGAGAGATAGAGAGGGAGAGAGAGAGGGGCAGGTATGACTGAAGGGTGAGGAAGGAAGCAAAGATAGTGTCCGCGTGAACACCACGTCTGCGTCTGTCACTTGTGGCCGGGACACGAACACATACTCCGCTCATTCGTTGAAAACACTCTATAAAGCAAACAAAATAATATCACAAAACAAACTTCCCCCACCCCGTCGTTAGCACTGGCGGATCCAGCAGGGGAGGGGAGGGACATGAGTGAGGGAGGGAGATCGAGACAAACCAGCACTTCTGCCATCTTGTTACACAGCACGGAACCAGACAGATGTCTCGTATACTCTGCAGCAATTTAATTCTTCTGCGCTAACAAAATTGAGAGTGCAATTTTAAGCGATTTTTCTGTGTTTGTCTTTCAAGAACGGCACTTACCCAGGGACTCAAGTTGGCGTCAAAGAGGTTCATTGAATAGCGGTACATACTCAATCATACTCAGTGGTACATACCCGGTGTGACCCAGTGATCTTAGTTGGTCCGGCGTTTGGGTTCAAACCACATTCTATCAGCCCGATGCTCTACCCATGAGACCAAGGACTACACAGTGACACAAGTTGGTGGGAAAACGGTTAGAGACATACGCACACAGAAACCGGTAACTGTGTGAAGTATCTTAAGTATGCTAATCACATTAAAACTGCTTTCCTGAGTACCAGGAAGTATTCTCAAGACTACGAATATCAGTATGGAAAAAATACAGGGGGTTTTAAACGTGCAAACCATTCTTTCGGTTACAACCCTGACGGTAATTGCTCGGAAGAAAGCAACGTTATCGGGGTCAGCTGCGAACAATCACGAGCAAAGGCTTGGGGATAACTTTGACTACTAAAAGATTGTCTTGATGGTGTGAAAATGGAGCCCCGTATAGCTTTAATAGAGTTGTACAAAGCACGTGTGCGTGTTTGATGAGATCTAGAGCGTGAGCAATTTTTCCTCTACGCGGCGCAGCTACAAAAAAAAAAAAAGTTTTTGCTGAAGCCACGGTCTCAATATTTTTGCGTACGCTGGTACTATGCAAGCCACGCACCATTTGAAGTCGCGTAGACGATCACATCAGTGGCGTAGCCAGAAATTTCGTTCAGGGGGGGGGGAGGGGGGAGGGGGGCTCACATTGCAGCTCGGTCTCCTCCTTAAGAGGAAGCTTTAGCTCAGGTGCTCGTACTAAATACATGTAGAAGGAGAATTCGTTTTTCTCGGCAACCAATGCACCAACTTTGACGAGGTTTGATGCATTTAAAAGAAAAACCTAAATTCTCGTGACTGTTGGTTTCGAATTTTGCATTTAGGTTGTCAATTCTTTATTAAAAATTCACCAAAATCGAAAATTTTTAGAAATATAAACTATCAAGTTTAAAACTAAGTAACTCAGCAATGAAAAATGATATGACAATTCTGTGAATTGCACCTAATAGTACATCTACAACGGACAAAATTTCTATTTTACACGTGAATCTCATGAAATTTAGCATTATGGAAATGCGGCTTTCGCAGAATCCTTGTACAAAATGTAACCAATTCACGTAAGATACGAATTGACACACCAAATTTGTCCGCTTTCACTGTTATAATAGGTGCCGTTTACTGAACAGCGACATGTGTGCTTGATGCAGAGCTATTGGTTTGGAAACTTCGTGCTTCTATTTTTTTTAACTTTCGAGTTTTTCAAAATATTTAAACAATGTTCAGGCCCTAAATCGAAATTCCGCCTCCAACAGACACTATAATTTAACTTTCTCTGTCAAATGCAACAAGTTTCATTAAAAGTGATGCGGGGGTTATCACAGAAAAGCGTTTCTGCGTTATACATGTGTCTGAATAGGCCGCGTCGGAGTTGGGCGCGAGCTAAAGCTTCCTCTCAACCAATTTGTCTCAGGATCAAATGCATGAATAATAAATGCATTGTCATTGCTAAAGATGCTGCAAACGAATTCTTGAACGCTACGTACTGTCAAAACAAGTGACATATGTATTTTTTCATAAAAGAATATACTTGTATGTGCCAAAAATTGTGCCCAAAATAACCGATATCAATGCTTCCATGTTTTTTCTTTATTCAATAAGTAAATAAAATATCACACGAACTTTAGAACTATATCAGTTCGAAACGAGCAAGGCAGTGCATGCCGCTGATATGAAAAAAATTAAACGCCATGAAATTAACAAGCTGAGGACAAATATTGGAATGAAACTTTCTCATTAAAGAACCTTGTTTAGATTCTTGTACATATGCAACGGCCAGTGAAAAATCTCAATGACGCTGTCATTTGTTCCAATGTATCACGCAGGAGCAGCTGTCACCGGTCGTGTATCGTGAGTAATTGCACCGAAATTATAGCCGCAACAGAGAGCACATATAAAGAGCAGGAGTTCTCCAAAATACACGAGGGCGAGTCAAATGAAAGTCAGCCAATACGAATATATGACAAACTGGGTAGCTTATTTAAAAGTAGTCTCCATGATCATTTAGACATTTGCCCCGTTGTCTAACGAGTCGCGTGATTCCCGTCTCATTAAATTCCTTGGGTTGCTGCTTCAAAAAGTCTGCAACTGATTCTTTCACGTCATCGTCCGACACGAATCTGGTTCACTTGAGCTGTTTTTTCAAATGCTCCGAAAAATTGAAGTCGCAAGGCGACAGGTCTGGGCTGTATGGCGGATGTTGCAGTGTTTCCCACTTGAACATTGCCAGTTTTGTATTAACCACATCAGCGACGTGGGGACGGCATTGTCGTGGAACAAGATGACCCCATTTGTCAGTTTTACGGGTAGTTTGTTCTTGATTGTGACACGCAGCCGATCTGGCATTTTACAATAACAAAACAAATTGATAGTCCCTCAAGATTTAGCAAATTCTATCAGTAATGGCCCCTGACGATCGAAAAAAAAAGTCAACAACACCTTTCCGGCGGAAATGACGGCCTTTCCTTTCTTGGAGGTGGTGAATTCGAATGTTTCCACTGTAAGCTTTGCTGTGGCGTTTAAGGCTTGTAGAAGTGGCACCATGGTACGTCGCTGATCACAATTGGAGACAAGGAGTCGTCGCCCTTATTGTGATACAGGATCAGATGAGTCAAGGCAGCGCTGAACTTCTCCGTCTTCTGACGGTAGTTCAAAATCTTGGACAACCATTGCGCACACAAGAGCGGATAACCGAGATGTTCACGAATTATGGCGTGAACTGAACCGTGAGTGATGTTCACACGCTCTGCCAGTTCATCGATGCTTATCCTCCGTTCTTGTCTCATCAGCTCATCAACCTTTGCAATTTTGTTAGGAGTGATTGCACGATGGCTTTGGCCCGGACTTGGATCGTCTTTGCAACTTTCACGTCATTCTTTGAATCGTTTGCTCGAACGCTTCACAGTGGCCAATGAAATGCAATGTTCAACGTACACGGCAGCCATACGGCGACTAATTTTGTTTTGGGAAATACCTTCAGCTGTCAAAATCCTCAGGGCACCACGCTGCTCAACTTCTAGAGCGTCCATTATGTCGCGCAACCATATTCAACCCAGTGTATGAGAGCATTAAACAACCTTGATACTCACACCTGCGTGTCACTTTTGTAATAGAGAGATGCCTCTGTGTTACGTGCATGCCTCGCAGATAATGGACCGAACAATTATTGCGCAGGGTGGGTTGGCTCACTTTCATTTTTCTCGCCTTCGCACATTAGAAATGCGAAGATACAATGCAATATACAAATGCAAAGATACAGCTTGATAAAAGGCAAGAAAGTGTCACTGGAAACAACGTTCACTGCACGTATACACAAAACCCCGCAACAAGATATTTAAATATAAGCACAAGTCTCCAATAAATCTACGCATGTAGAAAAAGTCACTGTATACAATACGTCAAACAAGGCAAATAAACATGTTGCGCAATCAGAGATTCACAGAATCCTAGATCCCACCCCCATTCATCCACGCCCCCTGATCTATCGCGCGCGACGGAAGGCGACGCGCTTGTTTCCCGCTTTTCTCTTTTTGCGCACACAAGACTGAGCCACCATCGTCGTCTCACCCATTCAATCCCCCCATCCCCCTCCCTACACTTTCACTCGCACATACAGCATGCGGCGCGCGGTCACGATGTTACCGCCCGACTTTATACAAAACATGAGGGCGACGGTAACGGCAGAAATACGCCTGGAGTGTCCATATAATTGCTATCGCAATACTATACAATAAGACTACCCGGCAACTGAAGCGTCCCGTGGCCCATTACTGTCCGCAAAAGAAGTAACAAAATCGAACTTTCACCATACGACAATTCGCTGCGCCACAGCAATGTCTTTCTTTTTCCTTTGTGGGGCCGCGGCACCGAAATGAAAAAGCGCAAAGTATGTTGGCCACAATCGAATGCCTACTTTGGGCACCTAATGTAGCTACCGAAAGAATATCGAAGAAAACGTGAGACGCTTGGTCCACCGAGAACCATACGCATACTGCTCGGTATCCTACACTTGCGAGACAAGACTTTCCGGAGAGGTTGCGCTCAAGCGAACGCGGTGCGATTCGTCGAGTTCCCACAGTGATGGCGGCGAGCGACGACAGTTTCTTTTTCTCGTCTTCTAGCCAGAAAGTGCCCAAAAATCTGCCAGGAGAAAATCCACTCGGCCAGAGAAAAGCGAACGCGCACCGAAGTGCGCCGCGCGGTGGTCGGAGCAACACGAGAAAAACGCATGCGCTTTGGCTGGCTCTGGCAGCCCGCGGGTAGGGTAGTGAGGACAAAAAAATAGAAGAGGCTCAATGTGTCCTCGCGAATGAAAGTCGAAGTAGAGAAAATAAATAAGAACGTAGTTACCGTGGCTGGCTTTAGTGTCTTGACATGGATGCTTTGGCGTAGGTGAAAAAAGATTTTTCACCTACGCCAGTAGGTGAAAAAAGATTTTTCACCTACACCAAAAGAAAAAAGAAAAAAAAAAGAAAAAAGAAATATTTTTTTTTATGTATCGTGACGGCACAAATGAACCACCAGAGCGCTTCATCTGATCGCACCACGCTGCTGGCTTTGTCAACTTGTGTGATAGTGTGTTGATTTGGCTTGTCTCGTTGTGTGGTCCGATGTAAGACTTTAGAAAAGTCAATACACCTTTGGGGTCCAATATTTATAGCAACATCAAACCCACAAAGTCCCGCAATTGAAAATCTAAAGCGCAACTTTGGAAATGTCAATGCACCTTTCCCATCAAAAGTTTATGAGAACTTTATACCCATAAATTTCGGAATTGACATCCACGCGCTGCGTAGATTCCGCGACCTCCAAGAGGTGCTGCGGCGAGCCCGTTCGCCATCAAAACGCCCTTGAAACTTTGTGCTCGGATGGGGCTGCTTGCGTTATGTGACTCCCCGTGCATGGGCGCTGCCGCGAAATCCAGCCCGAGATCGCAATGTTCGCGCTGAAATGTCTATTCGAGCGTGAAAAAGACATTCTAGAGAAAATTCAGAATGATTTTCGGCACCGGGGATTGCTTGGGTGGGCGGTGCATGGACAGCACGGAAAAATTTCGGTAGGGGCTGAAGCCCCATAAGCCCCTCCCCCCTCCCCCCCCCCCAACGGCTACGCCCCTGGATCATATATTGTGGTGTCGTAGCGACAGTGAAGAACCAAATGCGGCCAATGATGTGAGTCAAGGATGTTAATCTTTAGTGGATGAACTTTCAAATCACAACGATAGGGATGACCAGAGTCGCCGCGCACCGAATCTGAAGCCACGAATTTAGACCGTCCACCATACATACATGCTCGTATGAGCCTACATTGCAGAACAAACAGAACAATCGCTGGTACCTGTGTATATTCGGGAATGTACGACCCCATTCGCTTTGCAAGTGCAATACGAGAAGTTTCTTTTGCTGTAGAACAGGTGATAACATTAAACAAATTTCGAGGAAAAATTTTCGAAGGGAAACGATCACCGCCACAAATAAAACAATATACAGAAAACAATGGAAACCATTTTGTAAAAAAAAGAAGGAAATGAAAACACAACTGAACAGCGAAGAAGAAGTTCTCCGCCAAATGTGTAGCCACGGAACAACCAGCCCGCGCATCTGGCTTTGTGATTGTCGGGGCGCTGAGCCTCTGGAGGGCTGCCACAGATGGCACCAGCGGGCCATCTGAGAAGCTTAGTTAACTACTTGAACTCCTGCAGCATTTGTGTGCGGGGGCGCGCTGTGAACTTTTAAAAAAAATGTTTTAGTGCATTTTACCTTTCGGAAATGTACTTCTTCAGGGTAAGCAATCGGGCTGTGATCTCCCTTATCTCTCTCTCCCCCAATTTTTAAAAGTATAGGCACAAACAAGAATGAAGAAAAAAAATCGCGACTGGAGTGTTCAGGCGTACGCAGAGAGAGAGAGAGAGAGAGAGAGAGAGAGAGAGAGAGAGAGAGAGAGCGGGTACTGTAAGATGAGAACAATAATGAAGCCTGCAATTAATACGAACACAAAGGAGAGATTACAGCGATGTCAAAGTATGAGCCAAGGGTTGCAGCTGCAGCAGCCGCTTATGACGGCTTCGCAAACCAGTGGTGGGCCCAATATAGTCTGTCACAAGTTTAGAAGCCTTGTCCGGACAGCTTTCATCTCTGAAAGCTTTACACTTTCTTTGCTCTTTGTCTGTATGTAACATGGAGGTTAACAGATACGCTCGAGAACACGTTAAGGACCGCGCAAAGAGCGATGGAACGAAAAATGTTGGGCGTTACGTAAAGAGACAGGAAGAGAACGCTGTGGATCAAAGAGCAAACGGGGAAAGCTGATATTCTAGTTCACATTAGGAAAAAAATGAGTCTGGCAGGCCGTAGGGTAGATAACCGGTAGGACGTTATAGAGCTACAGAATGGGTGTCAAGAGAAGGAAAGTGCAGTCGAGGACAGCAGAAAATTAGGTGATGTGAGGAACTTAGGAAATTTGCAGGTACAACTTCGAATCAGCTAGCTCAAGACAGGGGTAGTTGGAGATCGGAGGGATATAGGCCTTTGTCTTGCAGTGGACATAAATTGACTACTGCTGATGATTATGATGTCATTTGTGTGTTATTGCTATGTCGCAGCAATTTATTTGGGTTATAGATTCATTTGTGTCCTGTTTTCTTTTCTATATTGACTGCTGTTCAAGCACCCGCAGGGGCGTCTGCGTCAGCAGGCATTTGCTGAGTTGCCACACCACGAACCCGAGCACATGGGCATTGGACCCTCCCGCGTGCAGTCGTGCGCCGCTGAGCCCTGTAAGGGAAAAAGGGGATCCTGGGGGTTGAGCCACTGCCGCGTGTTCGGACCATTAAGGCCCCTCAGCGGAGGCAACACACCCCTTTGGCCTCCGCTTCACGTAGATGGCACCCTCGGACTAAGACCATCCGGGAGAAATCGGTAGTTGCCCTTTCTGCACTTCTCTCCAATCTTCGTCTTTCTCCTTCACTTTCAAGCTTTACTGTCCTCTATTTCCTTTTACTTCCAGTTTCTCGGGCACCAAGGGTTAACCTTGTGTGGGTAGGCAACATTTGGTACACCACATGTGGTTATAGTAGTGTCGTAAAGCTGGCGTATGCAGGACCTGTCCTTTCAAGGGCCCGAAGCGTCCCCTAGTTGGGCTACATTGTGATTGGCTGGCGCTGCCGCCAAAAATTTGATGTGTATCTATGGCAAGTCCTTCCCCCCACTTCCTGATTGCCCTCAGAAACGAGGGCGCACCGAAGAAGTATTTTAGCGTTTTGGCAGTCAAAGTGAGAGTTTTCCACGATTTCATGTCATTGGTTCTGAGAAAACAGAGAAGGCAGCGAGAATGATCTCTCCTTTTCTGATTTCGAAATCACTAACTGAGGCTCCTGGTTCAGGTTGTAAAGTTTCCAAGTTATCAAGCTCAAATCTCCTTCAGGAAGTCCGCGATAACAAGCAATATGAAAGGCTGCCTAACCTTGTGTCTTTCTGGGACGTTCCAGTGAGTGTGACCTCGCATCGTACCACGAACACCAACCGTGGTGTCGTAACCGACGGTGATTTTATTGATCTGAAAGAGGCTGAACTGCTAGAGGGCTGGAGGGAGCAGAACGTGATCAGTGCAAAACGAATCAAAATGAGGCGCGATGGTAAAGAAATAGAAACCAAGCATCTTATTATGACACTCGGTTTTAATGTGCTGGTCGAGAGAGAGAGAAAGGTTTAATGATAGGAAATGCAGAGCGGTTTGCCTGAGGTACATTCGTCTAGCCAGCGGATGATATGTGTTCTGGAAAGCGACAAAATCCTAGACCCCCTAAAATTTGGTTTCAGGGATGGTATGTCCCCACTAGACCACATTGTTCGCATTGAGGCATATATTAGAGATGCTTTTATACATAATCAGTTCTGTCTGCCAGTATTTCTAGACCTAGAGAAAGCTTACGATACGACATGGCCCCGCTTCGGAATTCCCCAATATCTTTCGGCGACGGGTGTCCATGGCAACATGCTAAACACAATCGAAAGTTATCTCTTTAAGAGCACATTCCGCGTAAAAGTGGGCAGGGCTACATCTAGGCCATTCACCCAAGAAGCTGGTGTGTTGCAAAGGGGCTTGCTTGATTGCAGACTATTTATTGTAAAAATGAATTCTGTGCATACAGTTATTACACGCTTGGTGTTTTATTCTGTTTATGTCGACGATGTGCAAATAGGCTTCATATCATGCAGTATTGCCGTCTGCGAACGACAAGTGCAGCTTGGAATAAATAAATTGTACAAATTAGAAGATGAAAATGGGTTTAAAATAAACTCCTCGAAAAGCACTTGCATACTCTTCTCAAGAAAAGAAGGGTCTGACACCAGTGCCAAGTATTGCGGTCAAGGCAGGTGAACTCTCTCTGAGCAGAGAACATAAATTCCTAGGCGTGATTTTAGACTCAATGCTTTCATTTAAATCATTAAATATTCAATACCTGAAGACGAAACGCCTGAAAACAATGAACCACTTAAAGCTTCTATCACGCAGAACTTGGGGTAGTGATCGAAAATGCTTCCTAAGCTTGCACAGGAGCCCTGTCCGCTTTCACCTTGTTCATGGTGCTATAATATGTCATTCTGCAACGACAAGGGCACTAAAAATCCTAGACCCTGCTGACCGTTAGGTACCCGCCTAGCAAATGGTGCTTTCAGGACAAGCCCTGTGGAAAGCCTCTTCGTAGAATCAAATGAGTGGTCGCCTCGTCTACAGCCGGTAATATTACAACTTCACATGTTATCTGAAAGTACACTCGAATCCTGGACATACTTGGGCCGTGTAATGTACAACTATTCTAACATGTTTTTATTCCAATCTCCTGACGTCAAATTTGCGTAACCGCCGACGCAAGCGTCAGGCGGTCACCCGCAGAGTTGTCTGAACAAACCAATCAAATGCTACCCTCGTTCATAGGAGGTCACTTTTGTTTGCTGGAAAAACGAATAACATTGCCTGCACTGAGCGGCTTGTCTTATCTAATTGGCCCACAAGAGCCGAGGAGCATGCTCAGTGGAGAGGAATTCGATGGGGCCGAGCCACTGCACTGAATATCGATAACCGGATGAATACTTTTCTAAATCCAATGTGCTGCACCCGGAAACGAGTATCTTCACGTCTGAAGCATGAGCAGCACTGTCCACTGTTAAACATATCAGGCACACAAATATACAGAGCCATCATATCCACCGACTCTCTAAGTGTGATAAAATCTTTAAAGTGCTTCTGTAAAAGTAAATATGCTGTACTAAATTACCTTTATTCACTTCTGTGTACAGTATACATGCCTAGCCAGCATTTCGCAATATGCTGGGTTCCTGGGCATAGAAGCGTCGAGGGTAATATGCTGACAGACGAAATCGCCACTCCAGTAGCGACAAAATCCACCAACTCTGTAGCTGTCTCTGCCACACACTTGAGGCCTTTTTTTATGAAAAAAGCTTAGAAACTATTGTCAGCGCTCCTGGGACACTGAAGAACCTAATAAGCTTCACGTTATTAAGCCACAGTTAGGGAATTGGTCACCCACAACAAAAAACACGACGGACCGAGGTGACTACGTGTCGACTAAGGATCGGGCGCGCATATAGTACACACTCATACTTGTTGACCATTCCGATGACGGGTCATCAGATATCTGTGGTAAATATGGCGGGACATTGACTGTGCTGCACGTATTGGTGGAGTGTCATGACGTAGAAGCTCGAAGGAAGAAAACGCTTTCGTTTACCATATCGTCAGGAATTTCCACTTCATCCAGCAATGTTCCTTGGCAATGACACGCCTTATCGATAGCAGATTAGCTTTAGCTTTTTTAAAATGATGTTTGTCCATTGCATTGGGGAGGGCGGGGGGGCCGTGGGCCCCGGGTGCAAGGGGCCAGTGGGGGTGGGGGCGTGTACCCGGAAATTGTTGATATCCTCGAATTCCTCGACTACAACCGGGGGGAGGGGGTGACAGAAGACCTATGGGCCCCGGGTGCCAGACGACCTGGCTACGCCACTGCCACTAGCTCTGTCCCAGCGCTCCTTGCTCGTTTGGAAGGTCATACTGAATTGTCACCCATATCCTTTCTTCGGTGGAACAACATAGAGCGCTCCGTTGAATTATTTGCTGTCGATGCATTCATCGCTCCTCACGGATACATGTAGGGTTGTCACGGTTGTCACATAGGTCACTGAAGCATGAACTTTAGGCATAAGAAGCTTACGCGTGTAGGATGCTTAGCGATTCATGAAATGTTTGTACAGCCATTTTGACGCGTGCGAGCATTGATGCACGAGCGAGGGGCGCAATTGTATGCTCACTGAAGCAACGCAAATCCTAGGCGAATTGGAATGTGCATGTCGGCTCAAAAGATAGCGATTTTTCCGCTACGAAACGGTGGCGCCATTCGACACCGCGTGGCATGCTTCATCGTGTTAAAAGCAATCGATTCGCACTTTTGGGGTACTTCACTTAGTTGGCGGCATATTTGCTTGTCCGTCCGTATCTAAGCTGCTTCACACACCGAGTGACCCACGTTGTCTACTATAGCTTCAGCCACTGGGTGTGTGCGCGACTAGATAACTTGTTGCTGTCTGCTGTCTGACATAGTAGGCAACTTGGGTCACTTGGTATCTGCCCCTTGGTATGTACCCGAACAGACATCTTCGGCACCGCGCATGTGATATCGGTAGGTATTGGGTGCGTATCTATTGCCCACTCTTGGTCAGTCCGCCAGAATGAAAGCGCCAAGGTGACACAGAGTGTCTATAGCCTTAAATATAATAAAGCGATAGCGCCCTATATATCCTCAACAAAGACCTCCGACACGAGCGCGGCCACTTGATGGACAGCCATTGCAAAGAAGTTTCAAAACTTGTCGAAACCGACGAAGAAAGATCATAATGATGATCATAACCATATAAAACATATCCTGACCAATAACACACCCATCATAAGAAATATTGCTAATTGCACTGACGTCGCCACTCACCTCCGAAGGATGGATGCGCTGCCTTTATTTTTGGCGCATCGGTGACAGATGGCGCCACCGTTCCATTGCAGTGACGTCTCGAGTTGCCTGTGTGTGACCACAGGCTAGGCTTTTCGCCTTGTGTATTGAGAACCAACGTCAAGAAGACCGCCAAGAGGACGTTCGAACGTTGCTGCCGCGGTGAGATGAAGTGTAGGCAAAGTCTACAACACGGTCATCATAATTCACTTACAGTAAAGAGGGCAGGCGACAGGGTTACAAACAGCTACTCTTTCGGCAGTGTGTCCAGTCAGTGTCGTTGCCCAAGCTGTTCTTTTTCTGTTATTCATAAGACCTCAAAGACGTACTCGTTACCTGGAACGATGTGCAGTGAAAGCGCCGTCCCGCTCGCGGCGCATCCCGCTGCAGGTCGCAGCGGGATGCGCCAATAAGACAGACACGGGTGGGTAACGAAGTGTACTTTGTTTCTTTTATTTAGCCCGACGTGATGGCACCCGGCGAAACGCCGAGGCTTTCGGTTCTGTGCGAGTCCAGTCACGACATCGTGCATCAACAAACACCAACCGCTATCGCAGCTCGGAGAGTATGGCCCGGCCGCGGTATAAGCAAACACTGCAGTAAAGCAACCATCATCATTCCTTTCTCTTTCTTGTTCTTTTTATTTCTCGTCTCCGGACCTAAGCAACACTTGTGCAGAGGGCGCAACTTCTACGAGGCCAGTAAGGGAGAAGTGTCGGCCTGCATCACGACTTCTCGTTTTGCGAAACAAGCTGTCGGAGAGGATCGCGTACCGCGAAGGGGTCGTAAGGTACCGACAGGGGATGTGTTTGATTGGGTGCGAATCCATCGCGACAGCTGCGTATAAAAAACCGGCGCGGCTCAACCTCGTGACTGTCTACTAGGCGTCTGTAGGGGGACAGGGAGTGACTCTACATACGTCCGTACTTCGGCTTCGTATCTACACTCTTACACTTGCCTGTTCGTACGGCTGTACAGGCAGACGCGCAGCGAAGGTCGTAATTCGTGGGACATCTCAGAGAACCGCTTTCTTCCGGTACGAGAATAATGGGCTCTCTCTCTTTCTCTCTCGCCTAACCGGGCTACGCATCCTTTCTCATTTGTTCTTATATTTGACGGGATATCGAACTGTCAGCTCTACGAAGGAGAGGTTCACTCACATCTTTCTTGCGATTCTAATGTCGTACACTTAAGCGCTTACGTCACCAACTGGGACGTCGAGAGCTCATCCAAAAACACAGACTACACAAACTGGTCGTTCTGCAACGTTATAACTGCGCGAAAACTTTTGAGGTCAGCTGAGGCGATTACAGAAAGGAGCAAAATCAGATGATCCTTCCTCACCTCAAAAATTCGCTGGCCGGAAAAAAAGAAATGAAAATGTATTCAGAAGTTAGAATATGTCACCGGTGTCAGTAAGGCCTGGAGACTCAGGAATAACAAAACGAACACGACGAAACAAGTTCCCTTCAAAGTCTCAGAAAAAACATCGTCTTCAGAGCCAGAACGTTCGTGTTCGTGGGCGTATAATAAAGCATAACAGGGTATTTTTAGGCTTAGTTCTTACTTCGGCCTTACCGGAGAATGCCGTTGTAATACACACGCCATAAAAATTCGCGCAGAAAAAGAAAGGGTGTGCAACACGCATTGACGTGCTCCGTAGGAGAATTACAAGGCAGTGCGTCACTGGAGTGTAGGTAAAGAGATATTCGAACCACCTGGCGTGAACCTGAGCCAACATTCTTTCTCCAGAAACAAAGGAGGAGTTAAGCAACCGTGACGTATCGACGAGTGGCCAAGAAACACAGCTCAATTGTGGCGAAGCGCATTTGAGCTGCGCTTGTTCTTCTAAAAAAATTATGAGCACACAACGAGTCCATCTGATCTGCAGGCCGGATGCTTCCGGCTTGGCTGTTGTGCCAGTTGGTTTCACATAGCTCGCGAAGGCGCCAGGTAGCACGAGGGACAGCATGACGACAGCCATATCGGCGAACAACTGAAGATTTATTTCTTGATCACGTGGCCATTGAAAGGCTTAATCTTATGTCAGCATGTCTTGCGCATCTTATCGGTAAGCGATTTCTGCTTGCTATCTGAATCCGCCAGGGTCACGCTGGAGTTCAGTTACTTCACTGGCGCTGCCAAGAGGGATCAACAAGGTGGCGAGACGGAGGAGAAGTCGGACATCTCCGCTCCACTAAGACCACTCGTTTAGCATACAATAAGCGACCGGTGACGATTAGCAAATACGTGTAAACGTCTTCACTCGCTTAGCAAATCTGCGTCTCGAAGAAACTTCAGTAGGAGGCGAAAAAGCTCCTTGCCAAAGTGGACTCTGAAGAATGTTTATTCCCACACACGTTAAGCAGAACATTTTGCGAAGGCACAATTGCTCACATGCCTTCGCAGGGCTAAATTTGCCTGAAGCTAGCTCCTCCTCCTCCTCCTCCTCCTCCTCCTCCTCCTCCTTCAATTACGTCTTTTGTCGTTGTGCACTTTAATGGTCCTGCGTCGTCTGCTTGTCACTTCGTACCCCAGTATTTATTCTGACCAATCAAGAAACAAGCGTTCAGTTGCCAATGTGCCTCACAGTCATCCTGCCGTCTTCTTCGTCGCGCGAGTTCGCTGCGGTACAGCTTGCAACGAGTCCAAACACAGAAAGTCGCTTATGCCAGAGGGAAAGTACACAAACAGGCGACGGCTTTCTGCTATAAACAGCCCAGCAAGCAACCGGCGTCAACTTTGCCTAGAGCCAAATGCATGACAGACTCTCATGCATGACAAATGCATGCGACAGTGACAGTGTCTCGCGTTGAACGATGAGAAATGGCCTTGGCGTACGGCGTCAAAAGAAAAAGAGAGGACACAACGTCTTGTCGGGATGTTTCTGTGCATAATGCGTTGTTGCGGATGACGCTCTGTACAGGGAATAGAATGCCTGCTTGTCGATGTTTAATTCGTACGTAGTCTTTGCACTGGCTTCTTCTTTGGAAGGCAGTCTAAGTAGCGGGGAGTATCTTTCGTGAAACCGGAACGTGCATTTATTAAGGGAGGATGGCGCAGCCCCGTAGGCCGAAGGCTCTTCTTCAAACTGCTCATTTGGGATGGCGTTTCGCGTTTTAATTTTCGCATTAACAAATATTCGCGGGTGCCACGCGCGTACGGTTTTAACATGACCGCCCAACTCCCACGTCATGGTAATTACGGCATAGCATTCGGTTATGCAGCGTGAGGCTGTTTTGAAAACCTACAGTATTATTCGAACAACTGTGGTAGGTTGCGCATTAGAGTTCCGTCGTTAAGGCCGCCATTCGTTACCTGAAGCGGCGCATTACTTTTCAGATATTATTTGAACTCAGCACATGTACTTCTGCGAGATGGCAAATTGTAGATGTGAATTTCATCCTCGATTTGCTCACTGACATTTACTAATTTGATTATTTTAAGCGCGGGAAGCTCGACTCTCGTTTATTACTTTTACGGGGCTGTAGCCACAGGTTCAGCGTTCGAGTCATTGTGATATGCCGTCGGGAAGTCACGATTATAATTTAGACCTGTACCCAGGAAAAATGTGCTCAAACTAGAAGGGTCTGAACCTATTTACACATAATGTCTACGTATGCAGGTTCTACGATTGAACATTGAACACAATAGAAATCCTCGAAAGTAATCTTTGCACGATTTAAATAAAAGAAAGTGTACACAATAAATCTGAGAACGAATCAGTCCTACGACACAGTTCGCACTTACGTAAGGTCACATTGATTACAATGACTTTGCACGGGTATGCGTTAGTAGTCCCCAGTATTTTTTCTTTCTTATTGTAGTGCTGATAAGCATTGTTTTTTTTCCCTCGGAAATACTGTACGACATACAGCAACCTGTCAAGTTCTTGCTAAGTTCTGAGACAGTGCTGCATTTTTGAACGTCGATTGATAGCGCTTTATAATGCGATAACGTGAGTCTTCGTCAGAAAACGAAACCTCGACAAGAAATATATGCAACACATATCTAATGAAGCGAATTCACGCATTTGTTAGTTTTTTTTTTCCAGAATGAGAGATAGTCAGGAAGATCTCACGGGGTTGAAGCCTCCAAAAAGCGATGTTCCACAGTTCTGTCTCACTTGATGCTACCCTTCCGGAAACTATTCACGCTCCCCTCTTTCTCTTCCAATCACCGCCTGACTTGACTGCGTCGTCGCTTCGCGGTGCATCAGAAACGTACATTGTCAGCGTTTGAACCCGGTTCGTTACCACCCGCAGCTTATTACGAAACAGCGGTGCTCCAAGAACTGCATCTTTCCAGGATTCTACATCGCGACCGCCAAGGCCACGTGTTTCAAGCGCGAGCAGTTCACAACTGACGGTTGTCAAAAATACGTAGGCTAGCCTAGCCTCGCTGCAAGCGAGACGAGCAAAAAAAAAAAAAAAAAAAAATAGGGGGGGGGGGGGGACTTCCGGTGTCGCCAGCAACTGGCTGTCAAACTTGTGCTTGCGATGTAACATACATAATAACGCATAGATAGATGAATTTAGCTGGCAGGTGATAAGGTGGGAAGCATGCGCTTCCAGCTGCTTCATTTCACTACTGCATAACAGCTAGGACGCTACGGGTTCTGAATAAAGAAAGAAAGAAGGAAAGAAAGAAATCGAGAAAGAAAGAGGAAAAGTTTCAGCGCAAGCGCACTTTCATTACATTGAGGCTAGCTTACATAAAAAAAAAAAAAAGATCTGTACACAACATAGTGCCCTTCTTGCAATGTCTGGAGAAAGTGAGGTTCCGAGAGAATTCACTAAAGAGAGCGCATGAATCCCCGTTGTAATTCTAAACTAGGCGCGCAGTTCTTGTCTTCGCTGGTCATGATAGCAAATGTGAGTTGTCCTTATCCGGTTTTTCATAAGCACATGCATGATGATTCTCTGCACCCTGTTTTATGTAAAAAATGCTTGGTGCAGGCCACACTCATCCGAATTCGACGTTGTTGTTGTTGTTGTTGAAAAAACTTTTATTGCTCTCATACGAGAAGCACATGGAGGCACGCACATGGGCCGGTCCTTAGGGGCCCGGCCCTTAATATACTGGGTGGAATCCCTAGTACGGGACCCCAGTGGCGTCGGCCGCTGCCCGGGCGCGCTCGACCAAGGCCCTTTGGGCCTGCAGGTCATAGCAGCCGAGCAGGGTCGCCTCCCAGTCCTCCCGAGTGGGGTTTGGGTGAGGGGCAATAGCTGGGTTAGATGGGCAGGCCCACACCATGTGGTAGATGTCCGAAGACGTCTCCGCACAGTGCGGACAACTGCCCGTGAAAGAACGATCAAAATGTTTGAGTGCTGCCGGGCACAGCAGAGTGTTCGTATAGAGACGGAGTAGAAGCCGCTCCGTTTCCGTGTCTCTCAACCCACCGCATTCTTAGCTCGCGAGCCTGTGCTACGCGACTCGATCCCTTGAGTTCGCAAGTGGGGCGATCTATGCGCGCGCCAATGTTTAGGGAAAAACAATAATCTCGAGATGACGACGGAAACTCGAGCGCAAGCGACTTTCACGTCTTGTTTTGAGGTTACATAGTGTGTGCATGTCCAATGACCTTCGCCATGTACCTGACACTCGGCTTCCATTAAAGTCGCTCGTTTTGTGCGTCCGTCTTAAACTTTAAGCTAATAATAGCTACTTCTGGAAGACGGACGCGTTCTTCTGCGTCTGGCTAAATGCGCGCTCGCTCAATGAATTTCCAGTTTTTAGCCAAACGTGAGCGCGCTCGGAAATATCCGTTTCTGGCCGGATGCGCGCACTTTCGGGAGTTCCTGTTTGTGCGTGGCGGGGTGGCCGCTTATCTGCGCGAGAGGCTGCGAGGAGGTTTCGCTCGCTTGAGAGAGGGCCTCCCCCCGATTATCAAGCGTCTTTCTTTTTCTTTAGATCGCTATCATCTCCCCGATTGGTGCGTCGAATGGTTCGTCGAAGGACAATAGCGTTCCTTCTAGCGTCCGGTCGGCAACGTTGTAAGCGTTCGCCCCGCATCGGGTACAGAAGAAAATGGCTCCGCGTGGTTTACGCGTCTGAGAAAGAAACCCAAGCGGTGCAGTGGAAGTTTGTGCGTTTCGACAACATCTAAAGAAAAACGGAATAAAACGTTCTGGATAAAAAAAAATTGAAATATTTGATCGATGTTGATGAAAAACTTTGATTGACCCGAGTAAAGGCAACAGAACCAAATTCGTGCCTTTACGCGTCTAATAACATTACACACCACAACATTAAGCTATACTCATCAAAACGTCATTAATGCCATCGAGCATGCCATCTCCATATATAGGCTTGCTGGTTCATCCACAAAGTTGCACGGATAATTCAGCGCGTTAAAAAAAAAAGTTATTCGCTAGCTTAGATGATAACCTAGGGTGGTTCTTGCATCATATTTTTTTTTTGTTCTCGTTCGACGATTTCTTTGCTCTGTACACCAGCGGTCACGTGCCGCACCAACATTACCGTAACTCAACACTTGCGAAGTTAGACGTATGCGCTCGACTAATTTCGACAGATGAAGGTGGTGAACGCCTGTACGGAACGAGAAACGCAAGTGCACCGTGACGAAGCATCGCAGCTGCTCCTTCCTTTCCTCTCCAAAAACTTTTATTAATTATCTCATCTTTCCCGTGGAGCACTCGACACATACTACAGGCCAGCGGGGAATGTGCCCGGGGATTTTCTGGTAGACGAGCACGACGTCGTCTGTCGTTCCGTGGCAGACGCCGCGCCCTCAGATCGGCCGAAAGCGCCGAAAGATGGCGCCGGAAGAGCAAGCGCCGCTCAAGTTCCCCAATTTCACGCGTTGGCGACTGCGGTCGCCGAGGTGAGCAGAGGAAGGGAGGGAGGGGGAGGGGTGAAGAAGCATGGAACGGTGCGAGTTCCTTTACTCTTGCGATGCCACTCCTTCGCGCGCTTTCTTCCAGTGAACCTTTACCGAGGTGCTTGTCGCCAAGCTGAGGAAAATAGGACGCGTTCAACGCATCGCCAAGTATAGCTGTTGATTTGTTCACAGAGAGGCTTGAAGCGTAAAGTTTTCTACGGGAGTTACTAGAGAAAATTCGGGCTCGGCGATATTTCAGCTACCACAGGAGTGATGAGAAGTACACTTGGATTTATCTACAGTCTTCGTGTTTGTGGTGTCAGACGTTAATTCCTGCACAAAACTGAACTTATAAAGTCGACTCCTATAGGTGTCTGATAGGTATCAAAAACACACCGACCTCTTAATGGAGCAGTGCATTATATTAAACGGATTATTCGATTTGCTTGATTTTTTTTTATGTAGCATTTTGGCATGTACCATTGGACATGTGCCCGACTTTGTCCGATCCTCCAGAATGGGTACGTGACACAAACTTTGCGAATTGTTGCATTTGTAACGCGATATTTTTGCTATGGCGTTGTGCGCGGGTTCGATTCCCGTCCACGGCGGAAACATGTAAACGGGGGCGGAATGCAAGAACGCCAATTTACTGCGATTTGTAGGCTCATTAAACAATCCCAAAAGGCCAAAACCATCAGTCAAAACCATCGGTCAAAGCTACCGGTCAAAACTGTCGGTCAAAACTATCGGTCAAAACTATCGCCATTGTTCTGCCACGTACTATCCTTCTGGTTAGCTCGATCTGCAAATTGTCCCTAGGAGGCTGTGGTGCCGGGGTCGAAACCCTGATCAAAGCGAGTTTCTCTCGAACCGCGAACCTTTCCTTACAAGGCACCCACATGATCCTTAGGACTTCACCCAACATGGAGACCCACCTCGGTATGTGCCCGAGCGGAATTAAGTTCTCTCTCTTTCTCTCTCTCTGTATCTTCATCTTACGTTGAAGTAGGGGCCAACACATTTCCTCTCCAGCTGAAGGTTGGAAGAAATAAGTAAACCGTGGGTTCCCTCGGAAAGGTGGTGTGGCAGGCAAAAGACGATGGCATAGGAGTGAGAGCTATGAAATCGCGTAGTCTCTCTCTCTCTTTATATATATATATATATATATATATATATATATATATATATATATATATATATATATATATATATATATATATATATATATATATATTTGCATGGCAGTCACCGTGCGCACGAGAACCAAGTGTACTTTACGAATTTCGTTGAAAGTGGCGTGAATATTGGCCCTCCAAACAACGAAAGTTGAGTCAAAGAACAGTCTGGGGCCACAATAAATGTGCACAAACAAAACAAAACAAGAAACAGAAAAAGAACGTTATGTTGAACATGCGCAGGAGTCAAGCGCGCGCGGACCTTAAGTAGATGCAGACTTTATGCATGCAGAAGCTGCTGCTCACCCCGTGGAGAGAAAGTTGATTATACGATAATTCAAGCCTGCGAATGCACGCCTGAAAGTAGCGCCGTTCACTTTTCAAACTGTTTTAGTACTACAACTTTAAATCAGCCTTTCTGTTTAATTTTTTCGCTATAGTTATATGTCTACAACGTGAATTATCTTTGCGGTTCCCGTAATAACGTTCTGATACATGTTTTTATTCGCCGGTTTGCGTTCTCCATTACAGTGTTTTCCTTTACTTCCTCTTTCCAGTGTTCGTTATAGTCCTTCTGCTTAGAACAATTTCTACGGGTAGACTTTGATCAGTGTCGGCTGCATGTGATGAAATTTGCGCCTGTTGTGTGAGGAGATTCCACCATGGTGATTATTTGATCCTGGGAACTCTTAATTCGCTAGAAACTTGCATCAGATATGACTGTACATTTACTGCTCAATAAACTTATATGCTCGTTTCGTTTGGCAGAAGAATAAACTCCCGTTTCGTTCTGGCTTCGAATGAGAGAGAGAGAGAGAGAGAGAGAGAGAGAGAGAGAGAGAGAGAGAGAGAGAGAGAGAGAGTTATAAGATGCATTAGCGTCTCTATAGCATCTCTATATATAATAGGGCTTGAGGTTGGACAAAAATTTGGTTGTGTCACTCACGAAGAATCTGTTTTACCCACACAGAGACATGAGCTGCCCCGGAACGTGTTTTTTTTTTAGTCAATAATTTTAGATATGAAATTGCTGCATTTCTCTTATATTTGCCTGTGACGCTTTTTTTTGTCCATCCCTGTGAGATAAAAGCTACAGTAGCCGCGATTAATAATAATAATAATAATAATAATAATAATAATAATAATAATAATAATAATAATAATAATAATAATAATAATAATAATAATAATAATAATAATAATAATAATAATAATAATAATTAGCCAGCCTGCTTTCTTGTGTTTTGTTAAAGAAAACAGGCCGTCTTCCTCATAGCCGCAGCGTTGCTTTCGGGCGTCAAACCTCGTTAATCGCGATTATTCTTTTTTCTTTCATAATTCCAGCGCAGCGTTGCTTTAATCTAAGTATTTGAACTGCCCACATGTGTACATGTCCACAGCGTACTTGCTGTGCAGCGTAATTACTCCGCATCCACATTTACTCGAAGAAAGCTTTAGGCCATACTATACGACCACGGCGATAGATCATGGAAAGAAACTGCTGAACCATTGCCTTTGGAGTCACCCACGTTGGAATTAGTGAAGACCTTCCATATCCTTTAGGAGTAATGTAGACATGCAGTTTACGAAGCACAGCTGGCTGGCAGACAGCCAATGCCGGTAACCATATGTGTTATAGCGTATAAAAGAAACGCTCGTGTAATGCGTACGAAGAAAGTGGCTATGCTTTTTTTTTTTTTAGACACATGAACGAAGACCAGACAGCGGGGTTCTCGGGTTTGGGTGACGCATGGTTGCAACACAATAGTTAACCAGCAAAGTCGTTGTCCATTCACGCTTGAGGTACAAGTAGCGCCTGTTATATTTTTTTTAACCTTGTGCTTTCGGGTTTCATCGGGTGTTGTACATCATGTTTAACTCTCGGCATTCTATAGAATTGCCTAAATTAAAGCCAAAGGTAAGAAACACATTACGTAGTATCCAAAAAGAAAATGATAGACGGTGTTGTCCTTTTTCTTTCTTTTGTAGTACGAGTTATAACACAAGCGAAAAGAGGATTACTGGCTGTAATATTTAACGAAAGACTGATAGAGATGAATAATGCTGTATAAAATAAGATTCATGTTGCAGCACGCGCGCATGGACAGCCATTGTCAATAAAGAAAACGTTCTCGACAACAGCCTTTAGGTGGATATGCAATTTCGGATATGCAGAGGCAATAAATCGCGATTCCAGTAAACACTACCTTAGAACATTCAAAATTGGAAAGCTTAAAATTGAATATTTATGTTGAGTGATTGAGGAGGCAATTACTTCAAAGAGAGACGTTTGAATCAACATATCCAAAGAGTATGCACTGAATAAAGAATTGCAGTAGAAGGTACTAAAATATTTTACTGAAACTTTAAGACGCGTATCGAAAATCAAATTTCGTCATTTAACTTGCGTTTCACGTCTCCAGCGGAACGCACTTTTCAATATTCGAATGGTCCTTTTTTTGGCAGCACAAACTGTGATCCCTGTTAAATATTGGGTTTCGTTAAAACGACAAATCAACAAATCTAATTATTTTTTTATGTAAACTAGGCTAGGATATTTCTTAACCTGCTGGACAGTACGGGGGATGCACTAATAACGAACAATTATTAATACTAGTTACTAATAATACTGTTCGTATTACTAATTATTAAATAGTAATACGAACTATTTTCTCTCACATTACTTCGGTGCTGCCATCATATTTTAAGACCAGACCAAGCTGTACCTGCAGGGGCTCCGCTGTGAAAATAAGGAGCCGTGCTGCCAAGGGAGCGTACATTCCCTCCCAGTTCTTGAAAAGTTTAACAAAATGCGACCTTCCTTTTTTTCTTTCTTTTTCCAGGTTGTAGAGACTTTTTACAAAATTACCTCTTACGTTTTGACGCATACGAACGCGTGAAAACGAAAATCAACTTGTTCACTGTAGGAATGCTTGTACAAAAGGAAAATGATGTCTCCTTTCTTCGCTTGCCACCACAATTGCCTCTTTATGAAGAAAGAATCTAAGAAAGAAATGCTGGTTTTTGCTCGAGTAAACTATTTGTCCAATTTTCGATTCCATATACGATAGTTTCGTGCCATCCCAAACTTTAATCGAGACATACAGGGTGAACTTGGAGCTGAACTTTCCGATGGCCGCTTCCAATGTGTGTGCGCGGACCACTTACGTGCACAACTGCGCTTCGGCCATGAACCTAACAACAAGCTTTGGTTACGCGTCCAGAACTTCTTGTGATTTAATTATGCACTCTGTGTCTAGCAAGCTTGAATTGGTTATGTTCGGCTCTTATTGTGTACAGGCAGAATGATCGCAATAAAAATGATGTAATCAAGAATATTGATTACTCAAATATTAATAAAGGAAAAGTAGGATAATCTCAGATTGCCCTTCTACTGATGGCTACAAATAAAAGGCCCCCTTGTTCCTTGCTAGCTAACTAAAGACAAAGACGACACTGTCGGCAATACACATTTTGTGCTTTGAGTGATTCTTTACGCTAATATTGCAACGGATTATTAAAGTCTGTAAGACAGCCAGAACAGACAATTTAAATATCTTGGTTCATACGAGACATGGCAGGACATAGGAAGTTTTCACGCTCGTCAAAAGAGTTAAACGAAGCTGCTTGTACATTTTCTTCTGAACATATATTTCTTCTGAACATGTTTGTCTTCATAAACGTTGCTGGTAACGTTGTAAAACCCAAAATCGTTTTGCTTCGCCGAGAAGCTAAAAAAAGAAACACAGAGATTAAACTAGAGATTTCCGGTTTCATCGTCAGCAGACGAGAACTTATGGGAATACCCAAGCGAACTGCTAAGAAGCGAATAAAAAAAAAAAGAAAAAAAAAGAAGCAAGAGGAACGTCGGAATACAAATTCGAGATTCTGTTGTCTTGAACATCTTGAACATGACCGGCCGGAACGTTATTTTGCATCCTCATCGAAAAAAAAAAACCTTATGGAGATTCTGTCTGTAGCAAGTTGCAAAGAGCGTGTTTGTGGGCACGCCTGAGTAACGCCTTTGCACAAGAGCGCCTATACAGAAAGATCTTAATTTATTTTTTTGCTCAATAGAATGACCAAAAGTGTTTCATTCCATGCTGACGACTTACCGAGCTTTGTGATGGTACAAAATACGACGCATCGCTTGCGTGAGAATGTTGCCCATTGTCCAGACTCCCACTGACTAAGTGGTGTGCGTGTCAGTGTGTCTCTAGGGCCAAGTTTGCGTCTCTGGGAAGCGTAAAGTCGAGCAACGCAAACATATAGGCTCTGACGCTGTGAAGAGTGTGCGCTACAAAGAACGCGAAAACAAAACACCGCAAACTGCACGGTGCAGCTACTAGGTGCTCGTGATTCGATGCGGCGTAATAAGATGAACCAATAAAAAGATTCATCGAGCCGTGCCAGTTTAGACAAAAATGTGCGGCGTACTTCTGTTTTTACACAACGTGAGAACTACTGTCGACAATGTAGGGCAAGGACTGAGAACAGTACCCTTCCGGTCACCCACCCAACGGCATTTTTTTTTTCTTTTCTCGATGACCACTTGAGCCACTCCTTAGGTGACTGCATGCACCAATCAACATAGCGCGCGAAGCGAAAACAAGTGAACTGTTTCTACGTGTCGACAATATTGTTACGACGATTAAGAATAGTGAACGGATACGAGCTACATTCTCTCCACTTCCGGGTCAACTTGTGGTTGCCACTATAGAGACTGAACCTGGCAGCTACACATTTGTCTACGTGCAAACTCAAACGCCACAAAACGCAGTCTACTTAGTTGCAACGTAATCCACTGCTTCTACACTCGCTAAGGTTCTGGCAGCACACTTACGGCCTGGTCATTGCAGGAGAAGCGCTGTTTTCGTTTAGAGAAGAGCTGCGAAAAAAAAAGAGACATCATCCCGAGTTAATCCTGCATGCAAGCGTAATTGTCCGAGAGTTCCTTTGGTCGCACACAGGGGCAGTTACCGTCGACATTCTTATATGGAGCGCCTCGCGTGGCCTTTGATATAGAAGACTCGTGGATTGAGAGTCTAGCCTGTGCTTCACCTGTGCTTCACCTGTGCTTCATGCCGAGCCCTTCAACAACCGGGAGGAGTGTGCGCGTCAGCTGAGACTTTCCGTCAACTGCTGAAGGCGACGCGGAGAGCACAACGCAAGAGCCGTACGATTTAGTTGCACCGCGATCGTAATCTCTGCGGATGCACCCTTAACCGCGGCGTCACCACTGACCGAGGGAAGGCAAGGTATCTCGGAACGGCTGGGTAAGTGCGCGACGAACCTCATCTATGTACACGCGTAAACACCGTTTGTAAACACGCACACACACACACACACACGCAAACATTCGTCTCTGTCGGCCGCAGTGTCGTCATCGTGAGAGTCTGCGTGAGAATTCTGTACAGGCTACGAGCGCAGAAAGGCTCGCGTGTCGTGGCTACAATGCGACGTCTCGAAGCACGCTTCTCCCGGGGATCTAACGTCCATTCGTCATGGCGTCGTCTGTGAAGCCCCACGCCGATTCACAGAAAAGCTGCGTTCACAGCCGCGCACAAGAACAAGCACTTCTTTCTCACTTCACTCGGTGATCGTGCGAGGTCTGTGCCGTTCACTGCGAACTAAGTTCTTCGTTCACGTACAAGCAAGACAACGCTGTCGCCTGACTTCGCAGGAAGTGATCCATTCGTGGAGTGGCGAGTCACACCTACTCAGTTCGGAAACAAAGCAATACCTCTCTACACGGTACTTTGTGTGCGCTCAGCTACAGCTCTCGCTTCACTTTGTGAACATAGAAGCACGGCACCGCGCATTGCGCGAGGGAATCAGTTGTCCCACATTCGCACACGATATGCAACGCTGTGACGGCACCGAAGTCACTCGTGCGTTGAAGACGCAGGCGCCAAGCCCCAAGAAGACGAAAGAACTCTCGTCGCTGCGCACACGCAAGCGCCTGTTCCTCGCTGTCGCCTTGCGGTCACGTCCACTCGGCACCTTGCACTCCGACCGGGGGTCTTCATCCGTGTCCACAGGACATAGCGCTGTCGCCTGGCTTCACAGGAAGCACGCACATTCAGCTCGCACGATGACGGCCGCAGGCGCGCAGCCCGAGCTGCGTATGCTCCCGGGTTAGGGTGATGCCCCGTCCGAGAGGCTCAGTCGTCGCCGCCGCAGCCGCGGATGCTTGGTCCACTATAAGTGTGCGCGTCTCTCTCGCGCGTTCTCCCTGCTGGCTCACGGCATCCGAGAAGTCCGAGGCTCAGGAGATGGCGTCGTACGCGGGCGGCGGCGTCTCGGTGTCGCGCGCCTTGTACGTCTGCGCCAGCGGGCAGCGCAGGGCGTCCAGGTAGCAGGGCGGCGGGTCCTCCGCGGCCAGCGTGGCGCACCTGGCTGCGCTCAGCTGCTGCTGGCCGGCCAGCCGGTAGCCCGGGTAGCGGGGAGGGGCCCGCGCCGCCACGCGGTACGGCATGGCTCGCAGGAAAGGCAGGCCTCGGCTAGACGGGCGCCCGGCCTGAGTCGTATGCGCAGAGAAAGAGGCACTGGTTACTCTATACGGACGCATTTGTCAAGTACTTGCCGCGCGGACTATACGTTGTACGTGGGCTGATCACGTGCAGTCACGTTCACCCACGTAACACATGTTTTTTTTTTACTTGAGATAGCAAGTTATTCTTAGTATTAGCATTGGTTCGTGAAGCCTCATATATGAAGTCTCTCATGCGTCATATGTGCCTCTGAGATGTGCGTTCAACTAGCGTTTCACTTTTTTTATTGAGTTATGCTCAATATCTTCACTGGTTATATTGCCTGAAAGCTCTTTCTTCTGTGGTACCCTCTGGCGTGTACTCGGGGAACGACGGCTGTTGCCTAGAAGATTTGTGTGCACACCTTTGCGTGTTTTTACCACCTCTCTTCCTGTGATTAGACATACGGAACGCAGTAGCTGTCAGGTAAAATAACATAAACCAGAGTAAAGACTAAGCACATTACTTGATATAGAAACTGTGGTATAAAAGTTATAAACAGGAATAAGGTGCCTCAGAAAGGTTGGCCAACGTTTCGATAGGAGAACCTATCTTCGTCAAGTAAAATCTCGCGCGATCACGCGTATCAGACCCTGAACAAATTATGGGGTTTTACGTGCCAAAACCACGCTCTGATTGCGCGGCACACCGTAGTGGGGGACTCCGGAATAATCTGGACCACCTGGGTCTTTCGCATTTCGCTCCCATCGAAATGCGGCCGCGTGGCCAGGATTCGATCCCGCAACCCCGTGCTTCATATTGAGCCATATATGACACATGAAAGGCTTCAGACAAGATTCTACGAACCAGTGCAGGCCCTACGTATAGACTAATAACATGCTTTTAAAGAAGGACCCGAATGTCACCAGCGCACACGCGCCTCTACGGACAGAAAAAAAAAAAAAAGAACGTTTTGTTATTTCAGGTCGAGCAGCTTCAGTACGTGGCAGAAATAAGTTGCAGCTTAAGCGGCTTTTCTATAGACCCTTTTCGCGAAGCAGTTTGATCTGGAAGAACAAGGTGGCGCTTTCTCGGCGTGCCGAAAGCGCCTGAGCGATAGCGCGCGAATGCGAGATCCTTACAGCTTCTTCCTTGCTGCTGTGTGATCAGCTGTTGGAAATACAACAGGGCGTTCAGTGACCGGCCCTACTGTGTGTCATCTGTACTGTGTGTTCTACTTTATTCTTTAGATTTGTCCTGTCGCTCTTTCTTTCCTCTTTCCTCCCCTCCTTCCTATCTTCCATTTCTGTGTTGCGGTCACCTCCCTTCTGAAGAGTAGGCAGGCGTTGCGCCCCTTCCGGTGGCGGTTGCCAGCCTGCTCCTCGCTTTCCCTTTCCTGTTAACTGTATATATGTGTTCAAAACAAATACTACTACTACTACTACTACTACTACTACTACTACTACTACTACTACTACTACTACTAATAATAATAATAATGTAACACTGTGTGGCCAAGTTCACGGAGCAGTGCTACATAAGAACTGCCTGTGTTGCCGGCCCTTCGTGATTCATGAACGGCTTTCATCGAAGATAAAAAAGAATACGCTGATCAGCCAGCGTTGTATCACTAACGGACTTCAACCCCGGAACGTAGGCAAGAGTGAGTACCGCTAGTTACACTGCGGCAAAGGGAGTAGCGCTGCTTGCTAGCTGGCAGAGTAAGTTATACGTAAGTTATCTACGCACATACAACACTGCTGACATGCAAACTTACGCCCACTTTGTCTCCAGCGTATCAAAAATAAATGAATGGATGCACTCTTGAACCAATGCACCGAAGCATGGGCAACAGCGACTACACTGACAGCGCACGAATGTTCAAAGCTGAACGTTTTGTGACGGTCCACAGAGTAAGCGAGTAACTAGCGATGATGCGTCTTTGCCCACAAAGTGTTATAAAGTACAGAATCTCAACTATTTCAATTTACTCTGACTCCAAATCGGTCATTAGCGCTCCATGACAGATCAAAATGGCTCGGGTTCTGACCATATGGACGTGGCGTCCGCTCATATGGGCTGGACCGGAATCATTGTGACCTATCGCGGAGGGCCGGTGGCGTATAGGAAAAAAAAACAGATTGGAATCGTTTTACGTTGTACTGGCCCAGATCTATGTCCCGAATGTCTGCCAGATTCCGCACGAGCACGGTAGGCTGAGGTAGGCACCTATCTGCAGGACGTCATGTCTTGAAGGTCTATAACTTGTCTTCACAATTAAAGTAAAAAAAAGAAAAGCAAGAAGGCATCGAAAGGTCATTTATGCGTCAGACAAATGCAAAAGAGCTTCACGCTGGGCCCAGATTTCCTCTCGTAGCGATGCTTGAACGGGGTGCACTCAGCGCGCAGCGACTCGTGGACCCGGGGTCCCAATATCTCGGCCGGAACAGGACTGACCCTGGGCGCAGCCTCCTCCTCGTCGTCGTGTGCCCTGCTGCGGGACCGCACCAGCGCCATGGTGACGCAGGAGAAGACGAGCAGCAGGAAGAGTGCAAAGGCGACCAGGAAGAGGCGTCGCGTAGAGTCGGCGTCCCGCACGTACACCACCACGGGCACCGACACGGGCAGGAGCAGCACCAGGCAGCGCAGGATGTTGCGCGGAAAAGCCACCGGAATGGACTTCTCTTCGTCCTCGGCGCCGCCCGCTTCCTCCTCGTTGTCTCCACCGTCCGCGGGGGACGACGGCTGCTGCTGCTGCTGTTGTTGTTGCTGTTGCTGCTGCAGCTGCAGCTGCAGTTGCTGCTGCTGGCACGCACGGCAGTCATCGACGGACACTGGCTCCATGCCGCGGGCAGGATCATCCCGGGCTGGAGCGGAGCCTCAGGGCGCCTGGGCTGCATCGAGAAGCAGAGGAGTCGATCAATTTACAAACAAGAGAGAGAGAGAGAGAGAGAGAGAGAGAGAGAGAGAGAGAGAGAGAGAGTATAGGGAGATCAACTAGACAATTGCCTACTCATCGCTGCTAGAGAGGGCGAAAAATCGTATTTTCGCCCGAAGGGCAGAGCATTGACAGCAGCACTGCATTAGAATAATGCACGAAGGCCCGTTTGCAGGGACAACCGTTGTCTTATGGGCAGTATAAATCGCAGTAAATATTCGCATACTATATAAACAAGCGTGGTACCGCGCACCTAAAGCCACACGAACATAGTTCCATTTGTGAACACTTGCTGAGACAACACTGGCGATGCACACCTCATCGACCAGTCGGACAGCCCTGATTGCGGGCACTGTCAGACGCCTGAAATGCCGGAACACATATTATGCTATTGCCCAGCATACTCTTATATATGCTGGAGCGAAGGACGTCGGATAATTCCCTAGCCGGCGTTTGTCGGCAACTACCGTCGGAGGACGCTATTCTCGGCCCATGGCCTGACACTGCAACTTCAATGCGGACATCTAAAGCACTGTTGAAATTCCTGCATGACATGAAACTAGCCGAGCGGCTCTACATCTCAGCACTTTCGCTCCCCTTCCTTCTTCCCCATCTCTCGTCGGGCCACAAAGCTGTGGAAGGCAGTTTCATCTTTCTTGAAGGAGACTGGCCTGTGTGAACGCCTTTGACTTACTAAGGCCCCCGCTAAACTCACCGCATCTAAAACGGTGTTTTAATTTATAGCCTACATGTTTCTCGCGATGTTAAAAAAAAAAAACAATCGATGGATCACGATCTTCACATTCTGTTTCCACCCTAGCTTTTGTTACTTCATTCCGAACAAAACAATCGGCGAAGTTGTCGTAGGATATCGCATCGTGCTTTTTCTTATTTTGGCTTTTTCTGTAGTTGTTCGTGGTGAACTTTGTTGATGTATAATTTTGTTGAGGGGAACCTGCAGAGGTAGTCAGAAGGCATAGCAAAATACGCCCGAAAAGTCTAGCCGCCAGTCAGGTCAAGCGTGTTCCAAGAGAACAGGCTTTAGCCCAATGAATTTAGCGGTTGCTCGATGTAGACGTTTGGTCGTATCGCACGTATGCAACGCTGAAAATGAGCTCCGACGCGAGCAAAACCTTTGCATTAGGGCCAGCACGACGAAATATACGAGGAGTGTGACGTATAGTTGCTCAACTCCAAGCCATGTAGAATATATTTGCTGTTTTCAATGTTAAGACTCTGCATAACAATGCGCGCCATGGCCTGCCGGTACCAGACCGTTATTGCTATGCTAGTGTTAAAGATTTCGTGCTCTGTCAAGCACAAAGCCACGGGAACTTTGAACAGAGAGAGTGACAAAAACCTTAAAAAAAGTTTTGTTAGAGAGAGTGAGAGAGAGTGGAGAGAGAGAGATGAAAAGGGAGACGACGTCTAAAAAGCGTCGAGCGCACTTGAGCCTACGATAGCCAAAACAAATTCGCGAAAACCGCGATTTCGCGGGGTGACCGAAAAACAAACAAACAAACAAGGTATTTCCGTGTTTACGCACGCACCGCTTGCGGGCACGACTAATAGTGTTTTCTTCTTCGGCGCGCTGCCACCGTGTTCTGCTCTCGGGAATGTAAGCACCAACCGGCGGCGTGGTTTGCAGGCGGTGCAGTATATAGCTTGAACCGAGAAAGCGGTGAAGAAGAAAAGAAAAGAAGAAAGGAAACGTCTCACGGCCAACCATTTTTCTTTGTTTCACTTATTACTTAGCTACAACCTCGTTTTTTAGTCGTCGCAACACCGCATGCATTTTCTAGCCCGTCGAATCCGGTGGAACACTCGTGATAGATGGCCTCGGAAGGCGTACTTTGCACGTGGCTTAGCCTCTCCGGCTACCTCGCTCCATCACACTCGCCGTCCCGGTCGAGGAGGAGCGATTGAGGAGAGAACACGGTAGAAGAGAAAGAGAACGTGCATGTCGAAATACTTTGATGAAAGAAATGGGGAAGGGGGGCATTCAAATGGAAACTTGCGAGAAAGAGAAGTGCCGAAGCCAGCATTGAGAGCTTAAATCTGAAACCGTAGTTTTTTGTTGCGCAACGGAGGTGGCCGTTCGGCGCAGCACTGGTGAACGTGCGCGCACGATTAACAGCGCGGAAGGTTTATCGCATAGTGCGAGACTAGTTCTTCTTTTCGCGGTGCGACCGAAAAAACAAACGAGGTGTTTCCATGTTTACACATGCACCGCTTGCGAGCACGACTAATAGTATTTTCCTCTTCGGCACGCTCCTGTGTGTTCGGTTCACGGGAATGTTGACACCGACCGGCGGCGTGGCTTTTTACTATGGCTTTGTAGACTCGACTCGGATTTATGGTGCTTCTGTTTTCTCGGAAGCGATCTCTCCTTCATCTATTTGTCTCTCTTCTTAAGTTCTGTGGTGGTTTACAGCCCGCTTCCTATCCCCTCACCGCTTTCCTTTAGCACGATTCTCGACATTCTCTTTATTCAGGGGAGTTCGTACTTGCATGAAGGACCAATAAAAGCCGTTTCCTTTATCTTTATTCGGCTCAATCATAAAGCCTGCCAGACCGTAGTGTGTTCTGTACACTAAAATGTCAGCAACGCTTTCCGCGCAGAGCGTGTAAGACGCATTCATGTGCGTATAAAGAGAACCTGAATGCAGCATTGGCTGCAGCAAAAAAAAAAAAAAAAATGTTTAAAAGAAACGTTTATGCAAAGTACTGCTGCCGCGAGAAATGAAATGGTTGCTAAAACATGGTCAGAGGGCCAGATATTTGGTCTGCGCCGCCTTATGCAATGATGTCTCCACGCCTTTGCCAGAGAAGGAGACGAAACCAACTTGTCAGCTTTTAAAATTCAAAAAATTAACCTTCAGAAAAAACAGTGTCATTCAGACGGGCGTATTATGATCAGACGAAATAAACTTTCTAGACTGGGGTGGTTACTGCAAACAACACTCATACGCCCTCGAATAATTCAAACATTTAGAGTCTCCCGCCTCAACTTGGGAAGAAATCGCTTGTACTCACTGAAATATTAACAAAAATCACTGCCCAAGCACTCCGTGCAGATGATTAACGAGCGAAGCTGAAACTTGCGGCCCCGGTGTTTATCACTGGGTTAATCCGGACGGTTCATTAAACGACGGCTTGGTAGGCTGCCGGATCCTAGGTGCACAGCTGCTGCTTGCACTCGGCTGCACGAGCCTGTTCTTGTGCCCGGGCTGCAGCACCGGCATGGCGTAGACAAGCTCGTTCCCGGTTCTGCTCGCGGCGTTGCTGATCGAAAGCTGTCTGCTCCTCAGAAGTACGCATGACGCGTGGCCTACTCATTTCGGAGCCGGAGGGAAACTGCTGTGCGCGTGCTCGGCTGCGACGTCACTACTAGCGCAGCCAATCGCGCACCTCTCTTTCTATTTTTTTTTTTGCGCGGTTTGCGCCGGGAGAGTTTTCGGCGTACAGGCGACGGACCGACGGAGGAATCGGCTAGCCATATACAGCTTCGCTGTAAGAACTCCACGTCCGTCCAAGAAACTCATGTAAACTTCTTGAGCACGCTTGAAGCTCTCCCACAGTATGAAATAAATGCAGCAGCAACGACAGCAGACGCTTGCTGTTCGAAGTGCTATTCATTGATAACTAGGACATGCAAGACATTACCGGTTTGCTAGCATCTGCGAGGTGACCTCTTCTGGGTTGTGGGAGGTAGCGAAGCGCGGCTTTCATCTCTGCGGCCATTCTGAATGTTTCTCTCGCAACGATAGCTTTTATTTAAATGATAGGGTTAAACGTCCACGAACTAATCATTGGGTACTTTGGGTACGTCGTGGTGGAGGGTTCCAGTTGAATTTTGACCACCTGAGCTTCTGTTGAGTACACCTAAATCGAAGTACAAAAGCATTCCCCCATTTTGTCGCCATCGAAATGGGGCCAGCGCGACCCTGAAATTGAACCGCCGTTGCTGTACCATCATTGTTGTAAGCGCCGTGTCGTCGTCGTCTTCCTGCACTCCGTAGTCGTCATGCCAATAACTACTTTGTGGAGTAAATAACTTAGAGGAACGCCAAGCCACGCTAGAACCAGAGCGTGACCAACGGAAAAGATCGTTCGATAGCTGCAGCCGGAAGTAAAAGCCTGCGTTTGAATAGAGACCGCAATAATCTCAATCAGAGTGAGTTGCTCGTTTGCATGCGCACGCTCGCCGCATTAGATGGTTGCATTCTGAATAGACCGTGTCGGAGTGCATCACCTGGAGCCAGATGCACCTAAAGGGAAACGAAGCAGACAAGAGAAAGCGCCACGGTGTGATGGCAGCGTACTTTTTACGCGAAAAGTATGACCGTCTGACAAGCGCGTAGCGCCAAAATTGCAACGTCAAGCGAGGAACGTGAGAGAAGAATCTAAAATTTCACGATGTATGAAAGAGTGAACGAAACAGTCGCCACGATGCTTATTCCTTTTTGGCATTCCGCTGGCGGAAAGTTAAACGGTCGCGTATGGACATTTCTAGTCGAGAGTGGCCACTTTACAAGAGAAAAAAAAGGGAAGAAAGAAAAGAAAAGTCGAGTAAGAAAAGTGAAGTAGCGTTGAGCAAACGTCGGCTCGACAATTGGGTATGCACGGCAAGCCGCGTGAAAACGGTGGTCAACCGCCCTATGCAAACACGGCTTCTCAGGCGCTTTCGCGATCGATATTTTCAATAAGGCTTCCCAGAAGGACGCTCTCTCTTCTTTTTTTTCTCCCTCTCTTCCGCCCTTCGCCGCTGCTGCGGCGATGTGTCGCGGGGACGTGATCGAGAGGTGGCTTAACGCAGCCAGGGACACGCGCGTTCAAGGCACGCTTCGTCGAGCCGCTTGCGAGGCGAAGCCTGGGAGGCCGCTAGTTCCGCGTCATTGAGAGCTCAATGTTCCATCCGTAACGCGTTTCGTGTCCCCTCCTTGCTTACAGGAAACATACCGGGCGGCTGGCGTCCTAAATGACAAGCCAAGCCGAGGAAAGCGCGGTTGCGCACGGGGGGCGCGTGCGCGCACCAGCCCCGTTCGGCGAACGACGAGGCTTCGCCGCATAAACAGTTTGTATGCAGAAAAGCACGATTTACAGGAGAAAGCGTGTTCGGAGAGGAACGCGAAAATGCTCGCCCAATAAGTTCGGTGAACCGTAAGGTTTGGCCACGCCTATCTTTTTTTTTTTTTATGCTGCAATGCACGATTTACACGAGACGGGTACAGAAATTCGAAAGGTGAGGGAGCGGTTTCAGGAGCTGCAACACGCACGACAGCACCAATGGCAAAAGTACACGCTTAAATGAACACGGGCGAATTTCGTTGCGTCTGCCGGACGCATGGGGTACGCACAACGCGATCCACGAGCTAGGTTCGAGTTCAAGCGCATTTTGGGAATGCTTCACTTACACTCATGGTTTATTCTTGCGTATGCATCATGAATATGTTTTGAAATTACTTATATTAGTTGTGCGTGTGGTGCACATGCGAGAGAGAGAGAGAGAGAGAGAGAGAGAGAGAGAGAGAGAGAGAGAGAGAGAGAGAGAGAGAGAGAGAGAGAGAGAGAGAGAGAGAGAGAGCGCGCGCGTGTGTGTGTGTGTGTGTGTGTGTGTGTGTGTGTGTGTGTGTGTGTAAGCGCTATAAACGCGCGTAGACGGTAAGGTACTTGGCTTGACGTTGACTAGTCATTGTCATTTCGTTTACTATTACTAAAAGCTTAGCTAGTTGGCTTCTCACATTAGGAAACGTGGTTGCAATGCTAATACATAAGAGCTAAATGCACAGAACAGGCACTGAACTTAAACTGGCTCTACTACATCAATGATTACACGCACAAAAGACAAATCGCGTCAAAATTCGAGAAAACATCATGTATAACTAAAATCACCTAAAGAAAAGCGATATTGTAATCATTTTGATTAATGTTGAAGTAATCACTCTATTTGCTCGAGGACCCGATAAACGGTGTGCTAATGCAGTTATCGACTTCTTGTGCACATGAAAAGGCCTCCTGCATCAATCTGCAGCTTCCCTCGCAATCTCGAGTGAAGAAATTGATCATTTGAACAAAAGGACGCGTGGTTGCATGCACGCGGGACGATATATCTTGACGATATGTCATGCTTGCTTGAACTTTGACGCGAGTTTGGCTTTCGTGAATGTCATAATTGGACAGTAAAGCCAGTTGATGTCCAGCTCCAGTTTTGCCATTTCTTGTTTGCGTTCATCTATCTTAGCTCTGAAACCCCGTTTCATACTACCATTTATTTTCTGCATAACATGGGCGTCGTACTTGTCTAGCTGTTCATTTCTGTACTGAAGCAGAGCCTAATCTTTCAGCCAAGAAGCTTTTGGTTGTGTGTATGTACCTTTCGCATCGAAAACTGTAGTCTCTAAGACTTACAGCCCTGTTCGGTACCCTTTTGAAGAAGGACTTGCAAGATTAAACGACCTTTCTTTGTTGACTCTAAAGAAAGGTCGATGCCCCGAATGTGCAGCCACAAAGTATAAGAGAAAGGACGCAACAGAACATACCTGAACGTTACAGATACGGAATAAAAGTAAGGAAAAAATGAATTATAGACGTGAAGCGAAAAGGTTGAGAAAATGTTAAAGGATGTCCGCGATATAGTCGGACGAACAGAATAGAATCAACAGCGCCCGTCCATCCTTTTCCTGACTGAAAATCGCTTCCCTCCGAAGAAGCGCTTTCTTTTACTGGTCCTTTTACGGCCGTCGAACTAGGAAGACGGCCGGAAGGGAATCTACTTCTCCGCTAACCAGAAATGTCTGCCACGCAAAGGCTCCCATCTTGGTCGGATGGCTGCCTGGTGCAACTGCTCGGAGCGAAAAGCGGCCTTCCTGTCTTGTGGAGTCATTCCACATAGACAGGGGGCGCGGATGTCTACTCCGCAAAGAGTGAGGCGGAAGAAAACGGGGAGTGGACCAGCCTGAATTGCGGCAGTTGTAGTTAAAAAAAATTGCTGGTTAATGAAATCTTTCTTTTTCTGTGCATTTTGCGTTATTGGCTTCAATACTCTTTACTGCGGCGTACTACAATATTACTGGTCTCGTTACTGCAGCCAACTTTAGGCTTTGTCTGGCAACGCGCCTCAGACTAACACCCGGCGGTTCAAATCGCTGTAGTACGTAGCAGGCTCATTTGGGCGGGAACTTACTTGCGATCAAATTCACTGCAAATTCACTGAAATTGCGATCAATTTCACTGCAACATATTTGCTACGAAACGTCACTGTTGTGGCAAGATTGCTACAGTCAGGCGTATGGAAATTTATTCTCGTGGATCGACCTTCAGCTTGCGGAGAAACACAAAATTAATTGGGCGACTAATCCACCGTGGTAGTTGCACTTAGTGTGTGCCTACAAAGTTCCGAGTCTATTGAAAGCCAGAAACACCGCCACTTCCAGTAAACGCTGGGATGATCTGTAAGGCAACACGCATTACAGAGTTTTAGCTTATACGTACAGACATTTCAATTTTTGAGAATACCGGAACACAGGAAACGTGGACGGAGCAGCAGTGCTGACAGTGCCATGTTGTGGGGATTTATTCACCTACAAGTTACGTGAGAAACGTTTTTGCGTTTCATGTTCTTCTCTTAGAAAAAAAAACAGGTCTACGTGCATTCGTGACAATGTGATTGCCGACAACTCTACACCAGCAACTGAGTTGTACATAGCTCGTCATTTGAAATACAGATTATGTGCGGTCTAATTGAACGCAACTTCACAAGAGGTTGCCGCCATCGCTGCCGCTCACGTTTACGGGGCTGGTATGCTGGCTTCACGTGAATAATGTGTTTACGGACAAGCTACTAAAAAATAGCTATCAACTAGCGACGTCTCTATTTACGACAGCGCAACCGCTTCGCTTCACTGCCATTCGCTGGCCGTCTACTCATCGAGGGTAAGCTCGCATATACCCCGTCAAGTTGCAATCAGGAGACGCGCCTCTTTCTATGCGCCCATGCGTTCCTGCGCAGGCTAACATGACACCATAGATGCTGCCGCGATGGAAGCCATGGATGCGGGGTCAAGAAGGAGGTGGGGGGACGAATCCGTTACAAGGTAGAAATGTATTTCGGCCTCCATTTATCTTGGACCCATTTGGCACAAGTGCATTTCCTGCCTACTACGCCACCAACATTTCTTTTTCTTTTTTGCCTCTTCTTGGGAACAGGCCGTGGCGAAGAAACGGAACAGGGGAGGGAATGAACCCAGTTCCCACTTTCCCACCGGCTCTTTTGCACCGTTCGACCTTTTCCACGTTGTCGCTCGGCTACGTGGCTGCTGTGCGAAGCCAGGGGCGTCGTGTTCACTGGAACAGGCTTCTGACGTCTCTTGGGCAGGCAGCCTCCTAGACAAATCAAGTTCTTTTGCAAATAGGGAGGTTTAGGGGCGACTTCGCGTCTGTGTCTCTCGATTCTATTTTCGTGGGTTACTTGCTTAATCATTTGCTTGTTGTCAAATTTCTATTTGTCACTCGCTGATACCACCTTAGCGCCTAAATTCAACAACTACTAGATTCGTTGCATACGCTCAGACATACAACTGCCACGAGAAGCGAAATGCTAACAGGACAACGGGGTTCCAGAGGGCGGACACTTGAATTGGCCAACACTGGGCGAACAAGAGGCGCTTCAGCGTGGAGACAACGTTTCGGCAAAAAAGACTTGGCTAAGACAACTGCTGTTTTCCTTGACAGCGTTTGCATAGCTCACTTTCTCTCCTGCCTACCCTGGTGGAAGGAAATAAGCGGATACAAAACATCAACAAAGGAAAGATCCCGCGTCGACACGTTGGCTTCTAGCTGAACCTTCCCTCGTTCGCCCAGTGTTGATTAATCCATGTCTCCATCATTGTGGGCCCACGTTGTCTTTTAATTCGAGCGTTCTTTGACATCTTCTTAGGATGGTTTCTTCTCTATCTCGTCATTCAAGCTTGCCCGACGCATTCGTTGCAAAGACGTACAACCGTTACTGGCCCACCAAAGATTTCTAGAAGCGCGCAATATTCTCGCAGACTATTCAGTAGAGTGTTTACTGGTGATAAACTCGCTCTATGCGATTAATTTGACCCGACTTTGGCCCATCCAATGCCTGGATTCATGTGCATTTGTTTGAATCTAATCCACGTTTTTTATGTGCGCTGATTTTAGTGTAATTATGTGACCGAGCTTTGTGCTGACTTTAGTGAATTTATGGTGAATGGACGTAGTGTTGTTGCGTTTTCAAATTGACTTTCAGTTTTAGTGTGGCATTAATGTACTCATGTGTTTGGACATTGAGTTGTTGTGGCTTGGAGCTGACTTTGAATTTGAATACGTTTAAGTTAATTCTGTTTTCATATCTCTATGTGAAAACGAGTAGCAGCACCAATTAAAGGCGACAAAGTCTCCTATATATATATATATATATATATATATATATATATATATAATAAAGAAGGCTTTTGAGTGGCCGAATTCCCGTAGAGATCAACCCTTCATTGATTCATAATAAACATGTCTCTTTCTCCTACTTTCTTTTATTCGTCTACAATGTTGTGCCTATTCCTATTTTTACGCAGCTTATGCGCCAGATTTTACGATGAACAGCTTCACTTTTGTTTATTCGATGGTATTGGCTCGCTATGTAATGTGTAGGGCACATAGCCGATGGACAATTAGTAACAGAATGTGTGCCAAGGGAAGGGAAGCACTGTCGATACGACAGAAAATTAGATGGGATTATGAAATGAGGAAATTTGCAGGCGCAATTTGGAATCAGGTAGCGCAAGTCCAGGGCAACTGGAGATCGCTGGGAGAGGCCTTCTTCTTGCAGTGGACATAAAAATGGGCTGATGATGACGATGATGATGATTGACTCACTCTCTCACTCACTCACTCACTCACTCACTCACTCACTCACTCACTCACTCACTCACTCACTCACTCACTCACTCACTCACTCACTCACTCACTCACTCACTCACTCACTCACTCACTCACTCACTCACTCACTCACTCACTCACTCACTCACTCACTCACTCACTCACTACTAAGTCACTGCTTTCATATTTGTGTAACTAAAAACAGTCTCATGTCTCTTCCACAAAGTGCTTAGGAACTCTCTTTCTGACGCTCGACAACCCACTCGCAGAGTAGCCTGACGATAGTTACACTTCGCGCTCCTCTGGGCGGCCTTACCTTCACGGAATCACCATTAGCCATCTAAGCCAAGGCAGCGAAGAAACAGATTTGGCGTTATTTTTTTTTCTATCCTTTGGTACAGATAATCTTCGCCTAAACGTAGGCCGTCGGTTTGTTACGAGGCTGCTGATCACAAAAGCTTAGGATGGGATTAGACGCTTCCCTAGTCTTCAATGCTCAGATGACCTGTTCAGCCTGGCCTGGATTAACACTCACAGTTCAAGCCGGATTGTCCGTGTAATCTCTTCCTTGTGCCATCGCGTGTGCTCTTCCGGTTCCTCGATAGTGTGTTTGCTTTTCGCGTTTCGACAATTACACGGGCTCTCGAAGAGCACTTTCATCGGCTTCGGGGAAAAAAAAGATAAAGTAGAATATAGTATGATGGAAAGATGAACAAAACTCTACGGATTATTTAAGAAAAGCAGCGAAATAGAAACGGGCACGGAATTAGGTTCAGGGACGATACGTGGGTGTTTCTTCAGAAGTTTGCGAACTGTGCCGAGAACCGTAACAATTCTACGAGAACCGCTCTGAAGCAGACTACTACAACGCTGACATGACAATACAGCACTTACTGCCACTCTATTTATATCTTGGCTGATCTGTTACGCTAATTGTCACTGAAAAGAAAAGGTGGTTTCTTGTGTGGGAAGATCTGAGATTGCATACTGTTGATCTCTCTTTCTCTCTTTTCAGTCTACAGGGAGTGTAATTAACAGTAATTTTAATAAAAATGCTATGCTAGCTACGGCTGTCTACTTGCACAGGCGGTTTATTCACTTTGACGGCCACAATAATTTTCGAAGAATGAATGACCAAACACATAATTACCAATTACTTCTTATTGAATTCTCTTGCTATCGCAGTTGTGGTATAGTTTTATGCGTGAAACTTTAGGACAATCGTATCTGAAGACAACCTCACCTTGTTTGATTCTCCCGGAGTGCTTCAATTCTAAGATATTCGTCATCAAGTTTGACATGCATTCAGCTCGCATTCAGGGGCGTGGATGTCGACACAATGTCAAGCCCCCTTTGTGACGTAGTTGACTGTGTGTGGCCTATCGCTTGAAAGCTGGGCGAAGCTGACAGCAGTTGCAATCTTTCTACCGCTGGCAAAAACGAGCAATGACCAACTTTTTCCTCACGTTGACGTTCCCTCACGTTATAAATTCAACGCAACAGCGGACGGAGGAATGAAATGAAAGAAGAAATGAACCAACACAAGCGCTCCCAAGCCGACGTTCCCTCACGGCTTAACGTTGTGTCGAGATAGCCTCCCCCTCCTCCCCCCCCCCCTATTGAAAAATCATCTCACCGTCAAATCTGATGATGTCTATCTCGAAGAAGAACCATTCCAGATGAAAGAAACAATATTCAGTTGTCTTCAAATGTGATTGTAATGACGTTTCAAATATAAACGTATACCACAATCGTGATAGTAAAAGAAAACGTAATTAGGAAGTTTTTATCAGTTATACATTTCATGACTTCAGTTGCTCGCGAGAACTGTGTTCGTTAAAGTGCACTAACTGCCTGTGCGAGCAGGCTTTGTGTAGCCAGCGTCGTACTTTTAATAAAATTGCTGTTAATTGAACTTTGAAGACCATATATGAAACGTGTTCAGCATAGTGTCAAAGTTTCATTTAGTTTAATTTCATTTATGTCCTTCTTAAGTGCCCGAACACATTTCACAAGTAGTGATGAGCTTAAGGAAAATGTAATCGTCAGGTAATTACATAAAATTTAGAGAAACTCTACCAGAATATAATTGTAATTGTTATAACAGTTAATACAAATACGGCAAATGAAACAAAATATCAAGACAATTGTATCTCTTGCAGGACGAAAGAGGATTGGGTGGTGTGGTGAGGCAAAAAAAAAAGAAAAGAACTGCGCGTACGTGATAGGTTTGTCTAATTCAGGATCGGGGTAACTAAAGGCCACTGGGAAAGGGACCACACGGGATTGGACCTACATAGGGTGATAATTATGGTGATACCTGATCATTGGATGTGAGGGTCTGGTGACTCTTCGTGGCACTTTGTACCTAGCCGCTATCGACTGCGCAGTTGCATATTGGCATTGAAACGCAACGCTCTCACAACTCATGAAAATCTGATCTGAAGTGAAGGCGCGACAACGACGGTGGACGAAGAGAGAACACACAGACGCGCACACACACACACACACACACACGGAGCGCCTGTGTGTGTTCTCTCTTCATCTACCGTTGTTGTCGTGCCTTCACTTCGGATCCCGCTTAACCAACACGCCCAACTATCCATCCTAACATCATGAAAATCGTAGCACGATATATATTGTCTTGTATATATTAAAAATAAATTACATGTCCGATGGTTGGTTGGATGGCTGGTTGAATGGATGGTCGGCAACAGCTGTTCCGATTCGTCCGCTCTGCTCCGGCGAGGCGCATTCGTGACGTGGCGTTGCAGCCAATGGGAATTTAGGCGCCGTTTCGCTGCTACAGACGCCGCCGGCTTTTCTTCGCTCAATATGACATTTGATGCTTTCGCATCAAAAAGTGGGCGCGCACACACCTTGCTTACGATGAACGGAGAGAAGTTACGAGACGAGTTCGTTGCCGAAATTCTCTGCGCGTCTCTCATCGTAATGTGGCGCTGCTGAGAATTTCTACAAGGTGAAGCACGTCGTGCCTTCAAGGTCCAACGTGGTGTCTGAATCAGCAGCACGTCGCTCGTCATAACGCGCCATTTTGCCATGCTGGCTCACGGAGACTTCGGCTTCACCAGTTGCCACAGTGCGTGGTATCTGCGTAACCTTTGTTTCTAAACGGACGAAGTCGCGTCTCGTTCTCTCATGAATCGGGGGCCGCGTTCACACAAACATACAAAAAAATGTTGTTACGCTATAACTGTTAGTAAGAGGAGCTTCCAGCCAATCGTTGTAATGGCCACTATATTAGCTGAAGCCTCTCACCCAATGCCAGAAAGCAGTTACGAACGAAATGCTTTGCGAATTTGGCCCCAGTTCTCCGAAAAAAAAATCGCGCTGCGGCGCCGTTGAGGATGGCTTCACACAATGGCTGGCAGGAACCGCGAGGGCGAGACGGCGGCGACTCGGGCGGGCACGCGGTCGGCGCAATTTGACGGCGCGCTGGTTCTGTGCCTCGTTCCCGGGATCCCCGGGCCGATTATGGCAAGGCGGCCGCCTTATACGAAAGATGAGTCTATTACAATTACCGTGGAAATGAAGTCCCTGGCGGGAGCGCAGCGCGGCAAGCCTTAGCCGCAGCGTTATCAGCGATTTCACTGGACCCGACTTTTCGACCGCGATGAGACGGTACAAAGCACGTTTCATTTTAATGCGGTAGCATCAGGAGCGTCAAAGCGGAAATTATACGTAGCGCTGCTGACCGCGGTCTCGTTCGGGCCACCGTCAGCTGCACTTCGCTCCTCGAAGAAGCAGGATGGGTATCGAGTGAGGTCATGAACAACACTTTCCAATGTGGTGAACGCGGTTTGAATCGTGGATGCGGGACCTGGAAGAGAAGCGTGACCTAGTTCTACAGCGTTTCTCTCGCTCCAACAGCTAAATCCCAACTGAATTATTTCGTGTCCACGTTCCTGTCCGTCCCGAAGCTCGTTTGACCGATAGTCGACCTTACCAACTTCATGCAGTGCACGGAAATCTCAGTCACGTCATCCAATCAAAACCCCATTCGGTTTTTTTTTGTGCCGATATTTTGTATGAAACACAAAGAAAAGGACACGACCCTAGTTGAACTAGCCCTAATTGAAGCCTTATTGAACGCTCAATCAAGACATAGAACCAGAAGAAGCGTTCCTCTCCTGTATGCTGCTGATTACCTTCTGCGCGATGCCGTGTGAAGGGCAGCATCACGGAAGGATCAATGGAGAACAATGGGACAGTTCTCTTTTCCTACTCTGAAACACGCGATTGCTGAAACGAACCCTAGTCTTCGCTGCGCTGCACGGAGTTGGTGAGACGGTTAGTACGTTTCGTGTGCTACTAACACATGCCAGACGGGCGAGGTCGTTGTTTAGCCGGCTTGAAAGTGTCGCGTGCGATCGATCAAGATCGCTGTCATGTCACGACTGAATTCGTTCGGCAGTGACAGCTTCGAGCAAGAACAGAGCTGCATTTGCATGCATGCAGCGTGCTAGTGAAGAGAATGTATATATGGTGATTATGAAGAAGGAAAGAGACGCTTAATGCTGCAGCCCATCGGGGAGCATGGCGCAGAACAGAATGGAACGGACTAAATCACATCTGGATGGAGTAGGAGTAGGACAAAGACGAAGAGTGAGAGAGGGAGGGGAAGAATGAATGAAAGGTAGGGAGGTTTACCATGAGAGGAGGAGAAGGTGTGTAGATAATTGTGTGGCCTTATTAGAACCCACGTGTTAAAAATGAGATAAAACGACTTTTTAAGCATTGCAAATATTTGTTTCGGTAAACATTAAAACGAACGTGCGGGAACGCCAACCCACTGCAGCACCAACATGTAAGGATGACGATGATGATTATGAAATAAACTTCATTAAAGAAATAGAGCCGCCGATCTTCTGCATGTCGGCCTCAGAACGAGGAGCAATTTCTTAACTCGTCCTCCTACTAACCACGTAAAATTAGATTTAGATATTATAGCACCTTGCGCCCCGACAACACATAGAGTAAGAATCGCGTTGTACACGGCGTCGTATCTTACAGCAAAGCTGTTTATGGCAAGGTTTCCGTGCATTTTTCGTGTGCGTCAACAAATCTGCGTGTGCAAAAACTCAGCCCCCGAATTTGCTGTAAATTGTGTCATTCTCTGCAAAAGCTTATACTTCTTATCACTTTGATATGCATTTTCAGTAGATGAGTTATCAATAGGCACAACTTTCGAGATGAGTAGACTCTCAGGTTGATAATTTTTTTTTGCTTGCTTACGTGGTATGAGCCATGGCTTAAGGGGGTATGAGCCATTCATTGCCTTACGTGACGGGCACATTTCTCGTTAGGTAGGCATAAAATGCTTACCCATTTAATAACGGAGGTGATACGAGAGTGTGTGTGCGTACCTATTGTCACTCTTATCTTATCAAAACTAGCCCCACAAAAATTATATGAAAATTGGCCGCTAGGACGACTCTATCATTACGCCGAGTTTTATTTACTTTTCATAATTAGGTAGTTGACAGTGAAGTTGTAAAAGTTGTGGAATTCCCGTCTGCTGTCAATACAAGAGTTTCGTCGATTCTTTTTGCGACCTCTGCTGTTTGATTTTCATTAATATTTAATCATTCGGCTGCTATTTGTTCCTGTCTTGCCTCGGTTTCTCTCCCAACTATTGTCGGAAGTTAGCGCCACGTGTTAAATACACTGGATGACAGGCCGTTTACGGAAGCGAAGATCTTGGGAGCCTGGCCTCACAGTTCATTAGCCCAGAAAGCAGTTCGAGCGCTTTTTCACTACCTGAGGGCAACAGACTTGAGTGCTCGACTATAGACATCCTACACCTAAGCTCTCTCTCTCCCCATTCCCCTCCCCACGTGTAGGGTAGCAAACTGGACTCAGTCTGGTTAACCTCCCTGCCTTTCCTTCTTCCCTTCTCTCTCTCTCTCTCTAGCGCCACGCGTGTGCATTTATGTCTCGTTGTGTACGCGGTTCTAGATGGCGCTATGCAAGAATATTTTACGCTGTTACACCACCAATTAAACTCTTGTTGCGTTCGAGAGTTATAGACTGGCCAAAGCAGCGTGTCGAGAAAGTATTGTTTGATGCATAAATGATTCGAGCGTCCGGTATGTTGCCGAAATTTTCGCGCACCGAGTGGCGCCTTAGGTGTGCCTTAAAGCTCCGAAATGTCACCCGTTGTGCCTAAATTTTCCCTCGCATTATTTATATTCTTCCAGCAGATTGGGCATCGTAGACTCTATGCGTTAAATTGGTTTCCTTTACGTAGACATTTTTTACCCGCTGCAGTAGCTCAGTTGCCACGGCGATGCGCTATTGAGCCCGAGGGCATGGTGTCAAACGAGAAAAAAAAAAAAAAGAAAGCTCGTATATCGTGCATTGGGTGCACGTTAAAGAACCCCAGATGCCCAAAATTATTCCTGAATTCCCCAGGAAGGCGTGCCTCATCATCATATCGTGTTTTTCGCACGAAGAACCCCACAAATTCATTTTTATTTGCATATTTCGGGGGGCAGCCGTCTGGAAACTCCCACGGTGCAACGATTCACTCATGACGTCATTTGTGTAAAGCTGAATCTTATGGCATCAAGAAGCAGTCTATCAATCAGAGAGATAGATAGATGGATGGATGGATGGATGGGTGGATGGGTGGATGGATGGATGCATGTATCGATGGATGGATCGATTGATGGATCGATTGATGGATCGATTGATGGATCGATTGATGGATATAGATAGATAGATAGATAGATAGATAGATAGATAGATAGATAGATAGATAGATAGATAGATAGATAGATAGATAGATAGATAGATAGATAGATAGATAGATAGATAGTGTCCACGCTAGTGTGCACTCTGTGCACACTAGCGTGGACACTAGTGTGGACACTAGTGTGGACACTAGCACACTAGTGTGGACACTAGCACACTAGTGTGCACCGAGAGGGGGCGGTGGTCGCTCTAGTTGGGCGTCGCGTTGGTGATTGATTGATTTTTTATGAATTGGAAATATCGGCGACAAACACAATATGTCCGCGGCTTCTCCACAACATTAAACAGTTGAATGAATGAAAGGCGATGATCGGTAAAATCAAGCATTTCAGCTATTTAGCAGTCTGCAGCCAAAGCGTGGCAGTCACTTGCAATTAAATAAAAAAAGTGCAAGAAAAATTGTGCCTATCACATTTCCCATAGTCTCACATTTAGACTGTAGAGATGTATTATTGTTCACAGATATTTTAGATAGTCACTTTACACAAATGAATAAAAAAAATGAGCATCGCGCAGTTTTTCAGTACCGCACGGTAAGCATGATACATCACCAAAGCCAAGCACGCACGCAAACACAGACGGGACACTTGAGAAAATACGAAAGAGAAATTGACAGAAAATAATAAAAACACCTGAAAATTAAAAAGAACACAATAATTATAAAACTTAAAAATATTATAATTTGGCACTATGTCACTATGTCTCATAGAAATGCTACTAAAGTCTTCCTCATAGGAGCAGTTGCGCTAACGAGTCACCCATAGTCCGAGAAGCTTACTGTATCGACGTTACGTCGCGCAAAAGCTAAATTATCCCAGAGAGTGATCGACGGCTGAACACATACAACCCCCGACAGAGAGGAAGCTCGTAAACTGCACGCTGCAATGTGTTCGGTGTTTCGCATATCCGCTCTCTTGAGTGCGAAGGTATAAATCGCCTGTAACACCCTCCTATAGTGCAAGTTAAGTTGACCCCCTCCCCCCCCCCCCCACCCCCGAACGAGCGGTCGCTCGCCTGTTCGCCAGGCGTCCCCCTCCCGATTACGAGCTCGTGTAAGTGCCGACCCAGCCCTTGGCACAGCGGCGTGGCAATTTGGCTCCGCGATTATGGGGACCACCGCCAGAGGCACTTCTCGCGTATCCTGCACACCACCGGCAACCAGTGCTTTAATAGAATCATTATCTGCAGAAAAAAAAATAAAAGGAATGGCGAAGGCGGAGGGTAAGTGGCAGCGCGGTTGTCAGTGCCAGGAGGCTGAAGAGGGAGAGTATGTGGGTGGAGAGAGCGAAGAGGAAATGCGGAAACGTTGTCCAGGTTGCTCATTCTAAGAGATGGTTTCGGACTGTCATCTTTCTCGGAGAGCCCACGACAGTACGCGTCTGGCTAAACGCACTGTCCTTCACAGCCGTTGTGTCTCTTCTAAGACAATGTGTAGAATGCTGCAAAGCGAATGCGTCCTTGACGGCCCTATATATATATATATATATATATATATATATATATATATATATATATATATATATATAGGGCCGTCAAGGACACATTTGCTTTGCAGCATTCTACACATTGTCTTAGAAGAGACAATCGCCTGAACAATATATATATATATATATATATATAATGAAAGAAAAGAAAGGGGTTAACCGAGGGGACCGATTTTTATTAGTCGTATCATGAGAAACCAACAAACAAAAACGCCAAGGACAACATAGGGGAAATTACTTGCACTTACTAATTGAACTTAAAAAAATGATAAATTAATGGCAATGAAAGTGGCTGAAAAAACAACGTGCCGCAGGTGGGGAACCATCCCACGTCTTCGCATTACGCGTGCGATGCTCTAACCAAGTAACCTACCGCGACGACGCTTTACCACCCACTTTCTTGGGTATGTTATGTTTTATTAATGGAACTCACTTTGGGAGCGTTAGCCAGCGCCACCGCTCACAAATCTTGGCCGCTCACAATATATATATATATATATATATATATATATATATATATATATATATATATATATATATATATATATATATATATATATATATATATATATATATATATATATATATATATATATATATATATATATATATATATATATATATATATATATATATCATGCGCTCTAATAGCTTGTGCCAAAATTTTAAAGAATATATCCAAGAGCCATGTAGCTGGACAGGACGAAGTAATGCGATTACCGCACTTCAGTTCCGCGTAGTCAAATAACCAATCACGACATAAAACTGTGCATACAAGTCGGTTCATAGGCCTCTCTAAAGCACACAGACCAGTGAATAGAATAGCTCACGAAATTCCACGGCTATCGTAATTTTCTTATATATCTCATATTTTGGGAACCCTATTCTTATGTCACTGGGTATATGCCCGTTTTTGCCGAATCCTCCAGAATGAGTATGTGCCACTGTGACGTAAGGGGGCATAAAATGCTTAACTGTATTTAGACATGTGTCATACTTGTCTGCGTATAGATATCATAGCCATTATTCAATCGAAAGGCACCATGCGGCGCCTTCGTCCAGGTGACGTCACTATTTATTTATTGATATGGTATATCCTCAGAACCGAAGCGCTAGAGGGGAGTGGTAAACAAAAATACGCAATAAGAAAAGAACACTCATAGATAATACAAAAACAAAACGCACACGAATGAGTGACACGGAAAAGAAGCAGGAACAAAAGAAAACATTCGTTTTATACCATTTTAGCTAGATCACTTCATTGAAACAGGATAAACACTAATGATTAACACGAACATTTGACGCCTCACGCTGTAATACCACGTCGTCACCCCCCCCCCCTCCCACACACACACACGCACAAACTGTCCATAGGCATGATTTGGTGTTCGCATTTCGGCACAGCTTGTGAACGCTGTAGTGCGTATAGGTATTACGCGAGATTAAACGCAGCATGAGATGAAGATAAACACAATTGTACGCAGGGCGTGCAATTGTATGGCATTTCATTTAGCGCTTTACTTTCAGATAGATTTAGCATGCGCGTTGGATGCGCATAGCTTTTTTTTTTTTTACACGAGAGCACGTTTTTGTTGATGCACAAGAACTCGTGCTGGGTTGTACAGTTTTATAAAGCGTAAGACGCGCCAGCAGGCAGTAAAGTTATAGGAGAGACAAGGTCACGCGCTCGCTGTGCTTCGATGTCCGTTGTTGGTTTTCAATCGTCGGTTTTCAATCAAGCGCTTAACAATGCACACACGACGATGATGCACTATGACCTACCGTTTCTTCACGCTGCATTCACCCACGCGGGGTCCTTTGTGCGCTGCGATAGCATGGAGCTATATACGCTCTACATGGATATGGATTTACGGGATAAATGTTCAGTTGTTAGTTAGCGCCAGCGTCGTCACCTTCTTATTTGTTCCCTGCGTGCACGATCGTTTGTTTGGCGCGGCGGTTCACGAGCCAGTGCCAAGTCGCTCATTTTTATTGTGTTTTTAAGACAGGTGCGTGGAAGCGACATTGACCAATCAGTCACTCAGCGGCGGTGCCGCTGTCAGTTCGAGAATATTTAATTAGCGAGCTTCGAGTCTCGGCACAACTGTGAGGAGAAAAGAAAAGAGGAAGGCGAAGAAAAATTAGACAAGAACAATTGGTTAAAAAAAAACAAAGATGTGTTGAAGTAAAAAAGGAAGCAGGCACTGCAGGTACAGAAAGACGCAGGCGCTGGTTCTAATCGAGGAGGTTCTTATAAAAAAATTCTGGAGTGGCAGCTCCCGCAGGTTCTTGCCAGCAAGGCTGAAGCCATTGCTGGCGTCTGCTGCAATTGTTATAAGCGCGTGGATGGGAAACAGTCGCGCGTGGACGAGAAAGAGATAAAGTAAGAGCTGTGGATTCGCCGCTCCAGCTGCTTTTTGGCCAAGACGGCGCGGACCGTTCGGGCATCCCGCGACTTCACGTGGAAGTCGAATTCTCTGCTGCTCGCAGTTTGTGCGAGTTTCGCGAGCCAGCAAAACCAGCGCAGCACTACGCGACAACGAAACTACTGAAACACGAAAGCGTGGGCGGTGCAGAGTCGAGCGAAAACGAAACCTTTCGACCACTCGCGTCATTGTTAGGGTAATTTCAATGAGTTCTTTTTTTTTTAATGAGACATAGAATTGGACAAGTAGCATTTTATTTCGTCTTATAATACAATACAAGGATGTTTTTTGAAACAAGTGGTTGAGTACTATATAGTGACAAAATTTACCTGAGGAGTGCTTTCGTCATCGGGCAAGTGCTTGAAAGTCCCGGATGAGTCTGTAATCATGTCCTTCATTTACCTCAGTTCTTAGAGTATTAAGGCTCTCTTGGTGATAATGTTGAATGAATTAGAGATTCTCTAACACTAATCTATCACTTTATCCTGACTTAATATTGGACTTCTTTTAAATGGATGAAAGGAGAGCAAGACAGATGACAACTGTTGTTGCGGGACAAGGTAAGTCCCAAAGGGCACAAACGTTTCTTTTTTAACGAGTGTACGCTATATGCTTATCCATGCATGCCGTATATGCGGGCTATATTGCTACACTATTCAATCACTAACGTCGCTCTGACCGGGTCTTAAGTTCTTGACTAAATTGTTTCACTGAATCTTCAGAATGGCAGCCTACAAATAAGTGACACGAAACGACATTCACGGCGCATGCCTTCTATTCTAAAGCTTCTCAGATGTTTAAAAATTAAAAGCGCGAAACAGTGTCAGTGCTCAAACCTGGAAGTGATACTTTACTGTCGCGGTTCTTTACGGCCAGCGTATAGTGCGATGTCATTAGAGGCCCTACGCGGCGCGTTCAAGCTTTTATGGGGGCCACAAATTTCGGCTCGCCAGCGTACGTAGCGTCCGCGTTTGCCGCGGACCCGCATATATTTAGGACACCGTGCGATAAGTTCAAGCACAGCGCTAAACCTTGCTTTCGCAGTCAGCGCGACGCTCTTCGGGCGAAACTGCCAATTTTCTTAAAACCTCCTCGGTGCTAATCTGTAGTCAAGCCGACTCGCCCCGGCTTCTCTCGACGTCGCATTGCCGACGACGCTTTTCCCCGCAATTAGCAAATCGTTCGCGAAGGGGGGGGAGGAGGGGGGAGGGGCACGCGTGTGACCTTTACCCGGCAACGCGCTCGAAAAAAAAATAAAGAAACTAGGCCGGGAACGGTATAACCGAAGGGTTTGCCACTTTGCGTGCCTGCTCGACCAAAGTGCGGAAGATGAAACACGAGCCGCGTTTACACGAGTGCGATAGCAGCGTACTCGAATTTCTTTAGCGCCATCGCGGTAATGCTGTGCGACAACGCTAGCGTGGGACGCATCGCCTTTCGACCGAAGCAATCGCGAATTCGTTTCCGGCCGGTATTCATTTCACCCGTGCAGTGCGCGTGCCGCCAGCGTCTCAATTTATGCGCCGACGTTTGCGAGCACCGCGTGGAACGGCTGACCACTTCTCGAACTATCCTCTCCTGTCGCATGAATCGCCTTCTTAGCGCGTTACCAGCCGTTTACATAGAAGCGACGCAGCTATAGAAATTCGATGCGATGCGCCACTTGTCGTGCTGATGTAAACGCGGTTAGATAACACAATGAGGAAAACGAAAAACTACTCCTGAACTCGTAGTTCGTGCCAGTACTGCACCGAGGATGTTATTTATTTATGCAGTGGCTCTTTGTCAACACGTGTCGCTCTCTTAAGATCGTCAGTAAAAACAAAATGCATTGCAATATGGCCAAAGAGCGTCCCGAGAAAGCGCCGGAGTGTTACGAGTTGTTTAAGCAACTCAGGCCAACTCGGAGAGCTCAGTGGCGCCTTCATCGTTCTCTGGATGTGTGACGACCGCCTGGTCCTTCCACTCCAGGCTCGTCTCCTCCGAAAGCGGCCGGTCATCGAGGTTGTCGTGAGCGACCGCCGCCTCTGTGTGCCGTAGCGATGACAGCGGCAAAGAACGAAGTCGACTACCGTTCATTAGACCTCGGCTAACTCGATTTCTCGCTTAATTGTTGTACAACGCACCGATAATTAAGTTCCGGTGAGAAACCATGTTTTGCTATGTAAAGAAAGCTCGTCTATCTGGAACTCAAACGCATGCCTCTTCGTTAATTTGAATCCCACCGGCGTCTAAAAGCTTGAAAACACAAGAAATTACGCAGATGGCACTACAGGTTCCCTAGGCGTGAAAGCGTTTTTTTTTTATCTTCGAGTGACCAACGCTCCGTCTGCCCGCGAAGCCTTCCGTTCGCGCTTGAAACGTGTCGCGTCCCTCTACACTGTAAAATAATTTACACCCGTAAAAGTGAAAATGGGTGTAAATGTGTCTATAACTCACACCCTTAGGGTGTCCGTTACATAATAAACATCCTAAGGGTGTGAGTTATAGACACATTTACACCCTTTTTCACTTTTAAGGGTGTAAATTATTTTACAGTGTAAGGCACCGTTGGACCGTGTCGGGCCTCTTCGCCGCATGCTGGTTCAATCGCGTTTCAAGAGACAAAAAATGAGAAGATTATTGCAGGCTACTCCAAGCAATAAAAAAAATTGAATTTGTTCATTTTGCCACAGTTTTTTAATTCGACATTTAGGATAATTCGAATAAATGTAGCGGTACCGAATTCTCGATACTCCTGCAATATGTTTTTTTTTTCGGTTTCCAGCTTCAACTGCCCACAAACGTAGCCCACAAACGTAAATGAGTGTTCAATCACGTGGAAATTTCCTGACCTCGCTCGGCAGCGACAGCAGGTTTTCAACATGCTTCCGCCAGCAAACCACTTGCCGGCAACGATCCACCTACTACTACTGCTTATATTACTTTTACTTCTACTCTTGCCTTATTCTGAACCAGACAGGCAGAAATGGTTACTTAAGAGCCTCCAGCATACTGCGTTCTTGCGAGCGACTGCACACGTACCATTTATAAACCCGTGTCATTCCTCTCGCTTACTATCTCCCTTAGCCATGCGCTATCGTTAGTCCCTGTGGATAAACTCTCTTAAAGACCTCGAGATACTACATTTACCTCAATTTTATCTGAAGGCCATCGCACTGCCATATATTGCGATTTCTCTTCCGTTCGGCCAAGGAACCAATGTCCTTCATGGCCAGTTTGCGTCGTAATATAGCAGGGGGCGTACTATGCTCTATCTTGTGGCGCTTGCGTCACATTGTGGCCGCGGGAGAACTTGCACGTTAGCAGCTCAGCGTTCAAGTTAAGGCGGAGTCCACTGTGCACGCCGTATATGGAAGAATGGGTGCTCTTGCATGTGTCGTCTTATCTTTTTTTTTAGTTAAAAGGAAACAGGCCGCCTACTGACGATGCAATATATGTGGCCATTGTGACGCCACCCCAGCGCTAATAAGTAAGTAAGTAAAGCAGGGGTCAAGACGGTGCTGCGAAAACGAAGGCAAAATCCGTTGTCCCGTTCTTTGAACGAGCGCGTCAGAAGTGATGTTGGTCGTTAACTCAGATCTGCTGAGTGTTGAGTTTCACGCATGTCGTGCCTGTCGCTTAAGGAGTTCGTGAATCACCCCTCAGGATTGGTGAAAAAAAAAATACAGTCCGTAGATAGCACACGTTGCTGTAAACATCTCAGCCAAATTTTACAGTCGTGCGCGGCGCGTGGAGCCCATAAGCGGAGCGCGAAGTCACCTTTTACAGCGAAGCTGCATATCTTTACCATCCAAGGAAATTTCCGTGTCGTTGTGAACAAAAAACTCCCTACACGTGGGCCGATCCCGAAGATAGTGCAATACCAGCGCGACCCGCGGCGGAGGTGAAGCAGGCGTTAAGCACTCCCCGTACACGGGCCGATCCCGAAGATAGTGCAGTACCGGCCCGACCCACGGCTGAGGTGCAGTTCGCCATTAAAGGGCCCACATACACAGCTTCGCTGGTCATCCTTCGTCACAGAGTGGAAGGGCACTGAGTTTTTTTTTTCTCAAACGCTCTCTTTTCAAAGAAGGTCTTCTCACCCGTTTCGAAGCTGCCGGAGGCTTGCATTTGTCGTCATATGCAAGATTCCCGCGGACTGTTGCTATTGGCTGATAGCCGACATCAATTAAGATGGGTGTTTGGATCCAGTGCGCTTCTTCCTACTGTTACCGGGTATGTTTATCCACACAGTTTAATAAACAGGCTGAAGTAAGCAAAAATCGACGTTTCGAGTTTTGATAAGAATTACGCAGCACTTCCGGAAGAAGCCGACTATCGTCAGCTCACTCTCGGCCGTGGCCGCCCGCGTAGGAATTAACCTTTGGCTACACTGCTTATCGGTGACGTAGCCATTATGACTCGCTAACTTCAACTAGTTTTGAGCATTCAACTAGCCTCGAACCACGCGAAACTAAATTAAGGTCAGACCACGCGCACGTTTGCCAGCGCGCGCTTACTCCTGGCCGGTCCTGGCTAGGCACATTGGAAGACATCGCTTCGTGTTGAGCTGCCGACATCGCTTCAAGATGGGCAAGTTGGATGTGGCTACTATCCATCGGTCAACCTGGTTCAGGACAATTAAAGCCGGCCTGCACCACCTAACACGCCCAGACTAGAACACATGAGCGCGAGCGCGCAGTCCAGCCCTGTTGCGCACATTACAAACGCTGCACATATGCACTACAGTTGTACGTAGCTGCGGGGCTGCGGTCTGCTACGTGGCGTAGGTGCCGCGGCCACCGCAAGGTGCCGCGACGAGTCCGCTCGCTGTAGAGTCCCTATAACTTTTTTTTCTCCAGTGAATTAATCTAGCCCGCTGAGCTCGCCGCAGGTCGACGAGGGCAACCACGTTGGGCGTTCGATATGTCGTAGGACCAAAATCAAAAATAGTGGTGTCTAAAGCCTGTTTCACATGCAAGCGATTGAGCGAATGGAGCGAACAGCGGCGCGGCGCTGCGGAGCTTTTCGCGAGGTTTCGTTTCACATGCATTGCCGCCGCGCGTTTTCCGCCGCTGCGAATAGCAATGTTGCTGGCAAAAAACACGGGACTTTCAGCCAGTTTCGGTAGTTTGCGACTACCAACATAAGCATCGCTTTGTCCCTGCCTGTCAAATTTTTATTTTATAAATACATATCCCGCGCTTTGCAATTAGCAATTCGTTGAAAAGCTCTCTTGGCATGTTGCCCGTACGACGTGCAGCAAGTAAATAAACATCGTCCTATGCGCAGGCTTTCCCCCACTAGTCCTCCACTGGTCACGTGTCGAGGCGGGCCGTTCGGAAGCGGTGCTGCCGCTCTGCCGCTGCGATGAAATTCCAACTTGCCCGAACCTTGCCGCTCCCGCCGCTAGTGCCGCCGCCGCCGCCGCCGCTCGAAACAGATTTCTGCGGCGCGGCGGCAGGATTCGCGAGCATTTTCGCTTGCATGTGAAACAGGCTTAAGTGAGCTTGCGAAATGAAATTTGAACTGCATGCCATGGTGACTTTCAGTAGGCGTAGCTTCATGCGCGCCATACTGCTAGCTCCGCAGTAGCCTTCGCACTGTAACGCATTCAAAAAAGACCGAGCACGGCGAAGGGGATCAAAGGCGAGCTTTGATTGCCGCTTTTGCTGAACGCATTGAAGTACTTTATTGCTCCAAATTATTTCTGAAATAGTCTATTTCAACTTCAAATGCATTTCACGACTTCGATAAAAAAAAGTCGCAGTTTCGCCCGATAGGCGAAGCATCGATTGCGATAGCAAATTAGTTGGCAGCTATAAAGAAGTAAGGATAGTCGTTTTATCGGCCATATAAACTTGTAAACTTAGGCACACTAACTAAATTAACAAGCACGTTGTCACGCGCGCACAAGCAAACATGAACACATCTGTCTCGATGACCGCGGAAACTCCCTGTCAAAACGCTGGCGTGAGGAAACGCGGCAGTAGCAGCGAGCGCAGTGACAGTCGTTCTTTCTATCGCTTCAATGAAAAGCGAGCGTCGAGAACACAGCACGCACAAAGCTACCAGCCGCCGACGCACCTGGACTCTCCCCCCACGCAGACCACTCTCAAGATACGGCCGGGCGACCGCGTGCAGCCACCACATGCGCGTTGCAGCCGAAGTAGAACGCCCCCTCCCCTCTCTCCCCTCCCCCTGTGCCTCCCGACATTGCGTGCGTCGATCACGACGGGAGATGGTGCGCTTCCTGCCCGCTTTCGTCTCTTTCGTGCGGGTGAGATTGAGCCGCGATCGTCGGCTCCCCTCGCACGCCTTCGCGCACACATACGCGTAGGGCGGGCGGCGACGGTGTTATCGCCCTTGGACTTTATACGGAACTTCGCGGCGACGGCGACGCCGATGACGGTAATGCGTTTGGAGTGTCCACATAGTTGGTATCACGATAAAGTATGTTTCCAAGCTCCTTGAAGACAGTTCCGTCGCGGCAGGACGCAGTGACGAAAACTTGACGCCGCGACTTTCGCCTAAGCTACGTCCTCTTGACGCATCAATAAGACTGAAAGGCGGGCTAGTTGGTTTGGATTCATTTCAGAAAGTTTTGCGCACACTAAACGTAGACAACAGGAAAAGGAATAAAAGTTCATTTGTCAGTTTGCGCTGGTCTTTGTGTCCTTTTCTTGTCGTCTTCGTTTACTGTGCGCAAAACTTAAGTTTATTTTTTATTTCGACCATCACGTCATACATGATGATGCAGGGGGACCGAAGTAAAAGCTGTCTTTCAACAGCTTGACAACTTCCCACAATGATCTCGACGCAGGCGTGCCTCAAGGGCTGATTCCTGTTTTGTTTTCGCCGTTGGCACGAACGTTCGGAGAAAACACCTCCTTGAACTTCGATCGCCTCGTTCACCATAAGTTTTAAGTCTTCCAGTTTCACTGACGTACCAGTGTGTTTCCGCGTTTCCGAGGTGGTTCCGCCATTTGCTGTATACTTCTAGAAGCACATTCTCTCCTCTCTCTGGGTTTACTGAGCTTGGATTTTCGTTAGCGACTGCGGAACGTGCCCTTGCTTGGGTGTGGTAGCGCGCGGCGAAGCGCGCCTCCGCAGATGGGAGGGGGTATACGTGGCCCGCGGACTTCGCTCAAAACGTGGCGGCGATTCTTCGTTCAAATATTCGCGCCAGTGCGCGAGGCCGCCACTTTTGCGTGTCTATGCCATCTGTCGTATGTTTATAGAATACCTCTCTTTTTCTTTTCTTTTATTTCGTTTCCGCACGGCGCACCTCTTTTCCAGCGATGAGGGTTGTTAGGAATGGCCGGCCGGGGTGGAAACGTGCCAGCTATTTCAGCCCGCTGCATGTGCTTCGACCGACCCGCGGTGGCGGCGCCCTTCAGAGAACGAGCGAGGACAGCGCTAACCAACCGCGAACTCCCATTGGAGAACTGCGGATTACGTCCGCTCTGGAATTTAGAGGCGCCGGCTGGGGTCGGGCGTGACCACCTGACTATGGGGACGCAGGACAATGGATACCACGACGACTGCACTGCAAAGGTCGTCTGCCCTCGCTCGAGAGAGCACTGAAACCTGTGCGGCACGTGTGTATGAGCCCACCCCCTTCTCTCAAAGGCGACCACGAGGACTTTCTACGACGTCGTCGAACGATGACGTCGAACGGAGTGGTTATAAGCGGCTGTTTTCGGCTGATAGGGTGTGCTCGTCGTCATGCTCTGTGCTCGTCAATGCACTCGTGAGCTGTGTGCTCGTTTGCTGTATGTTCGTCTTTGCGGGATCCATTTGGGAGCCGCGCTAGGCTGTCGATGTATGTCTTGTTTAAATGTAAATAATGTAAATACATCCTGTTCACCTAGTTCCTCCGAAGTTCCTCTCTACGACCTTCAACTCCTTCAAATGGTGGCAGCGGCGAGATTGTCCGACAACTCCTACATCTGGTTGACAGCGGTGGGATCGTCCGACGAATCTAATAGGGTGCTCTATCAGTCGGTGTGCTTTCTCCAGGATGGCTCTGCCTTCTGTCGTATCTCTTTCATCTACCTGATCTCTGCTTCATCTGTAACTCCCTTCGCTTTGCCTGGACGAGTTCGCATGTACGAAAGCACTCCTTTGAACATGGCCGCGTGATCGCTATGAGTCAGCTGCTCGCGTGGCACCTTCAAGTGTTGATTGGAGCGGTGGCTCTTATGACTCCGAATACGAGGCAATCTCGGGCTCGGAAGATGACGGCTTGTCGTCCGAGAAAGAGGCAACTTCGATAGCGTCGGCTTCTGACTTTGCCACCATGAAAAAGTACTGAGAAGGATTGTGTTTTTTAGGGTCTGCAACGCGTTTCATTCCTCTTGTCACATCGGAATGTGTAGACTGTGCCAAGAAGCATTTGTCATTATCCGTGCCATTTTTTTCCTACTGCATAACCAATATAAACCATTATGTTCGTTTTACAATATCCGAGAAAAAGGAAACCTGCCATTGCGGGTGCGCCACCTCTGAAATGGTGATCCTGAAAGGCTTAAATATCGCAGAACAGAAACCTCTATAGATGTCTTCCATTGCCCATGTCTTCCGTCAATGAAGGACATCCCATACATGCGAGGTTTTTAGACTATTACACTCCAGCGGCTGAGCCGGTAATTTTTGGGACACTCTTCAGAGACCTTCGTCCTGCAGTGGACTAAATGGAATAATAATAATAATAATAATAATAATAATAATAATAATAATAATAATAATAATAATAATAATAATAATAATAATAATAATAATAATAATACCATCTTAATATAGAGCGGAACTGTAGTGGTTGCACCCGGCTTGACGACTCAGTTACCATAACTTTCTGCATCCTGCTAAGCCCAAGCTCGCGGGTTCTGCTCCCTACTGCAGAGGCTGCGTCGCAGTGCATCACTGGCCCTATTCCGCTGCGCGTGAATACCACTGATTCCCAAGATTCTGGGAAGTTTGGCCGCAGCACTTTCGGATCTCGGAGGTCGTGGTTAGGCATACTGAGAGTTATCAACTGCAAAACAAGGCGGACAGGAAGAGGTACAAAAACTCGCTTCTACACTCTAGAAGCGCAGTGGACGTTCTCTTCCTCTTTCTTTTTTTTGTGTTCTTGAATATTTACTGCTTCGAACATTTGCTGTTTGCCGCGCCGGCCACAGGAGAGGTGAAAAGGAAGGAAGAATGGACGTGGGGTATTTCCAGAGAGAGAGAGAGAGAGAGAGAGAGAGAGAGAGAGAGAACAAGCGATAAAGACAGGAGAGGTTTGTTCCTGATTCTGTTTTCTCACCCTCTTGCGGCTGGAATGCAAGTGCACCGCCTGCGGCGTTCTTTAATTTAGACAATCGAGGGGGCCCCCTTCTCTCCGCTGTCGTTTTTGCAGAGCCACACGGCATTGCTTCCTTCGTCGCTCGCTTTTCCTCTTCGTTCTCAGCCGCAGCGATCGATCAGTAATTAAGTGTCAGGCTTGTTCGCCGCCCCGGTTGCAGCTGAGATCGATCTCTCTTTTTTTAATACGTTTGTATCACTTATTTTCTGTCTCTTCTGGTGCAACGTCGGGGTGCGGGAGAGTTCGTACCTGCTTTCGTCTTTATTAATGTTGATTCTGGCGCAGAAATTAGTACGCGGAGGCTGTGGAGAGACCTAAGTGATTGTGAGGTTGGCTTACATTTTACGTCGCCTTCGCACCTCCTTTCTCTCACTCCTGTCACCCTCCTCCTTGCACGCATCTTGCGAAAATTTGTGTTGCGAAGCGGAAATCTATGTATGTATGTATGTATGTATGTATGTATGTATGTATGTATGTATGTATGTATGTATGTATGTATGTATGTATGTATGTATGTATGTATGTATGTATGTATGTATGTATGTATGTATGTATGTATGTATGTATGTATGTATGTATGTATGTATGTATGTATGTATGTATGTATGTATGTATGTATGTACGTATGTATGTATGTACGTATGTATGTATGTATGTACGTATGTATGTACGTATGTATGTATGTACGTATGTATGTACGTATGTATGTACGTATGTATGTACGTATGTATGTACGTATGTATGTATGTACGTACGTATGTACGTATGTATGTACGTATGTACGTACGTATGTACGTATGTACGTACGTATGTACGTACGTATGTACGTACGTACGTACGTACGTACGTTAGGCTATGGGGCTTTGCGTGCGAAAACCACGATCTGATTATGAGGCACGCCGTAGTGAGGGACTCCGGAAATTTGGACCACCTGGGTTTCTTTAACGTGAACCTAAAATATGTGTGTGTGTGCGTATGTGTGTAATCAGTGCTAGCAAGTGTTAACTGGAGCATAAGTGAACCCAGATTTTGGGAACTTTGACTTTGACTTTATTGAAATTTAGACAATATACAGTTGTCCGGGTGAAGAGGGCTAAAGGTGACACACGTGGTCACCTGACTAGGCCCTAGACACCCTGAATTCACGCAGGCACAGTTTCGACATGGTAAGTTGCGAAGTACAATTTTTTTTTTTTGCGGGAAGAATATAACAATTCACATAAAGCAATATACATACACTGTACATTCAAATCAATCTAATTAATTATGTATAATACCTAGAAACATGTTCACTTGACTAAGAAAAGAAAAAACAAAGCAAGGAATCCTAACTGCATCTCCCATACGACAAAAAAAAATGTTCACATGACAAATATGTTCACTTGACAAGAAAGAACAAAGCAAACAAATTTCTAACTGGTTTATACACGATTTAAGAAAAATCTCTTTGCCTGGCTTCGGAAAGCAGGCAAAGAGGAACAGTTTTCCATAAAGTCTATCAGAGCAGGATAAAGGTTTAACACATTAGGAATTTGCCAATTTAACAGTTGTGTCCCGTAATTCGTCCTGCATTTAAACTTGGTGAAGTTGGTTCTCCTAAACTCGTAGTGGGATTCATGTTTGGTATACCTCAAAGAGAAAAGTTGTGGATCAATTTTGAAATCTGAATATGCAAGCTCTGATAGTCGCAGTTTGTATAGTGATTCAATGTCCAGGATGCGATTCTGCGAAAAATATACAGATGTTGATTCACGTTGTGGTAGATTTTCAATAAAGCGCACACTTTTTTTCTGTAATCGATGGAGGCTTTCCATGTTAGACCTAGTAGTGGTGCCCCAGACAAGCAGGCAGTAATGCAGTCGCGAGTGAACGGTATTAAAATACAGTTGACGTCGAATATATATATATATATATATATATATATATATATATATATATATATATATATATATATATATATATATATATATTTCTGGAAACTGGAGCTAAAGCACAGTATTCCCACTAAAAGAATATCAGTTGCTGCTCGGCTTCAATTACGCATTTGGAACTAGCGCTCTAGTGTGAATAGTATATAAAGCAAAATCGTGAGATTTCGCTAACTGGACTTCGCAGCGCAATTGCTATTTCAAGCAGTGTCCGCCTATTTGCGTTATAGAGCTGACGTGGCAGTGCAGTATAGGACAGAGGTAAGTACATTTGACGAGCTTTTGGGATTTTTTGCAAATGACAAAAAGCCAGCGCTTAAACAGGGCACTTTATAGACACGTATGAAATGAGTTGTGACTGCTGAATGTCCGATTAAGTGCAGCTTGCTTTATAGCTATAATAAAGATGGTGGAGGTAGTGGTGATGAATGATATAAAAGGGCGGCATAGAAATCTGGCTTATGGCGAGCGCTCACACACTAAAAAGGCAAACTAATTCTGGGAGACTGATTGCGTCGCCGTTCGTTTCTCCCTCCTGGACGCAGCAGTCCTCGTTGGAAGTTCGCGCGAGGCCGGAACGTGTAACCAGCGAATGAGATTCAGCGCAAGTGTGTATATATACGTATACAGCTACCAAAGAGCACAAATCTTCGGGACCAATTGCCAACACGCTCCCACGTCCCAGAGGCAAAGCTCAGGTCCGCTGCGCTGATTAAAGCCCAATTCCGGACAGGCACCGTGGAAAAAGCGCGGATGGAAGGGGGGGGGGGGGACAGTCTCTCTGCCCATGCAGCAGCTCTGGCTGTTTTGCATGCGGCGGCGGGGGCCGGGGCTGCAATCCCGGCCTTGTCACTGGCTTCCGACGCTACCGCGGTAACGGCGTCAGCCAACACCAGTCGATAAAACTCATTAGGCGAGTGGGCGAGGCGAGCACGACGACGACGACGACGACGACGACGCAGCCGCAGGCTTTTGGCCGCGCGGGAAAACCGAGGGGAAACGGACGGAGGAGAAAACATCGGGCGGACGCTCGTTCATGCAGAGTCGCCAAACCGCTGGGGATATCCGGACGGCGACAAAAATGCTTCCGTATTGACGCCACGCCGCCTCGCGCTTGGGCTTCTGCGAGTGTGTATAGCTGTACGACGCCGTTTTATGGAGGCGGTCACAGGCAGATCGTCGGCGGCGGAGATTTATAGGGCGGCACGAACTTAGACTTTGTCACGTGTGGCAGATCATTGAGAAGTAGGCATGCATGCATACTAACCGAGGAGAACAGCAAGTGTGCGATCGCTGCTTTCTGCCAGTTTTAACGCATGGACTGGAAACTTGGAAAGAGAACAGAGAAGATAGAAGAGCCGCACAGCGAAGGGCCGCACAACGAGACATTGAGCGAAAAAGAAATTGATTGGAGCAACGTTCGGAGATAAGGAGACAGCGGTGTGGATTAGTTAGAAAACGGGTGTAACTCGCATTCTACTTGAGAGTGAGAGGAAGAAATGAAGTTGGGGGTGGTCATGTGACACGGTCCTGTGAAAGGAGGCGCCGAGGTAAGGGAAACGTAGTCGAGGACAGGAGTGTATTCGGTAGTGCAAGTAGATTAGGAAATTTGAGGGCATGAGATGGGAATCAGCTGACGCAATAGAGGAGCAAGATGAGATATCACTGAGAGTCGTCTCCATCCCACGCTAGCCGCCCAAATAGACTGGTTATGATTGCGTCAGTAAGGGCCGTTACTAGCATTCACCATTTCACAGAGCGCCAAAGACACGTTTTAAAGATAGCAATATTGACGTTGTACGTTCTGAAATATATCAACGGTACATTGTTGTCTCTAACACTGCGTGCTCGATGGAAGAAACTGAAAGTACGTAATGAGATTACGCATTAGATTTACGCATGTTGCGAAGACAACGCTGTATACTCAAAGGCCTTCTTTCACGAAGTACTTGGGACCTCCGAAATTGTTCGTTATACAGTTCACTTCGTTGTAAAGGTCGCGCACCGCACAGCTGACAAGGACCGGGTTATACACGTAATTATGTTGTAGCGGCGTCCGACTGTACGCATTTCACGGCGTAACCTGTTATGGGCTCATTCCAATAGCCGTTTCGGTTGGCGATGATGTCCATCGCCGCGGCCGCCGGGAATGAAAAAGTAAGTAAATAAATAATACCGAGTTCCCCCCGGGATTGAACCCGGTCCCGCTGCGTGGGATTCAGCTACTTTACCACTGAGTCACGCCAGCACATATTTTTTTAAAGCATGGTATTTATTACAATGAATGAAATGACGTATGTAGAGGAACTATTTACAATGTTATGAGCACCAGGTGGTCATAAGCGATCACAGGTATACGAGCAGCACCTACAAAGAAAACGTTCCGACACAAAGCAACACCTTCTATCGCAACAAAAGCTTGAAAGGAGAAGCAGACACCTAATAAAAAGTTGATGCTAATCCGGCTGACATTCTTCTTGATCGTGAATGTCCTTTAAGTGCGTAATCATTTGAGGGAAATGCGATATTAAGGGAATTGTTCTTTCTGCATTTCGGCCTTGCATAGGAGTTTTCCAAAGACTGTGCAAGCCTATCAGTAAAAGCATATTGTATGGTACATCGCACGGAACAAGAAGATATGGGATGCTTTGAGAATTCAGATAAAAATATTTTTGCTAATTTCTACGGAGGACATTCCAGAATAAGATGACATCTGTACAATCAATAAAGCAGTGTTCCGTAGTTAGAAGCACGTCACTAAGGCGACAGTGAACTGATTAAACGAAAATGTTCTTTTCCTGACACCGTGTTTTAACTGGCGAAGTTTGAGTGTGTAATTTGTAAAACGAAAGTTTTTTTTGTAGAAGAGGGAACTGGCATTTTGCGCACTGTTGCAAGTGCATCATGTCCTGGTAATCTGATGTATACTGAGCGAAAAAACGGCGGCGGGAACCACATTGATATTAAACCTTTGTAGAAAGCTTGTCAGGACACAGCGAATAAATAGTCTTTAGAGAAACCAACAGTCAGAAAAAGCAATAGAAAAATAAACTTCGCGCATGAGCACCCATAAACAAGGTCTAGAAAGGAAGTTTGAAGACACCACCATCGCAATTTTGGCAGGGCGCGAACCAGGTTAACCTGCAAGAAGGCTCGTAATACCGGATGAGAGCTATCCCGAAAATCGAGAAAGCGCGAGACTAACTGTCGCGCACACAAATGCACCAATCCTGAACCTCGTGCACTCACTGGTCGAAAAATGTCGCTTCGCATAGGCTCAAAACTCGAACACTATATAATTGTTGAAAAAAAGAAATCCAGTGATAACGTGGAATGTACAGCCTTGCGCAGTGAAGAACCTGAAAGACAAAGAAAACTTTGGTTGCCAAAAACATGTTGCAATGCTTCTGCTCTTCCAAATATTGAAAGACGGTGTGGGACAAAAGTATTTTTGTACCGCTGGAGAGCTGGAAGGCGCTCTCTCCTCTAGTGTGGACTCAACTTATAGGTATGTAGTGGAACTCCTAGATCTTTAGATGGCACACAAGACCATTCAATGCCAGCAAAGCGTGATGATGTAATGACCCAAGATCCAAACTATACCTCTAAGCTCTTCGAGCTATTCCTTCGTGTACCGGAGACAGTAACTAACTCTTCTATGATAAAAAGATCGATGCTGGGCGTGTCCTTGCAGAAGAATGCGATATCATCAACGTATGCTAACACCTTTACCTTGTTACCAAGAATATTGAAATCACGAGCATGGCTGCAGTTAAAATGCTCAAACAGAATGGTTCTAAGTAAAGAGCGAAGAGGAGCGGGGACATATAGGACCTGCTTGTTCCACGGAAGAACGGATGTGGACGGGGTTTGAGAGGCTACCATTGACAACGAAGCGAGTTTTACAATGGCTACAACAAAGTCGAATGCCATTAACCAGTGTGGATCGAACATTGGCGTGTTCTAAGAGAGAAAACAAAAAAAAAAAGGATCGAATGCCGGCCCGATCAAATGCTTTTTCAAGATAAATCTGGAACATAGCAAGTTGCTCATAAGAAGTGGAACAGTACTCAAGAGCCGTACGAGCGACGTGTATGTTAGTTTGTGTCGAACGGTCTTTGATACCATGCACACGTTTGATGAGGACCGATAAGAATCGAAATCGCTATCTGCAAACGATTTGATAAAATTTTAGCAATTTTTTTTTCTGAGCCACGCTAGCGCTTGCTAGCATGCAACGGGAAAAAAATGTCCAATAAACGCGTCCGAACGCGTGAGGAGACACGCGATGTGACATTCGTGCTGCGTAGCGTCGATACGTGCACATTTCGCATTGCAGTTGCATATTTTTACGCCCGGTATAATGACATGTAGGAGATGCACAGGTAGCGGTACAAGGCAGTTAAACAAGGGTTGAGGAAGAAAAACAAGGTTAAGGAGATGGATACAAGAGTGTCAGCAAAAATATATATTGTGTACATGATTAAATCAAGCTAGCCGGGTGACTGTCACTACCGCGTTTCAAAGGGGATGCCAATAATTCATCATTATCACAATCATTAGCATCTTGTCGTGCCCCTTACCTTGCGATGTGAGATGCCCGCCGCGTAGCGCCTATACGTGCGCCGTTTGCATTGCAGTTATATATTCATACACCAGGTGGCATGCCATGTAGCAGTTACATAGGCAGCGGTACAAGGTAGATAGAGAAGACTTGAGGAAGAAAAAGAGGGTTATGGCGATGTATAAATATTGACGTGATGGAAAACATATGTGGCATACCTGATTAGTTCAAGCAGCCTAGGTGACTGTTTCTCACCGTCCCGTTTCAAAGGGAATGCCATTAAGTCATAATCATCACTGGCATCGTATCGTGTCATTCGATGCGCGATATGGCATGAGCGCCGCGTAGCATCGATACGTACAAACTTTGCGTTGCAGTTTCGTTACGTTCCACCGGGTGTCCCGACATGCAGCAGTTGCACATAGAAGTTGTATGCTGCATGCAGCTAGATATGGTGAACTCAAGCAGGCTAGGTGACTATTTGTCACCACCCTGTTTCGAATGGAAATAAACCATCATCATTGTCACCATCAACAACAGCAACGTACCGTACTACGGGTCAAGGGATTCGACATATGCGCCACGTACTCTGGATGCCTGCGTTTACTCCTTGGTACAAGTTATGGCGCCTCCTCACATGGTACGAACCGCTGCTGAAGAAGCGAGTCGTAGAGCTGCGCGCCCGGCTGCAACCAAGCAACGTCGGGCTCAGCAGACCGCTGTGCCGAGAGCAGGACAAGCCGCAGTTTGCCGCCGACGCTGGGCGGGCAGTTCAGATCGTTCTCGTGGAAACGACGCGATGAGACTTCGCTACCGAGCCCGTGTAGCACGTGGTGCCGAAAATGGAGTTCCTATGCAGCCGCTCCTCCAGCTTACGCTGTGACTGTGCTTGCGTGTGCCACGCAGTCCTGCATGTTACCTTTCTTTTTTCGTCTAGCAATTGAGCCACACAATTGCCATTGTACGATAGTTACCAAGGGCGAAAATCGCTGCGAGATAAACGAGGAATTATTTCGTATGGCCGTTAGAAAAAGAACGATTATATGCAGTAAGTCCCGTTCATAACTGGGCTCTAGTCTGCAAAGGTAGAAGAAAGGAGTTAAAGGGAGGCGGAAGAGTCTGTCGAATTCAATAAGACGCTCATATATGGATGCGGGAACCTTATAAACCTTGAAGGTAAAATTTTGGGGAGGATTTTTCACTTAGGAGCGACGCAATCGTCGGTTAAAATTGCGCTGTAGCTCCGCCCCCCGTCGAGCGCCGCGCGCTGCTGGTGACGCTGACGATGCGAGCGGAGACCGGAAACGGCGGCGTAGTGACGTCAACACTGGTGTTCCGCTCCTTCGCAGCCTCCGCGACCGTGCCTGACTGGGCTTATTTCTGCGCGCGTGCCGTCCTAATCTGCTTCGCTCGACCCTACATTCCTTTGTTTGTGTGTATATAGGAGTGGTAGTTGACGTGCGCAGCATCAATTGAACTTGTAGGCCGATCAGGCCGGCGTTCTGCGCAGCCTAAGCTTGCACGAACACCAGCGGCCGCGACGATGTTCCGATGTTCCATTAGTTCCTGCAAGACAAGAAGCTTTCAGCTAAGTGGGAGGCTGCTGTGAAGCGAAACAACTTCAAGCGCTCAAGAACAAGTGTTGAGCTCTAACCACTTCCGTGACGATTAATACCGGAGTTTATCAATAATGTGGGCTTTGGGTTCTCCTAAGAAATAGCACGCTGAACGGAGGGTGCATGTTTATCGCCCACCCTTGAAGCAGGCTTCATCGCCAAGCGCCGCGGATTTTCTATTCGCACGTGTGTTGTGAAATAGCCTGCATGCAGCTACCATAACGCAGTGCAAGCGTAAAGTTTGCATGTATTGGAAAGCCTGCTCACGCCAAGACGCTGCACTCCCTCTTCTCTCGCACACATATGAAACCGACCACCTCACGTAGCCGACGGAATTCGCCGGTTACGAGTAGCGTGCGGATGGCGCGCTGATGAAGGTTCTATACTACACGTGCTACAACAGCCGGTAAACTTTTCCCGCGTTCAAACCGCCTGTGTAGATTGCCGACAGCTTTGGGGCAGCGCACAAATGCTGAAGATCGCATCACCGCTTACGTTCTACGAGGAGGCATGCAGGAACATAATACTACAGTTGTTTTCCCGGAAACGTACTCACTGGAACGCTGAATGCAGCTTAGCAAAAAACATACTCGCCAAAGAATGTTTCCAACACAAGGAGATGCTAACACTTCGCCTTCGTTCGCGTGGAAAGCAGTGCTTGCACGAGCATTTTTTGCTTCTTGGAGAGGTCGGCTCTTCGCAATCGGCTCGTACATGTAGTATATACAAGTATGTACGTACGTGTAGTATGTACAAGTATAAACCCCTTACAAGTGATCTTGCACGCGACAGCGACAGCGCTACAAGCGAGGCGATGGCTGTCGCATTCACTCGTCGTCTGCAAGCCGAACTCCACGCGTGCGACGACTTTGAGCGACGACTTCCCGGTATGAGGGCAGCAATATACGCGCCGAAACTAGCGTGACGTATGCTTTATCAATTTAAATTGATGTATTTTACTGAAGAAGGAGCATAAAATATTTCTGAAGGTCTTGCACTAGGTTCTTATTCTTCCACGTATAAAATTCGATAGTTTGCTCGTTCCGTGCGACAAACAGCAATATTTGAGTTATGTACATCCAGTTTCGGCTTCGCACAATTGGCTAGTCGCTCATAGCATTTCCGGGCGACGAGCGACGAGTTCTAGATTTCTAGAAACGAGCGATCGAGCGAAAACACCAAGCGATTTGTTCAAGCGACGGCCCGTTTTGTCGCTCGAAGCCGTCGCCCGTCACCGTCGCGCGCAAAATCGGTCTCGTAGAGTTTGGAATTAACGCCGAACTCCTCAGGGAACCGCAAGCTCTCGAAAATTTCCATGGCCGTCTCAGCAAAACACCACCAAACTACTTTGCACCGTGCTTTGTGTGTAGCGGCAGCTGTCGGTCCGGACGAACACCATTGTTGACGTCACGAGGCGCCCGACCAATCACAGGCGGAAACGAGGCGCGCGAGCTGGGCGTGTCTGCTGCTGCACTTTTCGTCGAAATAAAATATGTTTGCGCTTTCTTTCACTCAATTTCGATGCGATATTCGAATTCAGAAGGTTGAAAACCACGGCGTGCTGCTCTTCACTCATTTTTTCTGGAAAACCTTTCAGCTTCCCTTTAATTACACACGACCACTTACAGATGTTGAAATTAGGCTCTGAACGAACGGGCGCTGCGCAGTCAATTTCATAGCGAAAGCATTCGCTTTGACGAGCCGACAAGCGTCGGTCCGCGCAAAGCACTTCGTTTTCTAACGTTTATTTCGGTCCTAACGCACAGATGCGGAACCCGCTTGGTTTTCGCGGAAGGCGGAATTGAAATGAAAGTCATCCGGAAAGCGGCGAGCGCGCTTGTATTGCGGGATGCGAGTCGGATTTCTCCGTGTTTTGCGCCAACGCGCAAAGTGAAATAAAAGAAGCCCCGTATACGTAAAAACAAAATCGGAAGAAAGATGCCGTCATTTCCCGGTGACCCAACGTAATGAGGCCCCGGCCTCGGATGCAGTGAAAGAAGTGCCACCGTGAAACGGGTGCGTCCAGATATTCCCACAGTAGGAGAGCTCGGTCCGGAATCCCCGGTGCCTTTCCAAGCGGTTCCCTTCTTTCCCTGTCGTTCTCTGTTTTCCTTTCTTCCCGTTTCTTGAACAGTTGTTTTACGCCACTCCCTGACCGTTCCCCCAAACCACTCTCCCGTTTTACGCCCTATCTTCCTTATCTTCATGCTCTGCTCATTCAGCTTTGCTTATCCACACCACGGCTTGCTATAGTCATTTTCGTTTAGAGCCTTTTCTCACCCCGCGTCGAAAAAAAGAAAGTATCTTCAAATAGCGTTTCCCGTTTCCGGACCGGCGCGTTTTTATCCCTACCTTCCCTGCTCTCCTATACTTCCCATCAAACCCAGTTTTCGTCTTATTCGCTTCTGCTACGCCCGAATGCTCGGCGTTTTTGTTCGTTTGTTTGTTTTCGTCTCGTCGGTATACCCCCAAATCCAACATGTGCGGTGACACTTATTTGTTTTTGTTTTTCCAGAACCGAACGCGCGTCCCATGCACCCTAAATTGGGGAACTCCAGCTGACGCTGCTACCGCTTACAGACGCTCCGCCGGATTCGAAGGAGGTTGTGAGGAGCTGTACGTCTGCGATGTCGAACGGTTTCTTGGGATCGCAATGACTGTCTATACTTGTCATTTCACGCCGCGGAAATGACGCGATGAGGTTGAAGAGAAATGCGAACGATGTGTGAGGGTCCGAAAAGGAGGAATTTAAGGGGTGAGCGACGACTTCTTTTCTTTTTCTTTTCGCTTCTAATACACTGCGCCAGTCGACCCCTCGTAAAGTCGACTTACTCCCGAGTCCATCACTCGGTTTTCTCTTTTCCCGCGCTTCAATTCACGACGCCCGCTTCTTGGCCAGCACATACTTTGATCTTCTCCGCGCGGCTCTTGCGAGCCATCGACGCAGCCCGACGCTACACGATTGCGAGTCTTCACAGAACCTATACGAAAAACATATTCCATCGTCGTACACCCGCTTTGATGTCCGTATATATTTTTCAGCTCGAATACACTGGGCAGGAAATTAGGGTAGACGGCAAGGCGGTTGCCACGGCCGTATCAACGGGGTCGTCAGTTGGTCGTTCGCCCCTTTTTCGGGACATCACGTGACTACTGTGGCTGTGTAAACGTCACGGTTGACGTCTTCCATTTTACCTGCGTCATACGAGGTCCACAGGAAAGCGAGACATCTGCACACAGCGCAGTATCGAGCGCAAAGCTGCGACCAGTGGACAGCATCGATCGGCGGCGACGCACGGAAGAAAGTTGCCCTGCTCAGCTTCCTCGCCTTCGCGACAGATACAGGCGTCATACATCTTGCCTATAGGCCTGCACAGTAGTCGTCATTGCTAACAAGCCTGTTCTTCTCCCAATCTCCTATTTCGCAATAGTTGGGCCGAAGCGCCACCCTATTGCGACAAATGTACATTTATTCAATAATTCGTTCCACTGGGCTGTTTCAATGCGACAGCATTATAAGAAGACCGCATCCACTTTGCAAGTGTCCGTCTGACGAAAAATATCAGCCAATCCCGAAGGCCGAGCACTCTAACGCAGCGTCCCAAAGCGCTAGCTGTCACGAGAGGAGAAAGTGAGAAATTGACACGTGACTCACGCGCCAGACGTTCCAGAGAGTCACTTTGGCCCGACAGGAGCATGCGTTGCAATCGTGACCTATTGGTTAGAGCAGTGGGTGGCTGTGCTGGAAGACAGGTTCAATCCCACCATCGGTCACACGTTTCTTTGTGACATTACAGCCGGAATTCACCCACTTTGGAGTTATCTAACAGAAGACCGGAAGCATGTTGCGCGTACGCAAGCGCGTCAGTGCGCACAATTTTGCAATTTTGTCAGAGATAATGAGATATAGAAACGTCACTTAGACGTAGAAGGTCGCTCGCGACACGCGCGCGCAGCTGTCGAGACGTCTACCGGATGTCCTAAGAAGACGGCTTATCCTGGAAATAGTGCAGTAGTACGCTTGGCCGCTGTCACGCTATGGTGGGCTCAACAATCACCATGCTACAAAACGTGGCGCAGAAGACGGAACAATTTTATAACAACACGAAAGCTTCGCTTCACGTCGATTCCAGCACGTACGTTGAATCTGGCATCGTTGTGCTTATATAAAAATGTACACGTCTCAAACGTACGAGATTTCAACATCAAACGTATCGCATACTTTGACAATTAGTGGTAGCTATATGCGGCCTGGAGTGTTTCTCATTTCTTTTTCAAGAGCGCAAATGTCCACTCACCAAGCTACGCTCATGCCGAAAACGAGCAGTGACAAATAAATTATGCGTCACATCTTTAATACTGCCTGCAACTGCGCAAAGGCCAAAAATGCGGAAATTGCGGTCTCTATATGTCTCCTGAGAGATTTCGCTGCTCCTATTAAAAAAAAAAAAAAAACACAGCATTCCCAACTGGGGCGGCGCCCGAGTTGGGAATGCTGTGTGGACCTGCGTGTGTGGCCGTGCGTTAAGTTTGCGCGTGTTTTGCACGTGCTTTTGTTTGGATGTGATTGTACAAGCTCGAACAGGAAACATGCACGCATGGACACCTACAGATCGAATGAGCACACCCCGCCTCCTGAACCGGCCTGCCCCTTTTGCTTCCAACAGGAATATGGTCCGGCTAGTTATGCATTGAAATAGACTTTTCTTCCGACATGCTCCATCTTTGTGTTGTCCGTATTCTTCTTCGTCAATTTTAACGCTTGCGCCGGTTAATCAACGACTTATAGTAATGTTGTACGCCATTTTTTTTCTCTTTCTTGTGTACATTGTGCACTCAATACTCGTCCGATTTATACGCCACAACGGCTACCCTAGCGTTCCTTTCTTTTCTGGCTTCCCGTCGCGCACAATGCTGCATTCGTTTGTGTCATGCGTACCTGGGTAGCTATGTGGAACGTTAAAAGCGTTTATAAATACTTCGAGATTTTTCTTTCCGACATATATTACGTTCAAATATCCGCGCACTGATGTAAACGGCGTCGCAATTTTCGTGCGTGCTGGTCTAGACAACATATAGAAATAACGTAGGCCTAATGCATGTTTATGCTTGTATCTCCACGTCTAAGTTCGTATCCGCGTTTGCGCAGGTTCGACACGGCAATCGTTCCGTGCTGGAGAGCGAGGAGTAGTGCTGCTGCTGCCGTTGTTGTTGTTGTTGTTGTTGTTGTTGTCGTCGTCGTTGTCGTTCTACTGAGCAGCTGTGGCGCGTAACACAGTGGGGGATCGGCCATGAATCGGGAGGTTAAATTAGTTGTACAAAAAGAAAATGCAAAGGAGTTAACAATTTGAACGTTGGAGCTGAAACAATGAAATTTTTCTGTGTCGGAACAGACGGAGGTGCCGAGAATAGACCGTTTATTCATCGTTGTAAAGCCAGCTTTCCTGCGAGGCGGTCTGCCCGACTAATGGTGGCGCAGTAATTTTTCTTTTTTTTTTTTTGCAGACAGCGTATACAAGAGCAATTTGACATGGAATGGTCCATACTGACACGGAAAATGTAGACGTGGCCCTGGTGACGAAGCCATGTGCTAGAGACAAGTGCATGTGCAGCTATAGCACTTCGTTTGAACGATCACCAGTACCGCCACGATTTAGGGAAAATGGACAGTGCAGGGAAACGCACAAAAGGTACATTTAAGTTGCCGCTGAGCGTCGTTGGGGTATCTTAAAACATAAGCTCGTCCTCGTGGGATATTTCTAGAGACCATTAAGCAAAAAAAAAGAAAAAAAGTGAGTCCGAACTAAGTTTAATAGAAAACGAGGCGGCGGTGGGATCTTTGGAAGCTTGTTATTTGGTGGCGCTGTTCCTTTGGCTTGCTGGCTGCTCGGGCCTTAATGCGATTTGCTCATCTGAACAGGCCGTCTTCTCGGCTTTTCCTACTTCCATATCTTCCTCCCCAGCGTAGAATAGCCTATACCGGGCCCAGTTTCGGACTACAGTTTCGGCGTATTCCGAGGAAGCCACAAATACAAGATGCTGCCTGTCACACCGCTCTCTTTAATGTCTGTGACGAGGAGCCGACGATTGTGTACTTTGGGTGACTCGTGCAAGAAAGGGCAGCGAGAAAGCAATTCGCGGTACCACTCTATAGTGGGTAACAGTGCGGCGGTAACGTTACGTGGGAAATGTTCTAATGGGGCCTTACGCACGCCGTGCCAAAAAAAGTACGGGAAATAAGCTGACCGCATACAGCAAGCTTTCTCGTGTGTGAAAAAAAAGCGCAACAACAACAACAACAACAACAACAACAACAACAACAAAAGGTTCCATGCAGCTACAGCACTGGACCACTGTAATAACGAGGTTGCGCTATAGCCGGACTTCAGCCAATATGGAGGTATGTAAAAGAAAAAAAAATAGCTGGAGGCTCGTTGCACGCCTACGAGTGTGCGAGTGTTCACGAAATCGCAAGTTTGTCAAAGTTAGATACGAGTTATACGGCGACGTAACCTAGATCATTCAGAGCGTGCAAGGTTGCCCGTGAGGCGCGCGTGACACGTGTCACGTCCCAAGTTTGCTATCGCGCTTTTAGTAAAGCAATGAAGGGGGCTAGTTGGTGAACGTTCATGGTTATATTGCGCTCAGTTCTACAAACACGATATTTAGGAAGGACAGGACGTGGACGGACGCAGCGCAATCCGTCCACTGCGTCCGTCCGCTGCGTCCGTCCACGTTCTGTCCTTCCTTAATATCGTGTTTGTAAAACTGAGCGGAATATAACCATGAACTATCGCGCGCTTGGATGACGATAGCATACGCGATAGCATACCGAGAGAATTGGCGATGCCGAGTTCTGATCTAAAGGCCGCCGTGGTGGCGTATAGTGGATGTGGCGCCGAGATAGTAAACCCGAGGGCGCGCGACCGAATCCCGGCCGCCGCGGCCGCATTTCGGATGGGCTCGAAATGCAAGGACGCCCGTGCGCCGTGCATTGGTTGTGCGTAAATGAATCCCCAGGTGGTGAAACTTCATTCGGCGTCCCTCGTTGTACGGCATGCCTCATAATCAAAACACGAGGTTTTGGCACGTAAAGACCCATAATCTAATTTTTTTTCCCGGGGTCTAGTTTCTATCTCTACGGCCTAGAGGGCAACAAAACAGCGTCTGCTTAGCGGTTCAGTAAGCGCTTCGGCATCTGTAGGGTCTCGCAACTTCTGTGGTAAGCGTTGTCGCCAAACTACTGCCGTGTACCTAAAGCTGGCGCTGTATCAGCAAAAATAGATAAAACCGAAACTGCTGCCGAGTCCCCAAAACTGGCGCTGTATAAGCAAGAATGGATAAAACTGACTGTTTCTCGCATTACGCTGTACGAAGCAGAAAGCGCACGCATAATCAACGGTTTTAGGTACGCGCGCTTGCAAAGGGCGATGCCTTCCGACTCTCGATTTTCACTACTCTGGGCTGCTTAACGAGCCGGGCGGCAGCTCCCAGCGAAAAGCAATAAGGCGTCATTAGGCCTCACGTCACGTCTCTACCTCTCTCGAAATCTCGTATGTACGTACAGTCGTGCCATCTGACACTCGCTCCACGAGCGCACGTCGCCTGGCGTACTAGAAAAGAAGAAGAAAACAAAGCAGGTAAACAAGCCACCCCGGCGTATCGCGTGCAAGCGCGCGACAACACGCCGTTAGTGGCAACCGGCGAAGCGTTGTCGCTAGCTCGGCGGAAAGAGAGTCCCCAGCCGCAGGCAAACGGCTGCCTATAATAGGGAGCCCAGGTTATTGCGGTATCAGACCGACTTTCCGGGGAGAGCAGCAGTACGAGACGGAGAGCATCTCGGCCGCCGTCTGAGCTTGCGAACTGGCGATACCTCTCGGCGCGCACTTTCGCTACGCTTATAAACGCGTTCGAGGTTGCTCCATTTGATTATTGTTTTTTCTTTCTCGCGCGCGCGTTTTGCGCGGTGTTTTCGCGCGAAGCGGCGAGAAACCAGAGCTCTTGTGACGAAAACGAACCGCCTCTTATCCTTGCCTTCCGTTTCGCCGTTCGTATAGTGAGATCTACACTACAGTGAGCTTGTAGGCGTGGCCGGCGTGTAGTTGTAACTGCTGCCGTTGATTTGTTCCGAGTCATTACGCCGAGCAGTCGTTGAGAGAAGACGACGGCGGCAAGCGCCGAAGAGAAACGAGCGCGCGCGCTTTGAATAACGCGGGGAGCACGATATGCGTGGAAAGAACGTCAAAATAAAGAAGAAAGGAAAAACGAAAACGAGGGACGCGAGGGTGCGAATGTATGCTGGGAAGAGGAATAGCGGAGCGCGCGGCGAAATGATCTTGCGTCGCAATAAATGTCAGAGTTGTTTTGCTCGAATACACGGAAGAGGTCTATTTCGACGGCATATATGCACTGTCGACTCGAAAGAGGGGGATGGGGGCATCAAAGGCGTGGCGTGCAGTAAAAATGAACGAGTTTGGTTCGTGCGAAGCGTTACGGGCGTCTGAGCACACTGAATGTGACTATTGTATATGTACTGTGTAGAATATAGAGAGCGAAAAAAAAAACGAAATGAAGGAGCGTTCCTTATTGTTACGGCTGTCATTAAATTTGCTGAATGTGTGTTTTTTAGGGTTTTTTCTTTAGCTGCAGAAATAAAAAAAAATAAATTGGCTGTGACAGCACAATCCTAACCCTTGAGCTAAAGATTACTCGATGAGGAGGCCATTACTGCAGAGAAAGATCAAGAAGGCCTAAATGAATACCTAATTACGTTTATTGATTTCTTAATTAGCTACATTATGACGCATATTTCGATACGCTAATTATAGCAAGTGAGCATGCAAGATATATTGACTTACAACAAGTTTTGAGGATGGCACCGGTAAATTTGCAGTAAATGTGCACTGCTGTGCCACTTACCTTTTAAAGAAAACGCTGTTTTATGTATTGAATTAAACACTAAGGTAACCGAAACGCAAATGCATATCGCAGGAAAATGTGACAATTATTATCCTGAAACAGGCGTAGTCCTGAGGATTTGTTCCAAGTAGATGCGCCTTAAGCACTCGCCGGCTACAATTTCTAGTTCCAAATATCTGCCGTAAGGTAACCAATTTAAAATTTAATTAGCGCAATTACGTTAATTATGCAATTGAGCATTTTGATTTCCGGTGGAAGTAATGGCCGCTTCATCGAGTAATTTAGATCAAGGGTTAGAATTGTGCTATCTGCAACACGCACACAGGACAGCGCTTATCCTGTGTTCCTCCCTTAATTGTCCTTGTTTACCTTGCGCCGTTTTTTCACCAACGGCAACGGGCAACTAAAGAAAAGAAAGGAAATTTCGCAGCTCAACAAGAACAACCCGTATACGTGCTGCATGAAAGACGGAAGGCGGAAAACAAAAACGAAATGGACGAGGCGTTGTTTACCGTCACAGCCGCCGTTAGACTTAACCTGAACACGCGTTAGAGGCCCTTGAGTTTCTCCTGTACACTGTACAATAATTTACAGCCTTAAACGTAATTAAAGGTGTAACGCGATCTATAACCCTCACATCCAAAAAGAGTGTAAGGCTGTGAGTTTTGAGACCGATTCACACACCCTCATTCTCTTTTAAAGGTGTAAATTATTTTACATTTTAGAGGGAACGTTCAAAGCTTTCCGGTCTCTGTGGCTTGTGGCTGCAAACTTGCGCCTCCTACATTCGACTCGTTCCGAAAGATAAAAGTAAATATCAGAGCTCCACGGCTCGTTTTGTCACTCGACGCAAATCGCGAGATTTGCGCGTGTGCGCAAATCTGAACGCAGCTCTGTTGCGCTCGTTCGGTGGTTGTTGTGTTTTGTTGTGTTATACATGGCTTGCTCTGGAGAGATCGAGGTGTAGAGTATTTTCCCGACTCCCTTTCTCTGTTGTACAGCGTCAAACAAACAAACAAACAAACAAACAAACAAACAAACAAACAAACAAACAAACAAACAAACAAACAAACAAACAAACAAACAAACAAACAAACAAAAATAATACTAAAGTTATAATGCTAAAATTATTATGCTAAAGTCATAATGCTAAAATTATAATGCTAAAATTATAATACGAAAATCATAAAACTAAAATAAATAGTTACTAAGATTATAAAACTAAAATAAATAATTATAACATAAAGAAGTGAGTAAAAATAGACAATGCAACTTTTCCTTCTTTTTGACGTCTGTTTCTCACTCTGTATGAAACTGGATGTGCAACTGTAAGAATTGATTGCCCCTATCGAAATGTGACATATACTTCTTCAAAATCGTTATCATTCATATCACCCATTCGGCCATTTGACTTTATTTACTTTTGTTACTTTTTAAGTACCAACTTACGTCTTATGTCACAACGGCGTAAAGTAGAGCAGGTTAGCAATTACCTCCCGAAAGGGCCACCACACATTCATACGATTGAAAAAGAGGGAATAGAGGGCAAATAAAATAGAGGAAGGCACGTCATAACACATCGCATTGCACGCACAGTGTGAGTACTGCAGACCAGAGTTGAGTCTCGCAGCTGATGAGACTTCAAGCGCTGCCTTTTGAGCTTTCTATCGAGTAAAAGTTCCACCTTTACGAAGTGAGAAATCGCCGAGTTCAGGTTGACAAAAAATCAAACTTCTCAAGCTTTCTCAGCACTACAGATTGACAACTGTTCGAAGTTATATCGTGAGAACCCAACAAAGAAAGACACCAAGGACAACAGAGGGGAAAGTACTTGTACTTACTTGTTCACTTAAGGAAATGGTAAATCAATGGCAATGAAAGTGGATGAAACAAACAACTTGTCGCAGGTGGGGAACGATCCCACACCTTCGTATTACGCGTGAGTGGGATCGTACCCCACCTGCAGGAAGTTGTTTTTTATCCGCTTTCGTTGCCATTAATTTATCATTTCTTTAATTCAGTTAGTAAGGACAAGTAATTTCCCCTCTGTTATCCTTGGTGTCTTTGTTTATTGGGTTCTCATGAGATGATTAATAAAAATTGTAACCCTTGGTTAGCCCCCTTTCTACTGTTCGACGTTGACGGCACTCTAACGAGAGAAAAAGAAGGGCACCAACTCGCTAGGAGTAAAATTTAAAAGTAAAGGAAAAGAAAGAACAATAAAGTGGCAGCACAGTTCTTGGGAGGGAAGGAGTGCTGCCCACTCGAGAGAAAAAAAAAAGAAGAAAACAAACGCGCTGGCCTAGGAGCCACCGGAGCAACACATACACACAGCGCTTACACGTAGAGAATGACGAAGTACAAACACGCCACCTGTGTTTCTCAATGCACGTTTCCATGCTATTGTATGACACGCGCCCACACGATTCCCCCTTTTTTTCTCCGCATGGCTCGAATCTCTGCCTATTTCGTTTTCCCCGCCTTCTTCCCGAACGGCGTTAACCCGCGCATGAAACCGCGCAGTGGTGACGACAGAGGCGGCCTATCACTGACCGCTCACGAGTCGGATCACGCTTCGTCGCGGCGTGCTTCCTTTCCACGCATGCCTGCCACGTACGGATGTTTCGCAATGCCACCACATTTCAGGTGTGCCAGGGAAAGGAATAGGCTAAAAGAGCAGGAGTGGAGGCTCGTGCCGATCGCAAGGCAACGCGACGCTACCTCGTTCGTTGCTCTTCAGGGTGCACAGAGTTATTTCCTTCGAACACGAATAACTACCCCTTTGACAACGTTCTCTTCAAAGAAATTCACGGGCGATTACGATACTCCCTAATGCGAAATTGGAGCGCAGTTCTATAAGTGTTTTTATTTCGCGATGTATTGGCTTGCGCGGACAGTCTGTCTCGTGCGGCACGTTGCAAACAGAGCGAAGTATGGCGCGACTGCCTCAATAATCTCGAGATCGCGAGAGCCAGCGCCTGAGTGTCGCGTGGGCGCGATTCGGAGCAGTCGCCGCCGACAGACTTCGCAGACGACGCACACTACTCTAGTGCCATCTCGTAGCCATCGTAGCCGCACTACTCTTTATATTCTGACCCTTTCGCCGTACCCTCCTCCTCCGCTTTCCTCCTCGCGTCTTTGGTCCCTCGCTGCGCTCTGCGCTCGCTTTCATCTTTCCATGTGCTCGTTCGCTCGGTTACGCCAACGCCAACGCTCGCTGCAGGAACGGGCGCACAAGATCTGCGCTCTAAAAAATAACCTCTTTGCGCACACATAGCGAAATAAAAATAACAGAACATTGCCTTGTAGTCTGAGAGGTTATTTTAATTTGTTCGGCATCCGGTAAAGAGTGGGGAGTTGGTCTTATGAGATTATTCAGATCTGTCAACATCAAGGTGCGAGGTTCTGGTTGTTCGACATCACTTCTTAAGATGAGATACAGGCACCGCTTTGCGAATCTAGTAACTGCCTTCTGGTTAGGTTGGCTGCGTGAAGAATGAATAGAACTTTTTTATCAAAAAACAGACACGGTTGTTATCCAAGAATGCGTTTAGCATGCTTCGGGAAATGTTCGCTTTGGTATCACCATTGCCGGCGCTCTTCATCGCTCCAATGTGGCGACAGCGAGTGCTTGCGGTTATCGAGCGATAGCTGTTCTTGCATGTCTTTGCGCGCGTAACACCATGCTTGTTTAGTGAATGAGCGAATGTTTGTTTGCTGCTATTTACAAGGGCCTATAATATTGCGAACAATGCTTCGTGTAACTGTCTAATCATTTGCTATCGCCATTGATGCTTCGCATTTCGGGCGAAACTGCGACAGTTTTATGGCATTTCTAGGTTCCAAATTCGGATACGCCGATGCCGGTTTTACATCCCTGTACAGGGTATCTCTGCGCAGCCTTTGGTTGGGCACTGAGATGTGTTTCTCGACAAGTCAAACCCGTATTCTTGCTGTTGAGAGGGTAGTCGGCCACTGACTGGCTTCGAAGAGCACTTGCACATTGCTGGCCGTGCCATCTCAGTTCGCGGGACATTGTCCAATAATTTGCTTCTTCAAGAATGCTGCGGCACTAAGCAAATGCACCATTAGCGGTTTTAGCCCACATAGAACACGTTGTTACGTTACAGTCCGAAATTCATAAGGTTGCAACACGTCCTACGTGCGCAGAACGACATTTAACGCTCGCTGTTTAGGAATTGGGCTTTTCTGAACTTCACATGTGCTAATGTTACGCAAAATTTAACTGCACTGTCATATTAAAAGGACAAACGCACTACACTAGACGCTCTTACGCTTTTCGCTACTAGACTCCGTTAAAAGAAGGAGGCCTGCCTGCGTTGGCAATCTCTCCGCGTTGGACAGCATCTTTCTCTGCCTTTCCCCATCCCTCTCTCTCTTTCTCTTGCTGTGCGTGTTCTTGGTGCGTGTTGTGATTCCGCACTCCACGTCAGGGCATGCAGGGTGCCCAGCTCTCGCTGTTCGTATTTTGTGCTGCATGGAGCGGACTCCGGTGTTGCCTTATTTCCACCATGCACCATGCGCGTGCGCACACTATCCCGAGTTCACCAGAAGTAAAAAAAGAAATATACTGATAAAGAAAAAGGCTGTTTCTAAAACGAGAATAGTTTCATTTTTCGAAGGGTCGCGCCCAGACCACGACAGCAAATAAAACAAGAAAACAAAGCAAAACTAAAAAAAGAAATGTGAGTGAAAATTCCGCTTTTCTTTTTGTATCGTGAGTGGAAAAGAGCGCGGCAGTGTCGCATACATGGCCAACACGCTCTATAGTGTTGTCAGGAACACGTCGCCAGTTGCATGACATAGCACGGAAGCTTGCGCTGCGTGCTGGCTCAGAGGTTGTTGGCATCTTCACTGGAGAACGTGGGCTGGGCTGGCGCCCTCGGAAATTGATTTCACAATGATGCTCCTTCAGCGAGCGGTCCTTTTGTCTTTCTTCTCGTCTTGCTGTCTGTTTCTGTTCTTTTTTTGTTTTTTTCGTACAAGTTCCTTCTTGTTTCAAAACAACCCCCCTCTGCCGTACACCTCAGACAAAGAAGCACGGTGCACGCTGTTATGTGCAACGCTCTGTGAGCTGATACTCCGCACCGTGAGGCTGTGGAGCATGTTCCGGGTCTCTCTCTCTCTCTCTTCCCTTTTCCCCTTTCAGAATATCCCGCAAAGTGTTGTGGTCTACGTTGTCATAAGCTCCTGTAACGTCTAAAAAGGCCACATATAACGATGCGACAGAGGCTAGAGCCATCTGGAGGTGTTGCAAGGAACCGGGCGCGCCGCTTTATGGCCTTCGAGATTTGCGCGCTGACGGAGTCCATGGACACTCGATAAGTGGTAGATACGCTGGAAAAGGGGTTTCTGTTCCTTTTGATTTTCGGCGTAGCAGAATTATGGTTCCTCGTTTATTCAAATTAGAATCCGACGCTATCGTGTCTGTTGGTTGTGTTTAAGTCGCACTTTACGACTTTTCGGACGTATTCTACCTTGAGAAATTCGATTAGTTCAGTAACTTCCTTGCGCTACATGGAGGGCCTGCGAAGTTGGGAATGCGTGGTCGGAAATTATTTTTCACGAAACGACGTACGACGCTGGACGCCGACACAGGATTTTTGCGATACGGGGTCCTTGACGTCATCGCGTTAAAACTGCGCTAGTGCGTGCGAGAGCGAAACCTGACAGGAAATACTGCAGTATTCTTTTGTTCCCTGTTACTTCTTTTCTGACGTCATCCGAAATAAAAAAGAAACTAAATAGAAATACAGTAATGGAGCTGTCATTCAGAAAATTTTCTTCGTTTTCCTGTCACGCATCTGCTTATTAAAATTAAGAGTACATTTTTTCTAATGCAGCGGGGGTGTTGTGCAAACAGTGGCGAAATAAGCCACAAGAAGGAAAAAGGAACTCAAATTTCGGTGGTGGGGGGGATGCCGAACGTGTTCCGCGTCCGTTGCTCTTAGCGGTGCACGCAACTCCAGTATAGGTGCGTTGATACCACGAGTGCGCGCGCTGTTTCTGGGACGCGCTTTCGGGCTGGAGCGTGGAGTTGCCCCTAGGCCACGAATGTCACAGTGGCTTTGATTTCTTTTTTTTCATCCGCTGCCTCTGTATCGTGAAAGGACGCCGCTGGGCTGCTCAGAAACTTGGGGGAACGAAATAAAATTTTTTGTCTGTATTTTTTTTTTGCCGCTGGGCGAAGGAAAAAGAATGACGCGCGTGTCTTGCTTTACAATTATTCGCTTGTCTCCTTCTCTTCTTTCCTGTAGTACTGTAGCAGCTTATTTTTTCTTTATTTCAGAATCTTCGCGCTATTCTGAGATACGAAGAGAGAGAGAGAGAGAGAGAGAGAGAGAGAGAGAGAGAGAGAGAGAGAGAGAGAGAGAGAGCGTTTTTGGAAGTTGTTATGCGGGTGCCAAAGACGCCAATGCTAATGTGCTCCCTATATTCGTGTTTTTTTTTGTTAGCATGAAGAGTAGAATCCATGTAATGTTCAATACACCGGTTCCGGTCAGATCGATCGACGACGCTAAGCAACAGTGTGCTACTGCTCAGTTCAGATGTGTTGGGAGGACAACCAGTGCGGCAAGTGTGTCTTCGCACTTCATGCCGATGACCTTTAGGAACAGCGCCCACAAGGAGGGAGACGGAGCACGCACCTTTCCACTCATGCACTAACGCACATTTCAAATGAATGAATGAATGAATGGGCTGCTCTTCTGCCTCAGAATAACTCAGGCGTATGCGTCGAGCGCGGCAGTTACGGCGTCAGCGGCAGAACACTTTGTTTATAGGGGCGCTGCTCTATTCGTCCATTCTTGCTTCGTGCCGAAAACTATGCGATTGAATAATGGCAGCGACCGAGAGACAGCGACGTAAGACCGCGATGAAATAAAGGACATCGAGACCAAAGACGAACGGGTTAGCAGGCGGTTTCCAGTTACTGCGTCGGGTGAGAACGCTCTATGATGACAGCGCTTATTCACCCGCGATCACCATTATTCAAAAATCCGCGAGTGTGAGTTTCAGTGAGTGGTGGTGAGCGTTGGTGAGCGGTGGTGATTGGCGGTATAAGTACGACTGTTAACGCCACTGAGTGGAGGAGGAGGACGAGAAAAGAAGGAGGGAAAGACAGGGAGGTTAGCCAGGTTAACCCGGCTGGCTACTCTGTGCTGGGGAAAGGGCTAAACGGAATAAAAGGTGGTAGAAACAATATAAAAATAAATAGAAGAAAAATGCACACAATAACGCGATGCAACGTTCTATAACTTTTAAAGTCGGTTACACATTTCACAAGGAGGGATCTAATGATACAAAGTTAAGGAAATAATGTGGCCTCACTGACAACGCGAACTTTATCTAGGGCGCTACAAAGCCAAGAAAATGTTCGGACATATATGGATAGTTCCCGGAATCATCTTAGGGACCATGGACTGAGGGTTCCTCCCACACTGCTCTAGCCATTCAAATATTATTAATAAAGATGTTTTACTCTCTCTCCGTTAATTCGTCTGAAACGTTTCTCGTTCTCAAACGTGGTCCAGGCTGCTCGGCTAAAGCATTGTTCCATTTAAAATAATCATAACTTCATAACGAGTTCTTATTCCCGCATGACACATTTTTGCAATAATGTTTTCTCACATACGCTGTAACAAAGAGACGATGCAAGCCGAAGCATACGATCGAAGTGAACACACAGTGACCACAGATATTTTCATGTTCCTGCTAAATTTAACGCCGCAGTGGTGGTGCCTCTCCAAATTCAATATAACTGTAAACCTGCACGTTTTATAAAGAAACTATTGCATTATAATGTAACAAAAACAGCGTCTGAAACGGTTTCTTTTTCTTCCGCGTATGCGTTAGGCTTTTGCACGTGATAAATTGTCCTATTTGTTTGTATTTTTTTTCTGCGTTACGTTTTAAACAGAAATACGCGTTTTCTCGATATGCTGACTCCGACTCCACCAGTTACACCTCAGTTAATCCTCTTCCGAGAGACGGAGCACTGGTCGCTAGAAGCTTCTTCAAGGTGCTTAGGTTTCCAGAGAAATCTCTTGCTTCGTAAGATTCACTTCTCGGCAGCGCTATGTAGGGAAAGCGACCACAGCACCGCCGTTTTCTCTAGGTATCAGCCGAGTTATCTGGTGTAAGAAAGAAAAAAAAAGTATAATAATTGCACGAAACTCTTTGGCCACATCGAAGTGCGTGACGTTTCTGAAGCGTTGCCGCAAACCGTTTGCCGAGAATGCGAATTCTGGCAGCAGCGCGATGCATGGTGCTTTGTTCTGTTCGGTGACGTTCACATCAGCAGTGGGTGCGGACGAATGCTACAGAATTGAGGTTAAAACGCAATTGCCCTGCGTTTTTTGCCCTGTCGTTTGTATTGGACGTAAGCTCATTCTGCGCTAACCGCGAGAAAAGAAAATATTGAGCAACGAAAACTAAATTCACACTTTGATCGTATCGAACCTTTTATTTGCAGATTGTTTTTTTGCCTCTTTAGTCCCCAGAGAACATTTTAAATAGCTATCAGCGGCCCTTACTGAGAATAAACGAGTCCTCAATTAGAATTAATAGTCGGCGCTATTGATCAAATACTCTAATTGGAGCCCGAAAAGTAAAAGTAAATAAATAAGAAAAATAAAATAAAATAGAAGGAGGTACATAACGACGTCGGCCGATATCTCACCTTATACTTGTCTCGCGATAGGAGCAATACACGCATAATTCTGCGGTGGAAGAAGTGCTTGTAATTCCTGATTTCAGGTGGTTTTTATTCCTCAATTTTCTCTCACTGTCGCGTTCTCTCTCAAACTGCCAGGAGGACGAAAGAGAGAGAGATAGATAGAGAGAGAGAGAGAGAGAGAGAGAGAGAGCTAACTCTCCAACGTTATCTGAATACGAACCCCTCGGCAGGGCATGCTCGCAGGCCCGTTTTTAAAGCCATTTTGTCCTATCTGAAATGTGAAAAATCGTAGTAGCCGGCAGCTTTTTTTTTAAAAGCCCAAGTGGGTTGATTTTATTACCCGCGGCGTCTTTAATGGATCTCGCGGAGGGGTACTTTTTTCCCCCCTGTTCGGCCGAGTTGTTAAAAAGCAATAATAAAACTTTCCATATAGAACGACTTCTGTGCTGTACAACTTATATTGTTTAGCCCCATCGGTGATTTTCTAGCGTCTAATTTCTTCCCCTTACCACCCGTTTCAGGGGAAAGCATACAAAATTGCGTTTTCTCTCTCTCCCTCTCATTTCACGGACCGCTAGCCTGTACAGGTATAATGCGTTTCCCAATTCATGTCGTTCCGATAAAGTTTGTAGCGAATTTCGCTTGCTCATAGCTGGCGCGTGAACGGACTCTTGACGATTGCTCCGTCGGAGTTCTGATAAAACCTTCTTTCCCCATTGAGCAGACGTTCTTGCATTTCTTTTTGTTTTTCTCCGCTCTTCGAAAGCGAAAAATTAATTCTGCTCTTGAAGATCTTCGCCGCCCCGTGATATTCTCGGTCCGTAACTTCTTACGCGTGCCGTGTTAAACTAATTTAATTACCGGAAATGTCAAGCCGTCACACCAACGCTTAGAGGCAGACATTCGATTAGGAAAGAAATAGGCATACACGAATGTATTGGTATAAACGCATGCGCCTCCAGCCATAAAAGTTTGAATATGCGATGTGTGTACTTGGGTGAGTTATCTTTATTGGCTTTTTGGCGTACAGATTTGAATTTGCTCTCGAGGCTGTTCTGCGTTGAAAAGGAGAGCTATGCCGTCGGCGACCCGTTTATTTTACGCTGTAAATGCTCGGCCAGGTGTGAGAGAAGAAAACAAAAAGAAGTGCGAGGTCCTACGCGAACCAGTAAGCAAATGTAACAGCTTATAAAGACGCGAGTGAAAAAGGTATAGCGAAGTAGAGCAGAAATTTTCGACTGATTGTAATACTTGCCGTTTCAAGCGGACTTTGCCTGTCATTAGAACTGATGACATAATAGAAACCGATGACATAGTTGAGTGAGTTGAGTTGAGTGGTTGTAGGCTACTGGTGGGATTAGCCTTGCAGTACCTGCCGGCAATTGCTCCACCGTAGCGACACTTAAAATACATAAACCATATAAATCAGACACAGACCTCACAACTACACATAGTCACTCCTAAGGTCACCATGTGGAGGCCAAATCCGTGCCCTGCAGGTAACTTAAATGAAGGCGAGAAACCTCCTTCCTATCTAACTGGTTCCCGCGCGGGAAAACAATGTCCTGAAGAGGATTGTGGGGAATTCCTGTCTTCTTGAGGGACCCGAATAACACATTCCTTTCCGCGTTATACAGAGTACAGCACATAAGGTAATGTTCTACGTCACCGCACACACCACACGTTGAACATAATGGAGACAACGCCAGGCCAGTCTTATACATCCACACAGGGGTACGAGCAGAGCCCGTGTGAATGCGGTGACATAATCAGAGCTGGGACGTATATGGCTTTAGTCACATGTGATAAGGAAAAATTATATTGGGCAAATTGTGCAATAACAAAAACAGAAAAGAAAAGAAATACTAACTAACTAACTAACTAACTAACTAACTAACTAACTAACTAACTAACTAACTAACTAACTAACTAACTAACTAACTAACTAACTAACTAACTAACTAACTAACTAACTAACTAACTAAAATAGCAATTTAACGGTAAATGCGAGAGAAATGCTTTAGCATCACGTCCCATGTCCTTGGGAGGTCTCGGATCATTGACTTAAATCACGTCTACCGTTTTGTGAAGTATTCTTCAAGTCAGTCGGTCACTCGCTGATTTCTCGCTCTCGTACGCCGTGGAAGCTGCATCAGCTTCGCTGATGGGTAATGATTCCCCCTAGTGAAGCTGTTGCTGTGTTTGTGAGTGTGCCTGGCATCCGCCACGTGGCAGGCACCCGTGGCGCCAGCCGTGGCGTATGCCAGGCGCACTCACAAACACAGCAACAGCTTCACTAGGGGGAATCATTACCTATAAGCGAAGCTGATGCAGCTTCCACGGCGTACGAGAGCGGGAAATCAGCGAGTGACCGCGGCGTTCATTTTCTCCTTCTTTTTTTGGAATCGATCACTGCCCTGTCGTCGGTCGAACCGCGAATGAGGAGGAAAAGAAAAAAAGAAGGATTCGGGAAACAAGTGTCGGTTGGGCAACATCCGTTCGCGCCCAGTCGTTACGGGATTCCGGAACTGCAGCGACTGAATGGGAAGTGGATGGGGCCACAGCAGGGCATCGAGCACCAGAAGTGAGGAGGGACGAAGACAGAGCTGGGAACAGCGGTAGCGGAAACCACCACGAGTCCATCTAGTTCGCGGAAATGACTGGAAGCGAAGAGCGGGAGTTCCGTACCCGACCGGTCACTTCTCTTCGGTTGAAATGGTGTGACAGCGGCTTCGCCGGGTCGCACAGGGCTACCGCGCGGAGGAGCAAACTTAACAAATAACGTGAGTGCGGCGAAGGCAGCTTTCCAGGAAAAAATAAAATAGTTTAGGCAATGACAGGGGTGCAAACAAGAACCGAAATTGGAGTGAGGGCGAATACAGAGAAACGGTGGCGAAAGGAAGAGGGTGGCGAGGCAGAGACTAAACTCGTTTCCACCAAACGTCGGCGGGGGGCGGAAACTCTCAGAATGCCGTCCCCGTGAAGTAAGGTGCGACTTCTGGGTGCTGCACGTACTCTTGAGATGGACACAACTCCTGACTCCATCTTTTACAACTGATGGCCTTGTTTGCAGCGTGTAGCTTCCCCGGAGATTGGCGAGAAGCGACAAAAATCGGCTATCGCAAAGAAAATAAAACGCAGTAAAACACATCTCCTGCCTCCTTGGTCTAACGTTCTGTGAGCGAACGGCGAGTAGGAGTTGGTAAGCGGAAGCTCACGGTCAGAGATCGCAGGTCGAAAGGTGGATAGCCTCTGTGTTGGTTCATAGTCAGCGATCAATGCGGGAAATGAGGGGGATAGGAGAGCACAGGGCTCGCGCATTGCGGGAGATAAATCAGACGAGAAAGAGCGCGTTGAGCTGTGAACTGGCATGCTCCGCGGTAATTATGGCACCGAGGGAGCCCAGCGTAACTTGCGGGAAGTTCTCGGCAGGGCCGCATGGAGAAACTGGGCCGGATACGACAACACAGTATTTCTTTCTCTTTCTTTCTTTCTTTCTTTCTTTCTTTCTTTCTTTCTTTCTTTCTTTCTTTCTTTCTTTCTTTCTTTCTTTCTTTCTTCTTGTTATTGCTAGTCTAGGCGAGAGTGAAATTGCGCATCACGCTGGCTGTTCATTGCCCGCTTCTGTGATCTTGGCGCCGCTTGATTTCATTCTGCTCGTTTATTCATTTTGTTGTAGGAAACGCGTCAAACAGCTAGCGAAAGTGATAGGCAGAGCGAACAAATGCGACGAATTCGCAGCCAAAATCCGTAGAGATGTCTCTCTAGGACTGATTGTGCCGTTGACGACAGTCTGAAGACCAGTGGCGCAATGATAACGGCATCTTTTTACACTGCCATTATCCGCGCGACCTGTTTCCGTGCTGACCTCTCGACGACGTGTTGTACGTGCCGGACGCCGTCAAGCCGAGGGTGATTTATATCTCGTTTGCTGCCGTACGTTATCACTTTACCTCCCCTCTCTCCTCAGCGTAGGGTAGCAAGCCGGATCTACTTCTCTGGTTAACCTCCCCCCCTCCTTTTTTTTTTTTTTAGAAGAGCGGACGCCGTGCGCGGGGTGATGATAGAGCGTGGAACCCACTCCGGTGCTCATGCTATAGCTCATGCTATGGCTCATGCCATCACCCTATTGGAAACGGGTGATCGTAAAGTCTCGATGGCGTAAGGTGTGCCCGGCCGTCTTCATCGAAATATGAATCGATGCAGCGCGTGTATTCTGTCTGTTCTGTTAAGCGTTTGAAGGAAGCCAAAGCCGGCCTTGGAATAAGCTAGAAGGTGCGCCGAGCAAAGCGCGATACACAAATCGGGAGAAGGCAAGGTAACAGAGAGCCAATTAAAAGGGAAAATCTTAAGTGCTACCCAAAACAAGCCTCGCTTGCCCGACGATAACGGCACGATAATGACGGTCACGGTGACGCGTAAAATTATTATATACGCAGCGCGGTGAGGGAATCAGGCATAGCGAAGGCTATGAGCAGCATCACACCAGGTTGTCACTTAGCGCTGCGACTTCATAGAATGCATTTCATGCCGTGCTTGCGACAGCAGGAGCACGTGCAGTAATGTATAGGCGCACGAACAGTGAGCCAAATATAAGTTCGAAATATATGTTTCGTATGGTTGTCGCTTCTGGCTTTCTGTTTTTATTTTCGGCGAAACGTCAGTAGCGGCTAACGAACGCTAACGAACGGCGCTCCGTATAGGGAGTTTTGAGTTGCGACGCGTCAGGGAAGCGCGGAGAGTTCGAGCGTTGCGCCTGTCATTATAATAGTAAGATTTCGCAGGGTTGCACAAGGAACGGGCAGCACAGTGCCGTATGCCGCGTAACGGCGTACGGCAGTGTTTACACAAGAGAGAGGGGGGGGGGGTGTCTCATATCGAGTTACAGCCTCTCGTTTTTGCGATGCTACGCCTCGCCGCACGTCAGAGGACAGGACCGAGAAAACGGGAGTCCGAGAATGAGCAACACACTCCCGTCTCCTGTTTCTGACAACTGCATTTATGCGCTGCCACGCACTGAAAAAAAAAATGAGGCTGCAAGCGCCCACGTTTCATGGTTGCACGGAAGTTTCCAGAACTACAAGCTCAAGAAGCTCTACACTACTTCGCACTGGTGACAGACCATTGTAAGAACAAATCATTTTGGAGTGCCGGCTTCATGAACCGCTGCAACAGAGGGCTACGAATGCGTTGTTACAAAAGCTATACAAAAGTTCTTCCTTTGCTTCTCCTTGTCTGCAATGAGCTACGTTTACAGCCCTGATGAATCACCAACAAGTCAAATATCCTCTTTAATATGTTCACTATCGAGTTCATAGATTTATTAATCCTGTAATTGAACTCCTTTTTTTTCAGGTAGGGCATTTATTCGTCCACTGACGTGACGCCCGTGTACCAAGGTGGGGCAGTTCCGTTTTGCTAACACCGCTATCAGCGTAGGCTTGACCAGATGCATATATTAAGCGTATCGTCGTCAGCGGTGAAAGTGTGTCTATCGCGTCATTTGCGATGTTCGTTACAATCCAGCTTTGAACACTTGCAAGTGTGTGTGAATGGTGAGATTAGAAGCCCAGCTTAACCAGCCATGGATAGTATGCTGCGCTTTATTATCTGATAAGCACCGGTAGACAAGCGTCGACGGAACAGGACAACTCGTTAAGAACCTGCGAGAAGCGCATTCTCAGTTCATGCCTTTCTAACGCCGTCTGCTGTACACTCCGAGCGTGAAATAAGGTGGGGGGGGGGGGGGTCAAATCTCTGCGTGGTGATACGCGGTGTTCACACTAAATGGAAGGCATCGCATGTAGATTTCCGCTTCACTTACCTGAGCATCTAATTGTCCCCGCTATATCGCCGAGTGGCAGCCTGCAAATTCATTCAGAATTAATTAGGCGTGCACTCTAGCAGCACTCTACTGCGCAAATAGGAGGGCTGCTCAGCCGCCCACGGCACCGCTGAATGTATCTGGCAGCCTTGTACAATGCATTCATATCCAGTCGGCAGCACGACAGTGTGAACGCCGTCTTCTTCGAGGAATAGAGAGAGAAACAGAGAATGTGGAGAGGAAGATGGGCTGTTTTCTGCACCCATGTAGGAAACACGGCTCAGCTTACGGCCAACTCTGATTACCCCATTCAAATGCAAGCGAAGAGCAGAAATGTTTCTCCTGAGCAAGTTGTGAGCCGGTCAGAGAGGCAGTATATAGCATCTCTCTGGGTCAATCGAAGCCGACAAGATGGCGCAGTCGACAACATGGCAGAATTAGAATAGCACCCCCGCTGAACCAATCTGAGTTGATGTTGTGACGCTTAAGAAAGTAATATTTTGCGTCTGTTGGAAGCATAATATTGATTAACAAAAAGGTTAAGAACGATATGAATTAAAGTAAATGAAGCGCAAGGTTTACAATTCCGTCTTCAATACCGTATTTGTCGCGGAATGCACTTGGTTTTCCATGCTAATAGATTAGCCCTATTTCTGAGCTAACTAACGCACAAAGATATCTAGATGATTTAATAAACTAGCAAATTTGATTTAGTGCTCCCCTTTAGTTTGTCTAACTTGACGCGAAACTGTGGAGCCGTCGGTGGGGGCCGTCATGAACAACTCGGCGTTTTCATTACAGCTGCGACCGTGAAGCGTAACTAAAACAGTCCTTACGCAGCGCCGGTAATCGGACGAGAAACCGAGCCACGCGAAATTAAAGGAAGCTCAAACACCGAGCCAGAGAAGGAATTTTGACGCCGTTCTTTCACACTAGCGATTCTTTGTCCATGATAGTTTGTCACTATTTGTCACTTCTTTGTTACAATAGCAATTAAATGGACATTCCAGGTGCATTTTTGCCGTCGCCGCCGTCGCCGTGATGTTCTATATAAAGTCCAGGGGCAATAATACCGTTGCCGCGCGCCGTATACTTCATCTACGAATAAAGGCGTGCGAGGGGAGCCGGGGATCGCGGCTCAATCTCGCGCGCGACCCAGGAAAGCGGGGAGGAAGCGTGCCGTCTTCCGTCGCACGCGAGGCACCAACGAGAGGGGAGGACGGAGGGGGTGGCGTTGTACTCTGGCAGCAACTGGGTATTGCGCAGTCGCGTGGGCCGTATCTTCAAATCGATCTGTGTTGGGGGCAGAGCCTAGGCGCGCCGACGGCTCATACATTTGTGCGTGCTGTTTTCTCGCCACTCAGTTTGAGTCACTCACTCACTCGCTGCTGCTGCCGCGCTCCCTCAGGCCAGCGTTTTGAAAGTGTCCGTGGTCATCGAGTATGATGTGTTCATATTTGACTGTTGCTACGAAGCGGATTTTCCACTTCTATCCATCTTTTTTTTTTGCAACGGACGCCCATCTTGACGTCTGTCCGAATGGGTTCAAGGCGAAAAACTCCTTCAGGAGGTTCATGTCGTCGTCGTTGGTAAAGCGCACACGCATTGTGACCACAGCACCGACCATACTACTTTGTTTTGCCGCGGAAAACGTGACATGAATCGGCTTGACATGCGAATTTACACCAAGCGAACGAACGGAATACACTTGCGCGCCATCTCGAGGCGGATACAGCAAACATGAGCAAACATCAGCAAACCTTCTCGTTAAGCCTACTACGCCGCTAATCGAGAACGTATATCGTAAACAACGTCCATTTGTCACCTGTACGCCGCTGTCGAAGCATCATCACACAAATCTAAAGCAAACACGAGCATCACTTGGGTACCAATGAGCCGAACAGTGCAGGCCGACGACTCGATAGATCCGAAGCGGGCAGCTCTCACTTCGACTGGCGCCGCCATGTTGCCGTACGTCAGGCTCCCCTTGCGTGCGTTAGCGGTCACGGCTAAATCCCGAAAATAGCCTACGTGCGTAAGAGCTCCAGCACCGTTTACGTACAGCGCATGCGCAGTGTGGTGCACGCAACGCTAACGCTAACGCTCTTTACGTTTACTGCTTTACGCTATACTAAAGCTGTCTAATGACGCACGAACGACGACAGTGTGACGACGACGGTGGAAAGGCGTCAACATAAACGACAACTTTATGACGTCAGCGTGACGACGGCGACGACAGAGCGCTGATGATAGGGTGACGACGATGATGGGATACGTCACAGCGATCACGTGACGACAACTCAGTGATGACGATGGAGATGACGCGCGAACGACGCCAGTGAAATGAAGAAGTTAGAAACGATGACGGTGTGACGAAGACGGTGTGACGACAGTCGAATGTTTGCGCAAGGCGCGCGGCGAAGGTGAAATTCGCGGAGGACAGATATTCCAGCCATGAAAACGGGGGAATGGTCAAAGAAAACACTTGTTTCAAAAACAACCGATTCTCGGGGAAAACGCGAACGAGCACTTTATGTCTGGGACCAGTAATCAGAATCGGGAGATCGAAGTGACCGGAGCGTAGGTTCGCTGGAAAGATTGTCAAAAAAAAAAAAAAAACTATAAAAGGCGAATAAATCGCGAAAGAGAAGAAACGTGGGAGAGAGAAAGAAAATGATAGAACAAAAGCAAGGTTTCTCGCAAAATGTGCATGGACCGTATAAACTTCTTCGACCGCGGCGCCTCAGCGCCTGCCTTCGTTCTCGCGAAAGCCGTGGTTTCGGTCGAGCGCGTTTTCCTCAACTTCTTGTGACGCGTTCGCGCCATGCCTAAGACGACGGAGTCGTTGGCAGAAAAGGTTTACGATTGACACGAGGCGCACAGTACGAAGTATAGTGCTTGTGCGTGTGCGCACGTGTGAAATCAAGAGAGAGAGAGAGAGAGAGAGAGGTGAAGGAGCACGAAAGGCAAAGGAAGACAAGAATAAATAGGGGTGCAGAGGAGAAGGGACCTGAGAGGTGAGCCAATGGAGGAATGGTAGCGGTGGTTATTACCCGCTGACAGCTGCTGGCGCAAATGAGATTCGAATGAAACGGCCCGAAATGACACTTTGATCGGGATACCGGTGCGTTTCGATGGGGGGTGGGGCCACTAGCGGGAGCGAGGCGCGACGTGACGAACGTGGAAGAGGGTGAGACGAAGGAGAAGAGAGAGGCAACACAAAGAGAAAGGGGGAAAGAAGTAACGAGGAGGAGAGAGAACCCTTTACACGGGAGCGAGCCCTGCGTCAGAGCTCGGCGTGTATAGTTCGTTGCACCCTTTTCCCGCTGAGCGCTTTACGCTTGGGTGATCCCTCCCGAGAATTTGGAAAAGGCGTGAAAGGACAGGAAGTGAAGTGTGAGGAAAAATAAAAACAAATTGGAGAAGCGACGTTGTAAGGAGAAGAAAAGAAAAAAATGGACAAAAAGGGGCAGTATGGCTAAAAGAAACATTTAAAAAAGCATAAGCGAAGCGGGAAAGAAAAATGGAGGTGAAAGAGAGGATACCGCACGCGGTCAAAGAAGCGAGAGCGAAGTGTCATTTACAATTGTCGCGAAAGCCGCAAGTCCTTCTATTCCTCCCTGGCTGGTTGCATGTTCGTTTTCCTCTCCTCCATATTTCTCTCTTTTCGGGTGTGTCCTTTCTTCATTCTTACTTCGTGGCATGAAAATTTGCTTCTCTTTGTTGTGCTTCCCTGTGGGTATTGACTTACTCTGAAATTCTTCGCCTATTTGCCGTTCTTACTTTCGCCGTTCCGCGCCCGACACGGCGGAAAAAGAGGTAGAAAGGAACGGGAAGAAAGAAAGAACCACGCTTGGATGACCCGGTGTCATCATCAAGACTCCATTCTTTGTGTGCGTACACGCTCGATATCGTCAGTGTACACGAAAAAGAAAGTGGAAGATGCGTTTCTATCCCACCCCCTTTTTCCCCGAACGCTTCTGAGAAGAATAAAACTGCTAGCACCGCCCGCGGGAGTGAAGAGCTGCGTCAATCTAAGCACGAAGGGATGACTCCTTTCGACGCGTGAAGCGCTATTGCAACGCTCGGTTCGCGTCGAACGGGCACAGTGGGACAGAGGCCTTTGCTTTGGGCGCCTGGCCCGTATGCAGTGCAGCAGGTGATTCCCGTCTCGCGCGTACCTGGTCCCTGAACCTTTTTAACTTTGAAAGTATAGCAATTAGCGGACGAACAATTGATTCAGCAATTTGTTATTGGTTTGCTTGAGGGAGATCAGCAGTAAGCGATGCCGAGAGCGCCTGAAATTAAAGAGAAAAAATAATTTTTTTTATTAGTCTTTCAGAAACGTCTCGCTCGTTCATTTATTCATTCATTCATTCGTTCGGACCATTCGCTTACATTGACAATCATCATCGGTGCTTCCTGCACATATATTTTTTTTTTTTTCGAGGAGACGCTTGATCAGATTTCGACCCGTCCTCTACTGTTGAAAGTACTTCATTGCTGTAATGACTGCGAGACCCTATCATAGACAGTCATAATATTTCTATTATAAATTTAGAAAGCTACGCGTGCTCTTATCACTTTTATGAAGTCAGCGGATCTGAAAAGTCGCTCGTAGACACGTTACTCCTACTATATATAGTGAACTATATCTCTCTCTTTCCGCCTTCTTTCAATCCCTCATCCCCTCTACCCCGTGCAGGGTAGCAAACCAAACGTCCCTCTAGTTAGCCTTTCCTTGTTTTCCTTCTATCTCTCTCTCTCCTTCTCTTCAAGCTTACTCTTATGTTTTGCTGGATAAGGTCTTTGACAATTTATTGCTAGCCATCTCCAGCGTTTCTCAACAGGACAAGGTCATCTGCCAACGACAGGCTGCTGAAGTGTTCCCAATTGATCTTCGTAGCGAATCCTTCCCAGTGTAACAGCTTGAATACTTATAAGCATGCAGTGAATAGCATCGGAGATATTGTCTCCTTGCCTGAACACTTTCCTTATAGGTATACTTGTGCTTTTCTCGTGAAGAATTAAAGTAACTAAGAAATATTTATAGATATTGGCTAAAATCGATAACTCAATGTACCCGCACTTAGCTAGAAACATATTCCGAAGCGTTTCAAACCAAGCATTTTTTTGTCTGTGTTAACTTCAGATGTTAAAAAAAGTTAAGGAGATATGTTTTGGCTGTAGACCTTTTGCGGAATGCCCAGTGCTTGCACTTTGTGCACCGCACAAAAGAAATTGCAAAAGTGATGAGCGATTCTCTCCTCAGATTGCTGCCCCAAGTTATTTCATTGCAGCATTAATTAATATTCCGTGAAAGTAATTAACCACAGTACTCATTACTACGCTGAGTAATATTACTCCATGAATGTCATCGCCACCATATGTGGATGACACTGTTGAGAGACGCTGTTGGCATAGCATTTTAGTGAGCCAGCGGAACAAATGTAACAACTTGTATCAGAAATAGGTGCGCGTACGATCAAGTGTGAACATACACGTGTATGAGCCATTCCCTGACGAAATTACAAAATGCAAAACAAAATAGATTTCTTTTACTAACAAAAAATACTCCCACTTGACTTTACGTACGCATTAGACGATACTTCAGTAACTAGAAGTCCGTATACGAAGTATCTCGGTGTAAAAATAACAAATAACTTAAGTTGGGAAACCAATATTATTGAAATTTCTCGCATAGTTCAAGGTAAATTATCACTACTGAAAAGAAAACTGAGCGGAACAGTACCTTCTCGTAAGACCCACCTTAGAAAGTGTTGATAAAATTTTAGAGCCCCGTATCAAAAATAATTAGCTGACAAACTAGAGCGAATTCAATGACAAGTAGACCACTTCGTCTTGCCAAAGTATTCAAGATGGACCAGCGTTAGCCAGTTAATATGAAAACTAAACTGCACTCACTAGCCCATCGTAGGGATCCATCCAGGTTGAAATTTATGTACGAGCTCTATCATGGCCACTTGAAGATAAATAGTTGTGCTTACCTACACAACCTCACGAGACATTTGCTCCGTACGGGTTGCAGTAAAATGATCATACAAACCACAACTGACAGTTTCTCTCACACGTATTCTTTGTTTCCAGCCACAATAGCCTACAGGAACAAGCTACAAAAGGTAGCCGTATACTCTACCTCGATTGAACCTTTCAGTAATGTTATTGCCGACATCAACTTCGGCGCGTAACATGCTGATGATGCATCACTGTACGGCGCATAATTTGTATTTACATTTTGTAATTACCTAAAACAAATTTCTATCTGATATTTTTTACTTTATACGCTTAACATGTTCGCTGTATTCTATGTTGACTTGTTCTTCCCTCCTGCTTGGGTTTAAGCACGGCCTGCAGTGTGCATAGATAACCCGTCGTGGTGGCGTAGTGGCTTTGGTGTTGCGCTGCTAAGCCCGACGGCGTGGGATGAAAACCCGGCCGCGGTTAGCCGCATTTCGGTGGGAGAGAAGTGCACAGATTCCCGTGTTCCGCGCATTGGGTGCACGTAAAAGAACCCCATAGGTGGTTAAAATTAATTCAGAGTCCCCCCCTACGGTGTACCTCGCAATCTTGTCGTTGTTCGGGCACGTAATATTCTAGAAAAAGAAATGTATAGAAAAAATGTTCCGACAGCATGTAAGAAACAACACTTAACAAGAACTACTCAAAGAGGCAGCAAAATAGGTTAGTGATGGTGGCGATGATGCTATCGGTGGGGCTGGCATGGCAGCCTCGGCCGTCAGTTGCTTTGCTTGAGCGTCTCCTTCCGTGCCATAAGTATGTCTGCACGAATCAACCAGTCCGGTCTCTCGCAGAAGTATGACTTCCTTGCGCACAAACTGCAGTCCTTCCGGGCAAACACACTGTACTGCATGTTCACCAGAAAATTCTCTTCTCATGTGGTCCAGAAGCATCTTCCTGTCGGAACAGAAACGCTTGCAAGAGTAGCTAAAGCGCTCTTACATCGCCCATTTCGCTTCGCTCAACGCAAAGCGGAGAAACAGCGCGACCGACCTTAACCGTCCGTGCAGAAATGTTGGCCGATCTTGACTTGCGAGACCCAATTTAGAAGCAAATACTCACTGTTGAGTAGCAAACTGCGTTGTCGGGCGAGTAGGTGCATATTTAGAGGGTAGTAGCGAGCACAACATGTGACTGCGACCAGGTAGGCACCTGTACTTTGTCCTCCCTCGTCCGTGTCAAACTTAATGCCGAACCTTCTTGGCCGGCAACGAGCTAGCTGATGCGCAAGCGAGAACCTCTGTTTCTAATGCCGTTGACGCAAAATACGGTACTTTCGAAGTGATTTGTTGACTTTGATCATCTGAGACTGCACAGAAGATTACTGGGCTCAGCCAGAAGATCGGTACAGGCGCTTGCGCGAAATAGACTCTGGCAGTGCTTCTCCCCTCCCGGCTAAAACCAAGCGAAGCCAAGCATTTATGAGTCACTGGATCCGCCTGGGCGTCGCCTTCACTACGCTGTGAAGCAAAATTACGCCCCTTTGCCACACAACGATAATCGTCATCTGTCTTGTCCGCATTTCCTTTCTTTAACGTGGCGAGCCCGGTACTTTCCAGTAACGAACGGTTGCACCCCAAAGTGTGCAACCGTTTTAAGAGTGTAGAGTGCACTCTAAAACAAAATCACACCCTTTGAGTCGTATCTTGCCACACAAAGATAATCGTCATCTGTCTGGCCCGCACTTTCTTTCTTTAAGGCTGCGAGCCCGGTACATCCCAGTAACGAACGGCATGCGCGCTATCACCATGGCATAGCATTAGCGAGTGCCGAGTTTTCAAGAAAAGAAACGCAAGCATGGCAAATGACGATTATTGTTTGAGGGCAAGATAAGCCCAAAGGGTGTAAACTTTTTTAGAGTGTGTAGGCACGTCTTATTGGCTGTGCTGACAGCCCGAAATGTGAACGCTGCCAAGTGTCTGAGAAATTGCACCATCTGTTTTGCGATTGCCCCCTCACTCACAGCGTCACGTCAACAAACACCTGCAGGCATTCGAGAGAAAACATTGTCTGAAAGTATTTTTTTGTCTGGAATGTGTGACTGCACGGTAGCAACAACACCTACGATGGCTGCTCTGGGCTATTTGAATGGCACTGGACTTGATTCAAGGCTTAGAAGAAACCATTGTGTTGCGTGGTTATTGCATGTACGCATCCCTTGCTCTTGTCCTCATCATCATCTTTCATAACTATTTTTTGTCCCCTTTCCCTTGTGCAGAGTAGCAAGACCAGGACGTACTAGCTCAGGCCAACCTCTCTGCCTTCCCACTAATAAATTCTCCTTTTTGTGCTCGTTACTACCCTCAATGTCTTTTTTTTTCAGACTATACTGTTTACTCTGCCCTGCTTCGATGCAACGGGTCCTTACGAACCAACTATCCAGAAGCTTTACTGTTATCCAATGCGGCGCGCATTCGCATAGCAACCTCAGTGCCTTGTACTTCATGGTCGTGTGATTCTTCCGGGTTCGGCATTCCTGCTTAACGTCACTTCACTCGACGTTCGAACGGGAATGCCATACACTGACGTAGCTCGTGCGTTTCTTGCCGGCTTTGCAGTCTGTTTACATTGTTGACGCAGTTTGCGTCGCGTCCTGTTCTGAGGACGCGTTAGCATGCATCTGAAATACAAAAGAAAAGACAGGAAAAAGAGAAAACGCTGCGCGATCTTTTGTTACATTAAAGTTTACCGCGCCCTCCGCCTTCCATCGGTCCCTCTTTTGGCGCGGCACTCAAACTCGTGTATGCTGTAGCCTCTTCCCAACTTGTCATGGGACCACGTGTTAGCATTAGCGCTGTGCGATACCTCGGTGTATACTTGCTTTGCGTGGGAGAGAGCTCACCACGTGAAATGATTCTCACGAAGACATTAAGATCCTCCGAATCCTTGACAGGGATTGGTGGTTTACGCGGATGCGATGGCATTTTTCTATCTCTCTCTTTCTCTCTAACCGATGATTTAAACTTTTTTTTATCTATTTCTTTTTTTACTGTCTCATGCCTTTCTTCTGCAAGGAGGGCTGGAAGTGTCATCGTCTAAGCTGGCAGTCCTTACGCAGCAGCTCTCACGCTATTTAAGGAAAGAAAAATACGCATACCCTCGGCAGCTGTAAGTAGTCCATACTAGGTGCACATTTGTGCATTTTTCGTACGCGCCTTCTTTCCTTTCGTCCACAGTACCGCAGCCGACAGTTTTTTCCCACGGCCCGCAAGAAACGCACAGACGTGGTGATATGATTGACGCTACTTCCGGCAACCGTGGATTAGCAACTAATCCGCCTAGAATGCCCGATCCTGGGAACGTTGGTGGTGGTGGTCTTTTCGAGAGTTAGCCTTGCTGTGCCGAAAAGTAGCAAGGCTAAGCAAAAGAGCACGGTACGCCAAACGAAAGGCCGGGTTGTAGTTTCTGGTTTATCGTCAGAGGCAAAAACTGATCGTTCTTTCGCCCCCAGATTAAGGAGGCCCCACGGAGAAATGTATGGTAAACCAAAAAAGTATTACAAGCAAGAACTGCAGCTAAAGAGTCCGCATGCTATCTACTCGATTTCTAGACAGCTAACCGTTGCCAGAGTACGTTACAGTGGGCCCTTGGTGGAACTTGAAAATATAGTTTGCAAGGCATCAAGGCGTTACTTGATTAACCGAAGAGGCCTACCTGCCCGCGTCATGTGCTTCACCTTCTTCCTCTGTCCTTATCGTCACCCACGTTGTTCTTCCTTGTTCCCCTTTTACCTTTACCCTCCCTCGATGCGAGTTTTTATCATCACGTTCCCTTTGGTAGCGATGGCGAAATGCGAAAACACCCGTGTGCTTAGATTTAGGTGCACGTTAAAGAACCCCAGGTGGCCAAAATTTCCGGAGTCCTCCACTACGGCGTGCCTCATAATCAGAAAGTGGTTTTGGCACGTAAAACCCCAAATATTATTATTATTTGGTAGCGATTTCGCCTCAGCGGGCATTTGTGCTTTCTCGAATACTCTCGCGGTTAGGCGGCAGTGGACCACACCAGGAATTAACAGATATAATACCGGTGTCACACGACCACTTTCGATCCCAATCATGGGCGATCCGCATCGAAACTATCGACCGCGATTAGCCCCCTAACGCAGCTTGCGCAAAGGAGCCAGTCGCGACCGATCGGGCTTGATCGCGATCAGAAGTGCGCGGTGTGACACCCGTGTAAGAGAGACGTGACGTAGCAGCGCCTGAGGAGGGAGCTGAGCAGGCAGACCACGGAAATTTGTTGTGATGACGCTGGCGGTGCTTTGAATCCCTGGTCTCCTGCTGTTTTAAACAGTCGATTCTTCCATTCACTTTGAAAGGGAAGCCTCAGGAATGACAATATTTGTCACCTAATTTAATTTACATCGAAGCTGTTTATGGCCAGCGTTCCGTGCATTCTTGTTCTGCGTGTGCAAAAAGCGCGGGCCGATTCCGAAGATAGTGCAAAATCGGGCACTCCGCCATCTTGCAAAAATAAGTTTAATATCTACGGTCCAAATAGAACTCGTATCACATATTAAACTGATAAGAACATATACCCCACTTTCACCCGCGTGGGCCACGTCTACGTTCGCACCGCCCTCTCTTTGTCGGCGTTCCAAGCGCTCGCCTATCTACTTTACTTCCGCTCTCCCTTGGTGGCGGTTCCGTCGAAACGTTACGCGTGTCTAGTTGCCTCCGGCTCCTCGGGGCGGCGGTCCCCTCGTCCACGCGAATGTATATGAAAATCACGGTAAATGAGTCCGTACCTTTGTTCAAAATTCTGTGTCACCTCTGTCACCTCCGTGTCGCGTGCTAAATAGCTTTGCTGGTCATCCATCCTCAAAGAGTGGGACGGCTCACGATTTTTTGTTTTATTTTGCCTTTAGGCAGTGATCGCGTAGGTGCGGCCATTAATGGCTGCCGTGTTGTCGAAGTGCCACTGTATTTGTTGTCTCGGGCTTGCTTTTCTTTCTCCTTCCTTTGGGGACCCTCAGTTTTGAAGCGATCACGTAATTGAAAGCGACGGAAAGTATGGCGAAATCAGAGTGCCGCGTTGGTGCAGAGCCGCGATATTTTGGGCTATATACGAGAAAACGACGCGCACCGGGAACAGGAAGCGGAATTTACTTTTCTTGTCATTGTTCGTTCCGTTGTTTTGCTGACAAACGCAGACCCCTTTCTAAACGTGTCCTCGCTACGAAAACAGCGTGCCGCGCTACGCAGGTGTTGACATCTACAGCTGGCATTTCTTGCCACTGCCATAGCTGATTTGTAAACTCGTGACAATTGGTTCTTCCTATTGTTCGTGTTCGTCAGGAAAGGTAAGCTTTTGTTTACCGGCGCCTGCGGTGCCGAAAAGGTCGTTGCGTAAACTAGCAGAAAGTCAGCCGATACACAAGAACCAGCGTTACTAGATATACTGCACAAGTTTTAAAAGAATATACAGAGAAATACACCTTTCGTGACGTGCCTGCACGGGTAGGCTCTACGAAGCCTTTCTACGAAGCCTTTCAACTTGTAAGCAGCGTGGCCAGTATTCCCTCCCAACTCCCCTTCCTCCCTCGCCAAATACTCCAAGCCTCTCTTGCCTAGCTTGATTTCTCGCCAGGTAAAGCTCCAATCAGCTTTAAGCCCCATGTGTGATTCTGGAGGGTTGGCGTTCCCTACCGTTCCCGCTGCGCGAATATCTTGGCAATCCATTGCAATACGCCGACTCGCCTCCGGATTTTTCCCGCAGCGGACATACGCCTGACCCTGTTACGAACATATGCTCGCGTGTGTTTTTGTCTTCGGGCTGCGAGCTGGGGTCTCGAAAAGAAATGCATTGTCGCTTCGTGTTACTGTACAAATATTATTTTCCGATTTCTTGCTCGCTTTTCCTTGCAAACCTCCACGGAGTTATTGTTTTTGTTTTTCATCATTTCAATACAATTTATAGACAGAGCATATATAGACGGGGCGCGTCCTCTCGCGGAAGAAATGACGTATTTATCTTCAGCGAGGTGCGATACAAGGCCGTCCGTCTCCTGCTTCCCGAGACCGCTCGCCGAATAGCTTCGCGGCGGCTGTCTTGGACGCAGGTGTCGCTGAAGCGTCACCTTCAAAGCCGGAACGCCTCTCAGATGCCCCAGTTTTCGAGGAAGTTCACACAAGTTCGCACGTCGCGAAATAAAGAAAGAAAGCAAAGAAGGCCAGGCGTATGCGAGCATCATTTTGCATCATCGAGTCGACGGGGCATACCCGTTATTTACGGCTCCGCTCTGTAGCGAGAGCCAGGAGTGCACCGGTGGATAACGCTCGCCGCCACTTTCCCTCGTATTGAGCCACCGTTTGCTTTCTGTGTTACTGTTTATTTGTTCCCTTTGCGCCCTTTCCAAAAGCGGGATCGGACTTCGACTGGCGAACAGTGTTTTTTTTTTTTTTCTGCTGCGTTTCGCACGCCCTGTTGGTGGAGTCGAAACAGTGGCGTCGTCTGCTCCTTGTTCACAGCAGAGTCTCGGGCAGACACCCACGTGGAGAACATGAGCCCTCCTTATACCTACCTACCTACGCCCCCCGCCTTGTTTTCTTTCATTTCTTTTTCTTCTGAACGTTGCCTTACAGAATACGAAGTTCGGCTCTAACCGATGCCTTCGCTTTCCGTCGACGTCCTTCGGGCATTGGCGATTTATTTCCATCGGGAAGAGCTATATATATATATATATATATATATATATATATATATATATATATATATATATATATATATATATATATATATATATATACATATATATAATATGGCTACATTGCTGCGTTACCTTTTTTATCCCGCTTTGGCGACCCACTTTGGCTTTCGAGGCCAGCAGCTTCTTAAATTACGACTTCGGAGAGACGCGAGGCAGCACCGTTCATCAATCCAAACTTTGACACAAGAGCAGCGTATACGAGTTCTTCTTCTTTCTTCCTTTCTTTTGTACCATAGTTCAGTCACCACTACGAATCGAAGGGCCTTCGAGATGGAGAAACTGCGCGAAGGTAACGGTAAAATCTAGTCTGAGTAACGAAGAAAACAATAAAAAAAGGCAGAGGAATCAGGGTCGATGTTTTCTCTGCGCAGGTATCCGAGCACTTTACCTCGACATGGTGTGCGGCCGAATAGGTCGGGATGACTGTGCATAACGTTCGCTAGCCACCACCTCCTACGCACTTCCTCTGACCGCTCCTGACCGCTGCCTGCATTCGTCAGCGACTTTACGTTTGATGATGCTCGTTAGTAATGCCTGATAATCTTTGATGCGCGAGCTCTCCTCCTTACTCCCCGTGTTTCTCGAGTAAATTGAAAATAAAACTGGCGTATTTGGATTCAGGTAGACGTAAAGAACCCTATGCGATCGAGAATCTCTCTCTCTCTCTCTCTCTCTGTCTCTCTCTCTCGTTAGGCAGATATCGATCAGTTAGGTAGAAGCTAGTCAGGCACATCTAGCTGGGCATATTAGCTAGCTAGCTAATCTGCCTTGCCTTCTGATGCCACGCGTTGCCTTGGCTATCTGTGTGTATATAGATGAATTGGCAAACCAAGTAATGGTTTTTTTTGTTTTGCTTTTGTCTCACTGTATCGAATTCGCGCCAGTATTCTTTCCACGAATTATTACAACAAAATTCCTTTGTGCCCCGCGAGATGTGGCATATGTGCCCTTAAAAGTAAACTTCTCTCGAAAAAAAAAAATTCCAAAGGCTGTGGCACTGCAGCTTACGTTTGCTTGACTACCTGTGTTTCTTCAGCCGCGACACGCGCAACACTTCTCGTTTGCTCTTGACGGAGGCCGCTAATGCGAGCTTACCGTTCCAAAGAAGGCTGCGCAAACAGTCGGCGACTGCTAATGAGGTCATTTCACCGTATTCAGTGAAGTGATGAAAACAAATGCTTTCTAGTCTTGTTTCGATTCCGCTCAGTATTAAAGTGAGCCAGCAGGACGTTGCCTACCAGCACTCCCTGATAGAATGCGCAAGCGTGACTGAACGAGGACGTAGAAAGAAACAGACACACAGAGACAACGCTGTCTCTACGTCTCTGTTTCCTTTTACGTCCTCGTTCAGTCGCACTCGCACATTTTATCATGGATTAGAACCAACCAGCCCGACAACGTGTTTTAACCTCGCAGCACTGTTCGCTTACACTTGCAGGACCTTCGCGAGACACGACGAGTAGATAGATAGATAGATAGATAGATAGATAGATAGATAGATAGATAGATAGATAGATAGATAGATAGATAGATAGATAGATAGATAGATAGATAGATAGATAGATAGATAGATAGATAGATAGATAGATAGATAGATAGATAGATAGATAGATAGATAGATAGATAGATAGATAGATAGATAGATAGATAGATAGATAGATAGATAGATAGATAGATAGATAGATAGATAGATAGATAGATAGATAGATAGATAGATAGATAGATAGATAGATAGATAGATAGATAGATAGATAGATAGATAGATAGATAGATAGATAGATAGATAGATAGATAGATAGATAGATAGATAGATAGATAGATAGATAGATAGATAGATAGATAGATAGATAGATAGATAGATAGATAGATAGATAGATAGATAGATAGATAGATAGATAGATAGATAGATAGATAGATAGATAGATAGATAGATAGATAGATAGATAGATAGATAGATAGATAGATAGATAGATAGATAGATAGATAGATAGATAGATAGATAGATAGATTCGAGAAGAGGAAGGGGGACGTGACAGATACTCAAGTTAAACGGGAAAACCTCGCTATTGACTACCCTACACCTGTTACTGGGGGAGAAGAAGAAATGAACAAAAGCTTTATCTGATGCTGTAAGGTTTCAGTAGGTAAACATACAAACAGCGACGGTAACAACAAATCCTTAAAGACCAGTTAAAAACTTCCTTATTCAATCTTTACACGATGCTGGAGCCATCAAAGAGATCACTCACCCGTGTAAAGAGTTTGCATGAAGAGTGTAATAAACTTTGAAGAGCATTTCCGCCGGCTGTCAATGCGCTTGCCCTGTTTACTGGGTGAGATACGTTGCAGTTTTGTTAATCATGGGTTTTAGCATTTTATCGCACACTCAGGTAGTCACTAGTGCTCACATTGGGTCAACTCATTATCCGCAGAGTTCTAACTCAGTACCTCTACTCCCATGAGTGTGAGGACTCTTTGTAAACACGCTCACTAGCATAACCCCAGATGACGCCAGGAGTGGAATGTTACTGGAGGTTAGGCTCAGCCGAGTGCTCCCGGCCCGCGCTTGAGATGCTGGAACCTTGTTAATTAACTACAGGATTAACTAGCTTACCAGAAACAGTTCGAAGGAACGCACCAGAATCGGCCCACGCTGTGCTCATTAATTGCGAAATTTTGCGTGCCAGTCCCCAACCATCTGGGTAATTGGGGTTGCTCGCACGACTAGAGCGACCATTTCGTTTCCATCCGGAACGCCGGTCGACAATTGAGAATTCTATTACTTACACCGTGGATTGAATTTGTGTTGCGAACGGAAGCCATTAAAATATACTTGATTACCACCATGTAACAACGATGATTACGCACTTCGTCTACCAAACTAAGCTCGAGTGTAGAACTATACTCGCGTACGCAAGCAATTCTGCGCAAATTACACAAGCCTAACAAACCGTCTTCGCAAATCCCCCATCCACGGAAATCGTCTCTGGAGACCAAATGCGCAAGGCGCGAACTCAGTGCCTTACTTGGCTGCGGAATTCAGTTATTCCGCAGCCAAGATTGCACGCCACTGCCGACCTCCCGCGAAATGGATTAACGACTATCGTCCGTGCAAAGCGAACAATCAATCAGTGACATTCCGGAGTCGTGCGACCCTGGGCCTCTCTGAGATCTACTTTGTCCGAGGCCATTTCCCCATTTCCTCAGCCGGCGCACGGTTGGGTTAGCCCCTTCGATGCAGCGCCCTACCAACTCCGTCCACTGCACCAAGAGTTAAGTGGGTCGCATCAACCACCCATGAACGTGAACTGGCTGCGTGTTTCGGACGAGGATTCGCCCATTGTCAGGGGTGAGCAGAGCCCGTTTGCTGTGCTGGCTCGCCGGCGGGATACGTAGCTCTCGGAGCACTGCACCGAACTGATGAGACGGACCGTACACAACCCCAGAAATGCGTTAATATTACGTTCGCCATCACAATTGGACAGCGCTTGCGAGTTACTCTAACGTAAGAACTGTTTTGTTTATACGTCGCGGGTACTATCGACCAAATAAGTTTATGGACCATCAGATTGAGAAAGAGCTGAATATCTCCGCAACCTCACAACCCATCCTGGTACTCGCGTTTGCAGCCTCTACTAGTATATGCGAACAACATTCTGATGAACAGCTTTCCCAACTACTGACACAAGCTACTCAGAAATTCAACGTTTTTGAGATCCCATGGTCCGCAAACTTTTTTCGTCAACGGTACATCAGGCACATAACATGACGGTACATGTGACGAGGCTGAATCGTATGACCGTGGCCAATCTGCGTCTTTGTCTGCGTGCCTGCATCGGGAGCACCGAAACCGTGTCCACGCGGAGACAGCCAGACGCCTCATGCGTCCGGTGCGTTGGCTACTGCCGGAAGTGCATTCCATGATTACACAAAAAGGCGCATTCCATGATTACCTCCACCCGCTTGATGCAGGTGGGCGCAACTAAATTGCTTTACGATGTAAAATGTGAACACAGGGCACTACATGAATGGATCGACATGCGTGCTTCTACCAGTTGCACACTTTATTATGCAAAAAAGAGGTGAGGCGTGCAGACAGGACACAAGAGTTTTTCTGCAGAAATCAGGCATTTGTATTGGCTCAAAGGTTGCCCCTATCTTTAGCAATATTTACCTGAGTAAGGTTGACAGCTGCATAGAGAAAGCCTTAGGTGATAGCGTTATCAAGATATTTCGTTACGCTGATGATTACCTGATTTTCTGCAATAGGGAAGAATTCGATTCCGCTGCTACCTCAGTAAGTGAGCAATTTAAACTTAATGCAGGGGGATTAAAGTTTACCAAGGAATTTGCTCAGCGACGCGTAATTCAGTTTCTTGACATTTCCTTGGTCTTCGAACAAAATCACGTTTGTTGGCAGTATTCCCCAAGATCTTCCCAAGAATGCTTTCAATCCAAGCATTCCAAAGGAGTAAAAAACGGAATTACCATGTCGTGCCTTAAGTCTTCTCTTACCAGATCCTGCATGCACAAAATGAGCGCCAGTTTTAATGCGCAAGTACGGCGCCTATTAGAAGCAGGTTATCCTAGTGGAGCAGTGGCCACTGTGGCTGAGCGCCTAAAGAAGTCGGTTTCGAGGGGGACGGACGTGATTGCAGAAAGCAGTAATAGCAAAAAAAAAAAAAAAGAGTAGCGGCTATTCCGTACATTCATTCAGTGTCGCACAGGCTTAAAAAAGTTGCAAGTAGATATGATGTTAATGTTTCTTTCACTGCTCCCAATAAGCTAGGTAAGATATGCGCTGCCGTACAGAGGAAAAAGGAGCAGGTAAAAGGCAAAAAGAAAGGAACATATATTTGTCCAGTGAAGCACAATAAGAACAACAGTTTTACTGACTGTCGTATGGGTGTGGTTTATAAAATTCCCCTTAGCTGTGACCAGTTCTACATAGGGCAAACGCGACGGTGTATCAATCAGAGGCTAATGGAACATAAAAGGTCGTTAACCGGTGGATCGCCTTCTAATCTTTCCCTACATTGCCAAAATTGTAACCGCACGCCAGAGTTAGATGAATGCGCGATATTGTACAGGCATAAGAATGAAGATAGGCGTCTTATGGTAGAGGCATGGTTTATCTATAATGGTGGAAGTGCGTGCGTGAGTCAGCCTTCGATTACTTTACATAAGGAAGATATTAAGTGCCTTAACAGTTATCTCTCACGTAAATCGGCACATGTACCCGACTGCCACGTGGTGATACCATTCCTGAGCTTGCGCAGATGAGCTTTGTGTCTTCCTTCTTTTTTCGCCTCAGTGCTCCCTTCAGTTGACAGTCAGCGTTCGTGTTATCCACTTTTCTACTCTTGTGTCCTGTCTTCACGCCTCACCTCTTTTTTGCATAATAAATGCTTACCAACTAGCTCAGCTTTCTGTCGTTCTTGCGCATTTTAGACGTCCACGTGTTTAATGTTGCGTGTATTAAATCAATGGTAAAGTAAGAACCTGCTATCTTTTAATGAATGAATGTTCAGTAAGTTGCAGGGTGCCTTGATAAACATTAACACCAAGATAATTTGAGCGCTAACATGTCCTTTGTTTCTTTTTGGCCCAGGATTGTTATCCCCTGAAACAAGCAAACAAGGAAACGAGCAAACAAACAAAAACGCCTACCTAACAATGTTTCTGCACACCGCTTCAGACTCAAAAAAAGCTAGCGCATCATAAATGCACTACTGAGGTGCTTGTCAAAGATCAGAGTTATTGTGGGTTTTGAGGCAGCTTAGTAAATAACCAATAAAATATAAGTTCGCTCATCTATCTCAAGCAACTGATTAGGTGTAAGTAAACAAATGGAAGCGAATTCTTTGCGCACCGCGGAAGATATCATAGAGGTGGCTTATCAACCTCCTTTCTTTGTTTTTGTTTTATGATTCTCATACGTACAGTTACTCTTCGTACTCCTAGTAGGATAGGCAATCGCTTATTGTTTGGGTAAGAAATCTACATATACTATTATTATTACTCTTTTTATATTCTTTTCATCTTCATGGACCGGTGCTCCACTCGCAGCGGCACATAGTTTGTTCTATACCGTTTAAAACTCTCCACACACACCCTTTTCTTTTTGTTTTTCTCTCTCTTCTAGACGAGTACGTTATGCCATCGCCCCCTCCTGTGCACCCACCGCGCAGCGCTGGCGTTAGTGCCTGCAACACTGCGGAGCAGCGTCGCCCAAACTCTCGTCGCAATATACTCGGGCACGGATGTGCGATGCCGGCCCGCCCTTCTTTGTTGCACGCCGCGCTGGCTGCACTGCGCGGGGCATCGAGCTCCACGTTGTTTGTTGCCTCGCGTGTGTTTTGCACGAGCGCTGTCTCCCTGCCGCACCGACGAGGGGGCGTAAATGCTGCTGCCTCCTCTGCTCCTCCGCGCGGCGCGGCGCTGCGAAAAAGTGTGTTTGCGCCGCGGTGTTTTTTTCCTTCCGCTTGTTTTGTTCCTCTGGTCGACCTTCTTCCTTCCGCCGGGGGGCGCCTCTTCCTTCCTTGTTTCTCCATCTCCGCCTCTTTCCTCGCTGCTCCCCCTCCCCCCCTCTAAAAGTTTCGTGCGCGCGCGTCGTTTGTTTGCGCCCCCGCTCCTCTTTGCGTACTGGCGGGAATAAGAGCTCTCGGGGGGTGAATTTGCACAGCCAGGCTGAATTTGCGGGAATTAAGGTCACGTGGGTTGTAGGGTTGGAGGACGCGGTTATAGCGAACAAGCGAGAAATGTTGAGCGCGACGGAGGGGTTGTTTGAGTTGGCTGGGAGGGAAGTGAATAAAGAGTAATTAGTTAGGTCATCTGCGTCGATCTGGGAAAGTTTGTAGATCGCTGAATAACGAGGCGAAGGAACTTCTGGAAACAAACTCTGCATTTTTCAGTCTTCGGGTGCTCGCCGCGTTCAGAGTTACTACCAGTCGACCAAAGTTTTTTTTAAAATCTTTTCGCGTTTACTACTGGGCTTGTTGACTCGTTATATGTGCGTGACAATGGCGCCCGATGACACCTGGCATCACGTGCTGTCTCAGATAGGCCTATGTGACAGTGAGTGACGAACTGCTTTGTTTCGGCAGATTGCAAGGTCATCTGAAGAGTATGTGTGTGAGATTACGCAGAAATTAAGAAATATAACGGCAATGTGAAAAATCGTCCGCACAAGCACTTCCTCAAGGTGGAGTCCTTGTTAGCGGCTAGTTGTAAACATCCATTTTTTCGGCAAGGTTTAGCTAGGAGAGGCGGAATGCGGTGCCATAAAGTAGGAAAGAGGAAAATGAAAAGATGATATTCGTATATTTCGCAGGCTTTCTTTGTCGGGACTCGCAAAGTCTGTGGCAGATATATTCCATCCCTTCAGCGCGCGCCAACTGCTTGCGCTGACTGCAGGCGTTTCGCTGGAGAGGGACATTTGATCCAGAGAAAGTTGAATAGTGACCTCATGTGGAGGTTGTGCGACAACAATCTATTGTCACATTGTCGTGACGCAGCAGCAATGGCGAGCCACAAAACTAACCTTTAAGGGGCCCCCGAACCTGTGCCCGCAAGCACAAGTTTACAGAGAGCAGCATTCCGGGCAAGTTGGTAATCCATTGCTTAAATGATATTGCGCGACATAAAAACGACACGGACGTGAAAGAAGACGACACACCAAGCGCTTGGTGTGTCGTCTTCTTTCACGTCCGTGTCGTTTTTATGTCGCGCAATATCATTTAAACAAGTTTACACTCGGGCCGAGCGATAGAGTGGCGAGCACGCGCGTCAAAATCTGGGGGCGTGTGACGATCACTTCGGCGATACTATTGGCTTTGCGTGACGTAGCGCTCAACCAGCCAATGAGCTCATTCGATTTCGCTCAATCATCACTCGCCTCGCGACGGTACTATCGTCGAGGCGATATTGTCGCCGAAAGTGATCGTCGCAGAGTATACGTCCCCTGATTTGCGGGTCAAGCGCGTCGGCTATTTACGAACGTCTCGTCAAAGATTCCAGCGTAATCGCTGGTGCTCGCGGGCCTTCCAGCCAGTACCACACGAGTCTCGTCGCGCATACATTCTGATTGTACAAGGTTCGGCGACAACTTTGATAACCGATAGAATATCGGCTGCAACAATCGATGATAACGTTCTCACAAATAATGCAGGCGCGTCTTGCACCGGGTGTTGACCTTTAACGTGTGTTAGTCGGTGACCGGAAAAAGAATAACAAGGACGCGGGGTGGTATCTGCGTGCAACAATGTATATTATGAAGAACGAAGCTTTACCGACATTTCTCCAATAAAACCGAACATTCCGAGAAACTTGGGAATCTTCGTCTTTTAAGCTGTATAAGCAGCGAAGAAAGATAAAAAAAGAAAGGTTAAGGTATCCGCTAGCCCACCGAAGTGTCAGACCTTGCACTTTCTGTGGCTCGGAAGAGTCTCAGCTCAAAAGACACAATACTTCGAGACGTCAACGGTGTGCAAACGCGGGATGCTTCTGCCCTTGTTTCGATGAATGCAATTAGTCGTGCTTGAATAAGAGACATAAAAAAAGAACACATTAGACATAATGTATTTTGCACCGAAATGCAGCTAATCTAAATTTTTCGAATACCTCCATACATCTCTTTCACAGTTGGAAAAAAAATTTAATAAAGGAAAAAGAAAGCTGCTCACTAAAGATTTAGCCATTTCGTGTCTTATGGAATAGGTGGCGGAACAAGCGGCTCGGAATACATGGCGCGGCGACAGCGCTGCTTCCTCGCATAATCGCGAGAAGTTCGCCCCGCGCACGAGATAAAACTGCTGACATCACGCATGGCGGGTGACAACGCAATCTGGACTCTCGTCGTTCGCTCGTCGGCATTACGTGCGTCGCGTATAGATCACGAGCTACAGCTTTCCTCCCGAAGAGGGGGCCGCCAAGGACACTTGTCAGCAAGGGCGACTACCAAACTTAGAACTGTTACTCGGATGACGACGCTAAAGACAGCTCGCTCGCGGTACAGTTAGGGGCGCCAAGGAAGCAACCGGAAAGCGTGACACCAGGGAAGCAGCGAAGACCGTCGAGCGACAGAACGAGGAAGGCAGTGTAGAAGCGTAGAACACAAGCATCGGTCCAGAAGTATACGATGACAGCGTTCATCAAGCGGCGGCTGCGGCGGCATTTGTGTACGCCGGCGCTCGCGTCGGCCCGCAGCCATTTCCATCAGCAGCGGCGGCGGGGTGGGTTTGTTAGCGGGGCGGTGTCTGGCGCAGGCGCGCCGTCGGTCGTTATGCCGATAAGTGCGTGTGTGCGGCCGCCAACACGAATAAACGACGCTCTTTGTGTCGGAGGGCTGCCCCCGCGGGGCTTTCTTCCTCGTTAAGCGCCGGAGGCCGCAATGCGCGCGCGAGATGGCGGCGCGCAGGCAAATGAACGAACTAACTGGCCCTTTCCCTCTGTTTCCACGGTATGCGCAGTGGATCCCTCACCCTCTCTCTCCGCTTCCCACTTGCGTACTTTCTTTGTCTTTCCCTCGATCTTCAGCACTATGCGTTGGCCCCATGGCGCGACGACGAAGTTGCGACGCTGGCCGCCCTCAGCCGGGCGCGAACCCCCCCTCTACCCCAGCCCCCTTAACACTGCCCCTTTCTGGTACCGGATATATGCATGTACGCAATTATTCCGCCACAATATATAGCGAGCGCGGCTGTCGTAGTCGCCTCGGCGCAGAGCGTTGGCAGTGCGGCATTGGTCGGCCGATGGCGGAAGCTGCATGGAGGAGCAACTTTGTCAGTGCCATGTCCGCGTGAGCGGCGGACACGTGAAGATAGCGAAGCCATCATGCTGCAGTATGCTGGGAGTGATTGCGCATCGTGTGGCAGAAACTGCCTGCAGATCGGTCTGCAGGAAACAGAGGAAAAGGGCATCGCCAAAGTTCCATTGGTGGATTTTTTAAAATTCCTTAGGAGCCCATTTCTATCTTCTTCACTGTAGCAAGTGTCTCAACTTCTGTGCAAACTTTGCGAGCGATGCAAGAATGGCGGTGATAAATTGCTCGTTACTCTTTTGACTTTTTTGTATATTTTCTGTGTCTCACGCGTTTGTTATGTGCTCCTATGACAATTAAGTTTACATAAGAGCCGGCCACAAAAGTAGCCTCCATATTCAATCAATCAATCAATCAATCAATCAATCAATCAATCAATCAATCAATCAATCAATCAATCAATCAATCAATCAATCAATCAATCAATCAATCAATCAATCAATCAATCAGAAACTATTACGAACTTCACTTCGTACGTATACAGCTATCTTTAATGTTCCTGAAGTTTAGCCTCTTCATTATTGTAAACTAAAAAAAAAAGGGCGGGGGGGTTGAAAAAGCACGTCCGTTAGACCTTATACAGCTAGTAAGTAAACACAACCCCTTTTTACGTGTGCGTGCACGCGTGCTTGTTGAGTTGTCTAACCAAAACGTGATCAACACGCGTATTTCAGGCTCACCTGAGCTAGGAAAGAAGCATAATACTGGTGCATAGAGGCCTTTGTTTGTTTAGAGGCGCGTACATTCGATAAACAAGACTGCGCCTCTGTGCATGCAAACGAGATAAAACTACCGGATATAGTAATAATTATAAAGGGGAGTGAATGCATGATGCTGCGAACATGAAAGGGTATTCGCAACTTGCATCGTTTCACTGCATACTTATAAAAGCGAACAGGCAGGCCTCTGTGAGCACAAGAATATATTGCCTTTGACGCTTATGTCAATATGGACGTTGTCTCGCGATGGAATGAAGTTGGTTTCGAACAACTTCGTTAGGTTCTGGTTTTCTAAAATGCAAGAAAACCATGAAGCTGTATCGTAATGTAATCAGGTCGATTTCTTTTTCTTCTCTCGCACCCCAAGCATGTAGTACGCCTGTCAGGTTGATCATTTTGAGGCTAACTTCCTTTTAATTCATGCACTTCAGGCTTTTAAGGAAAACAGCATGAGCTCTTTCGAATTCAACTGAGCGGTCTTCCAATTTGAGCCGAAGAAAAATTAAACAGGTAAAAAAAAAAAGAGGGGCACCACTTTGACCGAATTTGCAAAGTAAGGAACTCGGGAGTCTGCAGGCCGTTTCGCGTAACTTGAACCAAGGATTAAAAAAAAAAAAAACGTTTAATCGCAGCTAAATGAAACCAAAGACATAATGGTTTGCGGTCGTTTGGCGCTCCTTAGAGTATTTTATTTATATTCTGCTTAATTGGTTAACTAAGATCGATTATGCAAAACCTTTAATATTCGCTTTAACACCAAATGCGTTTCGTTACGTTGTAGAGTGGTTTCAGAAGCGACCGATCGAAATTCTTGTACCAACGTATACATGCTGCGTGGGGATTTTTTTTTTCGGCGAATAAGGAAAGCTCGCGAAATATTAAACAAAACCACGTGACTGCGCTATTGCGCTTTGGTATTGCTGCGCCCTCAACTGTGCTTCGAGCGAAAGAATCGTGCGAGGAGGGGTCAGTGGCAAAGGGAGCGGCCCCAGCTGTAGGCATCGGCTTCGCAGTGCGTCAGCCTCTTTGACGGTGGCCCACGGAGAGGAAGCGCCGTCGTCCCTGATAAGCAATAGGCTCGACGCACGCTTGAGAGCGATGCGATAGCGCCCGAGCGCAGTCACATGGTTTTATTTCATATTTAGCGGGCTTTCCTTAAACGTCGAAAAATATCACCATGCAATATTTACATTGCCACAAAAACTGGATCGGTCGGTTCTGAACCCCCTCTGCAGCGTAACCAAACGCACTAGGCCTAATGTGGATATTAAAAAAAATTGAATGATTCATCTCAGTTAACTAATTAAGCGGAATATAAAAAAATATTTTGAGGAGTGCCACATTACGGCAAATCCGGTGTCGTTGGTTCCATCCAGCTGCGGTTAAGCACTTGGTTCATCAAATCCTTGGTTCAAGTTACGTGAAACCCTGTACATAACGCGCCAAGCTCGCATATTGAGCCTCGGTATATTCAATATAGAGCTCTCATTTAATGTCTTTGCGCTATGGGGTCTTTCTTTCTTTGCTCGGGCCCGTACACAAGGTCTCTCTCGCGACGACGAACCATTGGCCCGGTACTAAACTGAGCTATAAATTTTTTAAAATGAGTTATTCGGGGCGCACAAAGTTGCGCTGGGAGCACTTCTGCACGCAGGGGATGCTATCATTTAGCTTTTGAAATGTTGCATCAATTTGTTTCTTAACAACACGAAACCTAACGCTCTCCTTTATGTACTGCCTCTCGGGAATTTTTTTTTCTTTTTGCAGGTGGATGTTGCAGTTCTTTCACTGCTGGTTACGTTCAAGTTAAGCTGAAGAATGACGACGGTCAATTGTTTCTCGTCTGGCGGGCCTATTTACTAACGCAACGTTACATGTGTTGGTAATGCCGCCAGCTGCTAGTTCGGGACGAACCAGGTCTCTCATCTGCCTTCTTATTTATTTATTTATTTCGCATCACTTCAGGGCTTCAAATGAATCATTACAGAAGGGAGAGGCTGAAAAGCCCAAGCAATATGTGCAGCAAATGCGGAGATAAGTGGATAAGTGCCAGACGCAATATTTATTGCGCCTGACACTGTAATAAAAAATGCACTTATGCAAAATAGAAGGCAATAAACAACTGAAGGCCCAATAACGTGACAAAAAATAAACGTAAGCAGGGTAACGCTATACAAAATTGACGACCAACAACGCAAAAACAAATGTGATCAACATGAAAAAAAGATGTGTTAAAAACTGTATTATGTATAAAAAGATGTATTAAAAACGAAAAGTCGCAGATTGATTGCGACAGCAAATTAGTAGACAGCTATACGAAGTAAGGCTAGTAGCTTTATCGGCCGGATACACTTGGAAACATGCGCTCACTAACTAAGTTAACAAGTATGGTGTCAGAGTGCGCAAGCTAACATGAACACGTCACACTCGATGAGCGCGGACACTTGCTGTAAAAACGCTGGTTTGAGCAAGCGCGGCAGCAGCAGCGAGCGAAGTGACTTACGTGCTGTCTATCGCTTTGACGCGAGAGGGGCGAGAACACAGCGCGAACAAAGTTATGAGCCGTCTGCAGACGCCTTTCAAGTAGAGTGCACTAGAATACTTTCAAGATGCGGCGCGCGCGCGACCGTGCAAAGTACGCGCTCGTTGGGGTAGTAAAAGACGCCCCCATCCCCCTTTCCCTCCCGCGCTGCCGCCTCGCTTATACGTATACATATACGTATACGTATACATATACATATACGGCGCACGAGATTGAGCGGCGTATCGTCAGTTCCCCTTGCGCCGGGTCTCGAGATGCGCATTTGCTGCCTGAGCACAACGCCGCCTCGCCTCCCTCCCCCCATCCCCCCCCACGACCTTTCGCGCGACGGAAGATGGCGCGTTTGCTCCCCGCTTCCTTTCTTCGCTCGTGCCCGATTGAGCCGCAATCGTAGGCTTCCCTGCCGTGTTTTCACTCACACATACAGCACACGACGCGCGGCGACGGTGTTATCGCCCTTGTGCTTTATACGGAGCATCACAGCGACGGCGACGCCAGAAATGCGTCTGGAGTGTCCATATAATTGCTATTGCCATAAAATGGGAGCGCGCGGTGTCAGTTACGCAGACAGCAGACGTCGTTCGGCAGGGGATTCCAGTCGCATCAAGTATGCGGGAAAAAAAATGACTGGCTACAGTATGTAGGCCACTCATTGGATTTTAAAATATTGGACGTTAAAATCCAAAAATCGATCTAGCCATACATCAAATCGCGGCTTCCGTATAATGAGAGTGAACGGTGGCCGTATGGCGATGCTCCACTCGGGCCGAGATATCAGGTGCCGGTGTTAACCAGCGCGAGCACAGCATGCGTTTCATGGCTTCCGCTGGCCCACCGCTGTGATGAGGAGGATATGGCGTTCTGCTGCTAAGCAAGAGGTCGGTGGTTCGATTCCCGACCTGCCGTGGTTGCTCAGCGGCTATGGGCTTAGGCTGCTGAGCACAAGGTCGCGGGATCAAATCCCGGCCACGGCGGCCGAATTTCGATGGGGGCGAAAACACCCGTGTACTTAGATTTAGGTGCATGTTAACGAACCCCAGGTGGTCGAAGTTTTCGGAGCCCTGCACTGCGGCGTGCCTCATAATCAGAAAGTGGTTTTGGCACGTAAAGCCCCATAATTTATTTTTTCGATTCCCGACCACGGTGGCCACAATTAACGGGGGAGAAATGAAAAAAAGAAAAATGCTTGTCTACTGTGCTTTGGGAGCATGTTTAAGAACCCCAGGGAGTAAAAATTAATCCGGAGTCCTCTACTACTGTACGCCTCATAGCCCAAATTTTGCTTTTCGAACGTCGAAATCGAAGATGAATGAATGATTGAAATTGTGACTTCCCTATTTAGGGCTCATTAGGACAGGTCCTCATGCCGCGACTCTGTGCCGCTGCAGTTAGTCCTGTGCGTTGCTTTCCCGTGAAGCATTCTTTCTTTTTTTTTTGGTTGCGTGATGGCAGTGCTGGGACCCGAGGTGCCTGCATTCAGTTTACTCCGCTCACTTATACCAGCGAGGAGTGAGTAGGCCGATCTTATCGGTGACTGTGCTCTGAGATGCATGTGTAGGCCGATCTCGCAGGAATCGATGCTATGTAAGTTTACCGAAGAAAAACGCTTCTCAAGTGGGTTCCAGTGATTGTAGACAGAAAAATGGTAAGCAAACAAAGTTGGGTGCAAACGAACACCGCATATGACATATACATTAACATAACGAAAAGCAAAAGAAACTACAACAAAATCAAGTACAAGTAAAATAAGACTAAGAAGGAGACTGCGAGGAAGGAGGAGAAGGTGTCTCGACGTCGCAATCACGTACCGTTATTTTCGACTATTGCTTGTTAGCCCGATCTGCGTTTCTGTCTAACACTGCGCGCGTGAGTTAATTTCGGCAAGAAAGGCGCTTTTGTGTGACCCACACGTTGCGGAGCACATTCTGTCGTCGACGCCAGGTCCCCCGACGACAGAAAGTCACCGACTTAAGTTTACGTTCCCTTTGTGTTATGTGCCGGTCCCTTCCCCGCCCGCGCGTATAGTGCATAACGAAATAGGTGGCATCAAAGATATGAGAAGAACGCACGCACGCACGCACGTGATAAAGAAGCAAAACAAACAAACAGCTGGAGGGCTGTGCCGTGGGATTTCCGTTTCCGCTGTGCGGCGGTGTTCACTTCTTTCTCCCACCCGCGTGCCTCCGTTGTTTCACGCGTAGCGTGGGAAGAGAAATGTGACAGTGGGAATGCCTGTGCAATCCGAGAGCAGGGCGTGCCGACAGTGGCACCTCGGCTAGCGGGAGGGGGGGAACCTCTCGTGCGTATACGAGCGTGGATCTGCATTCGGGCCTTTCTTCGTTCCTTTCTCTCGGAGCTGGCTGTCCCGCGATGTCTGTCCGCGTCTCGCGAAGCGGATAATTCACGGCGGACAAGAGGTGAGGGTTCAGAGGGACGGCGGGAAGGAGAAAGGGAAAAGGCTGTATAGGCTGCGCGGGATGCACCAAGGAAGAGTACGCCTTTGAAGGCGCTGCGCGGTCGACGCAGAGATTGGAGTGCTTGTATTGTTCGGCACTGAAAGCAAAGGAATAAATTGGTAAAAAGAGAAAGAAAGAAGAGAAAAGAAAAGAAAAGAAGGTGGGAATAGAAAAGGCTCGCAGAGACTGAATATACTTTTCTCTCTGGGACTTCGGGGGGAGCGGCGCAAAAGAAAATGCCTGAAAGGAGAAGGGTGATAGTGTGGCGCGAATGGAGATTTTCACCTCCTGTGCTCACAAGCGGTCGGCGACTCGTCCCCGCCTTTGCTGACTGAATGACAGCGGCTTTGTTTACGCGAACTCAACGCGAGCAATTCGAGTCGGAAGTCGAGCTGACTCTGTACAACCTGACCACGTTTGCGCGCATCTTGCCACGCGGGTTGGGCGAGTCAATGCACTCCTTGCAGGCGGGTCGACAGAACTCGCACTCGACGCTCGCTCAGCCCAACATGATGATGTTTGACGCCAACCCGACGACCGGCTTTCAGCCGGACAAGCAGATTCGTCCCGACATTATTGGGTTCATGTAAACACATCCAGTGACGGCCCCTCGAGTAATGATGTGTCAGCGCTTCTACAATGCCAATTTTGCAACCCAGCAGGTTTAGGGACTGCCAAAAGAAACATCACATTTAGATTGTTGCCGATGACTAGCACTGGCGATAGCACAATGCCTATCTTCTATAAAAAAGGATATTTGGGTGACTCGGTGAGCTTAGACTCGTCTGATTCATTATAAATTCAGCAAACATTATATGCAAGAAGGCAACAACAATTTAGACTAGAACGACACCAGGCCTATATTTTCCTGTCGACACATGCCGAATCGAGCCTGCCTGCAGAAGGAGGCAACCCACCCATCCGACTGCAAAAGTGGTAAGGTTCCGGATGTTCCATCTTATTTGGCGTTCGAGTTGCTCTCAGCTCATGCTATACGCTTCGTGGGCGCATGCTATCTGAAGCAAATTTCACTATCTAATCCCCTACTTTTACATAACAGAAAAGCCAAGTATAGTCAGTGTGCGCGTAATTTTTGTATTCGTGAGTCGCCTTCTTATATCCCACAGTCTGTCTAGCGTGCTACGCTAGCTCCACAAAACAAAGTCAACGTGTTCAGCACACTCAGCAATCTCGCAGGACTTCAACGAACCAAGCGCACGCAACACGGCATAGCCGCACTACAATGGTCATGCATTGCAGAAATCAACATGTCAAACCTTGTTATTAGGATCCGTCATTCAGACAGGCAATCAAACTGTCTGAATACAAACATGCATGTTGCGTGTCTAACATACTCTAGCATACTCCGACACGAGAACGACAGGGAGATCGCATGTTGCATCTGAAGCATTGAATCGGGCATGGTGTGTTCCCACTCCCAAGCCTGCTCCTGAACTCTACGTTAAAAAGTGTAGAAAAAAAGAAGGAAAAAAAAATAAAGTTTTACTCATTCGGCGACCTCACAGATGACGCAACCGTGAAGGAAAAAAAAAAGTACGGGGTTCCAAAATGCGGCGCCGTTGGTCCTTGTAAACAAAGGGAGGCTGGAGAGCGATCTGCTGCCAGGGATGCAAATGCGATAAAAAATGATAAATATAAAAAAATACCATATAGCGGCGCCGGGTGGGAAGCCGTACAAAACTTTCTCCTGTCTCCAAATTACCCGCATGACTAGATATAAGTGGAAAAGCGAATGATGGAGAGAGATAGGGGAGAAACAAAAATAAAGATAATACTTAAACTAAAGGCACTGTATGTCAACGTTACTGAACAAGAAACGAAAGGATGTGCGCTCGGGACAATGGCCATAAAATAGAGAAGCGATTCGAACACCGAAGGCTGGAGTTCTCGTGGAGATGGCGCGCGACGAAACGTACCAGATCTGTTTTACATAAAATAAGGAAACACAAGAGGTAGAGATAGATATGAAAAACGAGAAACAATAAAGCAAGCGAAGCAAAATTGGTTGTAAACAGATGCGAGGAGGCGCTTGTTCCTGCGAAGTGAGTTGAAGTACTGGGAAGCCTGCATGGGGTGGCAGGAGCGTAGGGGTGCGGAGAGGAGCCCCGGTGCGATCGTGTTCTTTGCGCCTGACCCAGCCACCCACTCTGTCTCCTCTGGGCGGCAAAAATGAGACGGATGCGTTCATTCCTTTACTTTGCCCTCCCCTCCCCTCAGGCACCTTCTACATTCGTTTCTTCTTGTTTCTTTTATATCGGCGTGAAGATGCAACCGGCTCAGACGACAGGGCTGGAAAATCAAGGCGCAATAGAAAAATAAGATCAAAAATAAAAAATAAGAAATAAAAAAGAATACATGAATGAAATTGACGCTCGAAGCGGAGGAGTCCTGTTTTGAGCACGTGCTTCCCGCTTCGCGCAGTGTTTTCGTGACTCTATATTCCGTGAAGCTAGGGGGTCCTTTATCCCGTTGTGTCCTTGTTGGTTTTTGTTGTTGTTGTTGTTCTTTTACCATGTTCTTCTCATTTTTCTTTTTTCCTTCGCCTGGGTCTTCGTGAGTTGTGCTCGCAGCCAGTGTCGTTCCAAAATTTCTGTCGGCGCTGTTGTCATCTTCATTTTAAAATTTTTGAAAATCATACTTCCTCGATATTTTTTTTTTTATCTACGCCACCGACACCACCACTGCTGCTGCCGTGGCGGCATACGTGCGACCTCTACAGTGACCTGCGCATTCGCGTAGATTTAGTTCGCGGAGCAACGTGCGACGAGGTCTAAGGTTTGCGTTTCTCGCATCGCTTGCCACGCCAGTTTCACGGCATATTTTTACAGCACGTGATCAACTTAGCCCTATGAGCGTAACGCGGTTTCCCGGTTTACTTTCTTTGGTAATGACTTTAGCATGATTTTCAAGTTACGAGAATCTTGAGCTCGAGGAAGAGAGAACTCTGCCGGAACCTGGAGCTGGTCGCCGAATAAAGATTATAAGTTGAATGACTGACGTCGTTTATTTGATTGATTCGTTACACTATAGAGGCTGCACATATTTACATGCAAGACTAATGAAGCTACCGTTTCTTCCGGTCGACAGTCAGGGGAACGCACCATTTCAAAACTGAAAATTTTCGCCAGGCGGACTATCCGGAGAGAGAGAGAGAGAGAGGGAGAGAGAGAGGGAGAGAGAGAGGGAGGATTGAAACGAGCAGGAAGCTTAATCAGGCGCTTGTCCGACTCGTGACCTTGCAATGGAGAAAAGGAACAAAGAAGACAAGAGAAATATGGTTTGAAGGAAGAACAACGAATGCGGAAAACAGAGTAGTTGCTCGCCATGCAATTGCGGGCACCAAAAAGCACATGTCGGAGCTTGACTTGAGGAGTAACTCAAGAGGGCACGCTGGACGACAAAGGAGAAGAATACACATCGGAGAAATGGTTCTTTGAAAAGCGGGCTCCACGGTAAGCAACAATGTGTTGGGAGAAGTGCTCGGTTTAAACGGAAGGAACAAACAATTCAGACTATTAACGTTACCTCGAGCTCACGGTCTTTGTAGTACTCTTTCGCTTAACCTTTCCAGTATGCGCCACTCATTGGCAGCTTCGGGACAGAAATTTCTTGGAGAGAGAAACCGAACCAAATTCCTACGGGAGTCGTGCATTGAGTCGCACTTTTGCTATCGTGTCTTTTTTTTCGCCGTCGCCGTCGCCGTGATGTTCCTTATGAAGTCCACGTGCGATAAGAATGAGCGGCCCGCGCACCGCATGCTGCGAGTGCGAAGGAAAGTTTGCGAGAGAGAGGGTGTCTCCATGCACGCTGTCTTCCCGCGCGCCTATAGTGTTGGAGGTCGCGTAATGCATGTTTGCGAGACGCGGTGAAGGGAGTTAGTTCCCCGCCGCCGGCACTCTTCGTCTCGCCAGCGCTGTGACAGCGAGTGCACACGGCCATCTAGTGATATCCATTCATGTCGGCCTGTGCAGTGCGCTACACTGTGCTTGTTAATTTATTAATTATTCAGCCGAAGCTTATTGCAATTTATAATGCAAATAAGAATCAGAAACTTACTTCGTGTAGTTGTCTATTACTTAGCTATCGCTATCAACGCTTCGTCTTTTGGGGGAAACTACGGTTTTTCATTTTTCTTGTCTGATTTAATTTTTTTTTGTGGGGTAATTTTTCGTGCGTGAGCACGATATTTGAGTTCTATCTTCGTCTTCCGTATCATCGTCACGCTTAATGCTTGATTTCTTTTTTTTTCTTCTTCTGAACGTATCAGCGTCACTGCTGGTCGCGTTTTCTTTGTCGCCGTACATCGGTAGCGTCTGCAATAAACAATGTTTTCACAGACAAGAAATGCTACGCACAGGTTCGCTCTTCTTTTTTCTCACCGCACGGTTTATGGAAGATCTCGTCAATTTCCTGCGCACCCTCGGACGGCGGAAAGGGCGCTTCGCATTACTCCATGGCCCTCATCTACATTTCGTTCTCCCTTTCTTGCCGTTGATTTTCTCTTTGTTTCTTCGAATGTAACACCCACTATTTCACATTCTCCTCCTGAATTATACTTCGCAGCTGTGCTGCTTTTTTTTCTTTTTTTCTTTTCTTTCTTTTCGGGTCTTTTCGTTTTTTCGGGTGTTCACCCACCGCTCTGCTCGGTGTGTTTTACTTTCGTGCTGATATCGTTAGCGGCTGCTGGAGTCAGACCACCGGCGTGCGTTTGGTTTGGCGATACGTGTAGTCGTGGTCAGCTGTCGTGCTTTAATTTTTTTCCGTAGCGTTGGCCATCCCAATCTGTCTGTGCACAGCTCAAGTGATATCGCTTCTCATACCTTCTATGATAACGTGATGCCGGCGACGGAGTATTTATTACTCGCTCCAGCACTGCACTGCTTTTGAGCATAGTCCACCGAGCATAGAATGAATGGAGAGGAAGGGGGAGATTCGGGCTTTAACTGTTTGGGATCTGCTCACCATCACTTGTACCTTACGCGAGTGTTAGGTGCGACGGCAGTATCCAACGTGCCGATCGGGCACGTTCCGTTGACCTACGAGGTCCAGCACCACAGACACACAGACTTTCTATTTCTTTCTTTCTTTCTTTCTTTCTTTCTTTCTTTCTTTCTTTCTTTCTTTCTTTCTTTCTTTCTTTCTTTCTTTCTTTCTTTCTTTCTTTTCTTTCTTTGTTTGTTTGTTTCTTTCTTTCTTTCTTTCTTTCTTTCTTTCTTTCTTTCTTTCTTTCTATGATTGCTCTTGGATTATGTCTACATTCCGTTTGCGCAAACCGCTTTCGAGCAATGTACTGCTTTCAAACGCAGGTCTTTCATCATAAGAGCATGGTCCAGGTTCGGGAAGAACACCATCATTGAATCTTAACTTTTTTTTTTCACTTGACCAGCAAGCGGGAAAAAAGGGTCCGAAGGAAGCGGGGCCATTTTTATTAGGCATAAGCTTAGCAAGCACTGACTTACGACTTCGTTGATGCGACATCTGAACTACTTACCATGTTATATGTTCAACATGCGAAGACCGCTAACACGGAATTATGGCGAAGCAAACGATTACCGCGGCAAGCAACGAAGAAGTAGTAGTGATGATCAAAGCACTCTCATTGGACTGGATGTGTTGAACTGTGTGACAATGTGTCATCAATTGGTGAGTCAGCGCTTATGACATTGTGCAGCTGAGAACGAGGTCGAGGTTTCGCTTTCCGACCCTAATGATCGGAAATTAGGAGCGAGGATGAATTAAATATGAAGACAGAGACTCAGGACCTCCCAATAAATGAACGCACTAAGCAGCTCCATCGCAATGTGCCACTTCACATAGGCTAGCGACCTCGGCAATACAACAAAATTAATGTTTGCGTAAGCAATGCTAGAGATAGACCTTGACTTAAACTTCACTCTGCGTCGTTGTCCCTTCGTGCCCCCGCAAGCGGGTCAATTCATCCTAAGCTTAATTTTCGCTCCCGAAGCTTCGAGCACGATGTTACAAGGAGACATAATGCCACAAGCAGCCGTAATGTTAAGGAGAATCGCGAACTTGCCGTGTCAGCAATATCCAAGCACAAACCATTTATCAGAAAATTCGCGGGGAAACCGTCCAAAGAACCAGTTCGCGCAAGACGAACGCATTGTAAACCTCTCAGCCAACGGAGGAAATAAGTTTGATCAAACTGTAAACGATATCAAACCCGCAATAAAACTGGCGTACGTAAGCATAACGTAATCCTCTTCAATACCTTGACAATAGACCATTGTCAGTTGCAACCATTTTCACATATCGCCGACTGAAGTCATCGCAGCTGAAGGCGACGAAGGGACTACTTCGGTTTATGAAGGATACGGGCTTGGACAAGCGGCTGTGACAGTGATGTCACGTACCGCACAAGAGTGACAGACTGTAACCAACGATGTGTGTGCCGTGTTATGTGCCCTCTATCTCTTCTCCCCATCTTTCATCCCCCCCCCATCCCGCTCCCATGTGTAGGGTAGCAAACCGGTTAGGCAAAACTGGTTAACCTCCCTGCCTTCCTTCTCCACTTTTTCCTTCCTTCCTTCCTTCTTCAAAAGGCCGGATCGCGGGATGAGCGACGGTCCGAGTGATACGGAAGAGCTTCTCCGAACAAGACGCTTCCTAGCTGTCGAAGCCCAGCCTACCATTAGCCATTTGTATAATTCGCGCGTTACCATCCGTGAGAAGGCGGGCGCCGATAAGGAGCAGGTGTCGTTGGAGCCCTGTTTGGAACCATAGTAGTGAATGCACTATGTCGCTTGCTGTTCGGAGGTCGACGAACGCTTAAGCGTCTCACTTCCCCTTTACCAGCGTGCGCAGAAGAGCAAGTACGCCGGTAAGGGTTGTCCTTTATTCGTTCTTACACGATCTGCGCAAGCGAGAAACAAAAATAGAAGCTGAATTAGAAAAAAAAGAAGACTACTAACAAATATCTCGCGTAATGAACGAAGCAGCGCTCACGACATCACCGATGGGAGTGTTCGCGATGTTCCGTGCGGTGGGCGGCAAAAAAAAAAAAAAAAAAAATCGCTTTGAGCAAACGATCGAGCGCGGAGTACGCCGCGGTCCAGACTCGGGTCGCTTTCCGAGGTGCACGAATGTTGACTCGGTCGTGGAGAAAAAAAAATGCGTATATGTTGTTACGTTGCCAGTGACGGTACAGAACGAAACACTGCGAAAACAACCCGCCGCGGTAGCTTAGGGACCAAGGCGTTGCGCTGCTGAGCTCGAGGTAGCGGGTTGGATCCCAGCCACGCCGGCCATATTCCAGTAGGGGCGGAATGCGAAAATGCACGAGCAGCGTGCATTAGAGGCGCACGTTAATGAACACCAGGTGGTCAAATTTAATCTGGTGTGCCTCGTAATCAGATCTTGGTTCTGGTATATATATATATATATATATATATTTGAGTCAACACACAGCTCAGGAGGAACGTCAACATTTTCTACAATGTAGATTTAAGCTGCTTTCCTGTTAGTGTCTTTAGGTAAGCCGGCTGAAACCGCTTCGAGCCGTCATTGTTTTACTTCCGAACAAACAGTTTTCGCTGAACCGCAACAAAAATCGAAAAGTTCGCTCGACACTGTGCACTCATAAGCACTGGTCCATGCCACTACCGTCCAGCTCTGTCGTTTCTTCGCGCTGTTCTTTAAAAAAACAAAAATGAGCTGTGCAGAGCATTTTCATCCTTACGTCTTGGCTCTTCGCCAGCACCAAACAGCTGGGTCTGGGCTCCATTCTTTGGAAATCAACTTAGGCACGACGCCGAGGCGCGGGCAAAACAAACAGCGGCGGCAAAATGACGACGAAAATGGGGCTCAAGTTAGAAGATGGGATTTCACGCGCAGAGTATCGCCGACGGCACGCACTCAAGAGCGAGCGAAACGCGGTGTTTCTTAGCAGGCAGTGGAAACACAGACGCGGCTCGGGTGCTAGGCGAGATTTAAGGCACAGTCGCGGAGTCACGTGGAGCCCGATGGGACCGACAGAGGGCGCGACACGTCGCGGCGCGTGCTGAGCGTCGCTGTCCCTCAGCGCTAGTAGGGTGGCTGGAACTGGCACGAGCAAGGCGCAGGTTCACAATGTGTGTGTGTGTGTGTGTGTGTGTGTGTGTGTGTGAGAGAGAGAGAGAGAGAGAGAGAGAGAGAGAGAGAGAGAGAGAGAGAGAGAGAGAGAGAGAGAGGCCGGCGGGATGCTGCAGGGGGCTGCTCCTGGGGGACGAGGAACGGGCCAGGCGCGCTGAATCTGGCGCAATTTATATCAATCGCGACTGGGCCGCGCAAAGCAGTCGGCCGGCCCGCTGTGTTTATTGTAGCCGGCTGCGACGTGGATCCACATTACCGCCCAGAGCGCGCCACAGGCTTGAGAAAGACCGATAGTTCTCGCTAAGAGCTGGGAAGCGACTCTTTAGAGCAGCAGTGTCCACTGCGTGGCCCCCTTCCCCTTTTTCTTCGTCCCCCCCCCCCCCCGTCTGTCTCCTGGCTTCCGTTGCTGTATGGTCCCTCGAGGAGCGAATCATCCACTTCAAACATTGTCCAGTTCCGCGAGAGCCGTTCGAAGAAGTGGCTCTTGTGTGGAACCAATTTTCCATTGCGCTCATTTTACGAGTATTTTTGCGTATTTTTCGGGAGGCGCCGCTGCCGAGACCTTCGGCGGTGGAAGCGGAGTCAGCTAGACGTCCGGAGGAGACAGATGTCATAGCGTCAAGCGCTCCAAGGAAGCGCAATCGCCTCATGAGCGACACTGGCAGATATTACTGTGCTTCAGAAGAAGATCTGTCGGAGTACTGGACCAGTTGGACAATCGTCCACTATCAGAACTCAAAGCTTTAGGTCACTACTCCCAAAGGACATCCACGCTGAAGGCTTTACTAGCGTTATTAAGGTTCTTGCGGTCTACCGGTCTAAATGAAAGACTTTAAGAACGCCGCCCCCTACCGCTATGTAGTGTACACGGTTTGTTCGTGCTCGTCTCTCTATCTCCCCCTTCTACTCTCTTTCTTTTTATCCCCCTTAAGCCTTCCCCCCGTGCAGGGTTGCCAACCAGAACTACCTCTGCTTAACTCCTTGCCTTTATATGCATCCTTCTCTCTCTCTTTCTCTCTCTCTCTCTCTTGCACCCGTTATAATCGCACAGGAAAGCCGCGTTGCCGCCGCGATAAATCATCGGAGAAGACAGACAGCACTGCAGCATTCATTCAGTCCTTCCTTCATTAGTTCGTTCATTCGTTCGTTCGATAAAGAAATGCAGAAAAATAGGGAAAAAAATATTGTCATATGTCAGCTTTGTGGGGCCCGTGTACCCAGGCAAATGCTAGCCGTCGGTGTTTAAAGAAGTTTGCAATCATGACAAATATGACAACACGTGATACGCGTGACCTCCGAAAGCGAACAGTCGTGGAGAAGGAAGTCCGAACAGTACGTTAAGGGAAAAGAGGGAGGAGAGGGGGGGGGGAGGCGGGGGAGTGGCGGCACTTTCCTGCTAATTTTGGGCAGTCCAAGGTGGTTTGCGGGACTCGTCTGAGCTGAAGTGTACATCTGAAACCCATTACTTAAAGCTCAACGGAACTGAATTAAAATTTAACCCCGCAGTTGAGCTCGGTGACGGAGGCGTAAGAAAAAAAAAATCCCCGATTTAGTTTGCCGTTTGCTTCTTCAACCCTACAGAGCCATTTTTTTTTCGAGGTCAAATCAAGGTCAAGTTTCAAGACAACCACGACGTCTCTTACGGAGGATGGACAGACCTGCTGCCGCGCCTTCCTGCGTGACTGATGCGTGGCGCTTCAGTTGCTAGGTGTTTCAGGAAACGCTTGAAAGGCGAGCTTACCTGCAAAAGAAACGCAAGAATGTCAATTTCTCAAACGCGCAGCAAGCCATTCTTACCAAGACAAATAATAACAATACCGATACCATAACCAATAAATAATCGCCAAATAATTCGCCCCGCACAGTTGTTACGGTCGCCAAGTGAGAACTTCTTTTTTTTGAGATGTACAAAACTAGCAAACCAGATAAATGCGTTTTAAAGGTTAGTAACATCAACGTTACATGTTGTTAGATACACTTCGGTCTTCGTTCACTATTTGACTGCATCAGTTTATATGTTTTATGACTTATTATACTCCATACGGCGTAGGCAACTATTTTTTCGTAGTTTCATATTCTCTAACTGGAAAACTTTCGAGCTTCGTCACACTGTAGATGCAGCTACACTCTAAAGCAATGAAGTACAGGAAGCTCTTATATGCAGGGGTGAGTGTTCATCCCGTATTTAGATTCCTCCGTTTAAGCCGGCGTACTTCTTCGCGGAGGGCGACTGCTCTTGTTGTGCCATATAGATCAGTGAACGCACTCCATTTGGTAGTTACGACCACTCTTGAATATATGCGATAGTCACTCGCGAAGACAAATTTTCTAGCGACCCCTCTTGATCTTTCTATTGTAGTCCTTGCAAAGCGCTCTAGTTATTGGAGTGTCCAATCCCTGGGGGTGTTCATGAAAGAAATGGGGAAAAAAGCATTAAACACGATTGTCAGCTTTTCATTAAAGCTTGAGTATTTCTGTACCTCACCACTGATGATGGCATTGTTTAACATCAATTGTCCCTCCGAAGGACCCACTCAAAATATAGCGGTGTAAGGGGGTTTCATGGCTCAAACATGGAAACATATTCGCGCTGAATTTCTAAGTATACAAAGGCTGCGATTGAAAATGTGCTCTTCGATTCCACTGTTCAAAAAGACATTTACCAGCTAATCACTTTTGGTGACTGGTGGTGGTGAATTTTCGATTTATGCCGTCAATATTTTTATAAAGCTTTTGAAAATCGAAAATTTTCAGAAAACGAAACTATGAAGTTTCCAACTCTGTAATTAGGCAATGAAAAACGATATCACAATTCCGTAGATCGTACCTCACAGTACAGCCAGCGAGGATAGATTTGATGCATTGTATATGGCTCTAATATAGACATCTAATATGTGAGTGGGACTTTTGCAAAACCCTTGCAAACAATGTAACGAATTCACCTAGGTTGTAAATTGATAAATAAAAATTTCCGCTTGGGATGCTCTAACGGACGCAGTTTACAGAACTACGATATTTGTTCTTAGTACAGATCCACGAATTCGTAAACTTCGCGCTTCCATGTTTTTTCTTCAAGCTTACCAGTTCTTGCAGGCTCCTTTTAAAAAAATGCGGACTCTAAATGAAGATTACGCTCCTAACAGTCACTAGAACTTAACATGCTCTCTCAAATGCAACAAATTTAATTAAAATCGATCCAGTGGTTATCTCAGAAAGGCGTTTCTGCGTTTTACGTGCATTTGAATAGGCGTCATCGAGCTGGGTCCGATCATGACTTTATTCCTAATATTGGCAATATCCAACATAAAGCCACTGATACTGTATAACAGTGCATATCTCATTTTAGCTAGTTCCGGTAAGCGCTTCCTTTAGGGCGCAGCTCTTAAGAGGAAGCTTTGCTTTGGGTGCTCTTATCTGAATGCATGTAAAAGGAGAATTCGTTTTTCTCTTCAGTCACTGCACTACATTTGACGAGATTTGTTGCATTTAAAAGAATGAACTTAATATGTGGTGACTGTCGGTTTCGAATTTTTGATCTAGGTCGTCAATTTAAAAAAAAATTGGTAAAAATCGCAAATTTTCTGAAAACGAAAACATCAAGTTTACGACTATATAACTGAGCAATGAAATATGATATCAAAATTATGTGAATTGCACCTAATAGCACATCTAAATCGCGCAAAATTGATATGTTACATATGAATCTTAAAAAATTGAGTAATATCGAAATACAGCCTTTGCAGAACCCTTGTACACAACGTAACAAATTCACGTAAAACATAAATTGACATATCGAATTTGTCTACCTTGAATGATGTAATGGATGCCGTTTACAGAACCGCGATATTTGTTCTTGATGCAGAGCTATTAATTTATGAACTTTGTGCTTCTATTGTTTTCGAACTTTCAAATTTTTGAAAATTCTTGTAACAAAATTCAGGCACTAAGTCGAAATTGCGCTTCCAAAAGTCAATAGAATTTACCATTCTCTGTCAAACGCAATTATTTCGTTAAAATTGTTCCAGGGGTTAGCTCAGAAAAGCGTTTCTGCATTTTACATGTATTTGAATAGGCCGCGTTGGAGTTGGGCCCGAGCTAAAGCTTCCTCTTAATGGCCCATTCCTCCAGCGAGCGTCAGCGGCGGCTGAACCAAGCGAACGAGCACAACAGCGAAAAATGAAAGAGCGAACGCGGAGCGGTAGGTGAAAGACGCGAGCCGCGAACGGCGGAGACCAATGAGAGCGGCCCCTTCAGTGACGTGCGCACGGGGAACGGGTTTCATGCGGACAAGCCCGACCGCTCGATGCGTACTGGTGTCGGGTCTCAGCCAGACTGCTCGTTTCGTACTATCGTATGCTCGCGTCAACTCTTGCTTGCGCTTGTTTGGTTTGCTTGGTTTAGTCTCGTTCGCGCTTGTTTCGATTGCCATGGTTGTTTTGTTGTCATGGATTGTTTTGTAATGTGATTGTACGAGCTACACGATTTGTGTAGTATTCTTTAGAAGCCAAACGGAAACAGCGATTACACTGGAACCTTCGACAAGTCATGTATAAAAACTGTGGCGCTTGACCCGCACATCAGGTTATCGACAACTGCCGACGCTGCTACATGTCTCTCTGATATTGTTTGCCTCAATATACCACAATATGAAGGCACGTATAGAGCAGCGCTCAAATTTCGCGTTAAGGAGTATCGTAATCGTCGATGAATTTTTTAGTCACCTTGGCGCTTCCTCTTTTTACCTATCTGTCGCCTTGTTGCGACCTGACCTCATTATGTTTGATGGCATATTTCGTGGTTGTTGGTTGTACTAAGCTTCTTACATTAGTAACCTGTGCTCTTCTGTAAATGGAGGAGCACAGGTTCCCCTACACATATTGCGTTGTCGGGCCGGTTGCTACATTCTTGAACATTACAAACGACCACAGAAGTAACAGGGACGACGAAGGACACAGGACAGCTGCTACTGTCCAGTATCCTTATCCTTCCTTGTACTTCTTAATTTTGTCCTCGTTTCTGACTGCCAGACAGGTTATCCTGCGGTAACGAGTAAAAAGGACGAAGAATAAACAGACTCCGGTACCGAGCTCAACTATCTTCGTTTGAGGATACAGAGTCCCCTGCCGGGCGCCCAACAATTGTTTGGGTATCACCTCCCTTTTTTATGTGCGCTCCGAAGAAGCCTTCGGCAGCAAGGAAAGTACATTGGTAAGGAGAAGGAGATGTATGTGAGAAAGAGTGAAAGAAAGAGACAATGAGAGAAAGTGAGAGATAGAGTGAAGGCGAGAGAGAATGAGTAAGAGACATACAGAGAGAGTGAGAGATATATGTGCAGAGAAGGACACAGAGGAAAAGAGCAATATAAATAGAGTGAAAGAGAAAGAGATAAAGACAGAGTGAAAGAGAAAAAGACAAACACATAGGGTGAGAGAAAAAGAGAGATCGCGTGAATGAGAGAAAGACGGGGATAATGAGATAGAAAGACAGAAAGATCAAGAGGGATAGAGAGCGAGAGAAAGAGACGATACGGAACCTCGGCTAGACCAAAATGGCTGCGAACTGCGGCGACCTGAACGCAAGGCGGGCTGACCGAGTGAGACTCTGCTTTCCGGCAGCCCGAAGTATGTGTGTTGTGTATGTGTGTGTTAGAGAGAGAGAGAGAGAGAGAGAGAGAGAGAGAGAGACATAAAAATATACAGCAGGTCATTCTTCCCGTTAAGGATAGATAGGACACGAGCTCTTCGCTTTTTACGAGCTGCCGTCACTGCATTTCCTCAAGCACCTTCATTCGTGCTCCTTCTTCTCGCTTCCAGTGTACAACCATTTCCTTCGGAGGCTTCTATTTTTTTTACGCTTGTTATCCCTTCCCTTCACTGCATCATGCGTTCTCGTTTTCCCCTTGCTTGTTTTGTTGGTGCGAGTGTTGTTGTCATGTAGGCCGGTCAAAGGGCCCGAAGGTGCCGGTTGGTTAGGGGCACCGGAGTCAACACCCATAAGGGTTTTCTGTCGCCCTCCCCGTAGCACCAAGGTGCTTGCTCAGCTCCGGCCGTGTCTCCCGCGCGCTCGTTTGGCCGTTTACGACGGCAGGAACGGGAAACGCGAAACGAGTGTAAGAGCGGGGTATGCGACGACACGGAGTTTCCGCGAGCAAGTGTAAATCGGCAGCAACGAAAAAGACGGAAACGCGACTCGTCGCTCTCTCGCGATCCTGAAGGCGTCCCTCGGCTTTGACCCCCTATTGGGACAGTGGCCTCGATGTTAGTTTTAATTGCCATGCATGCCAAGAGAGATAATGCCGTCGAACCATGGTGCCAACTTGAAAGTACCTGACAAGTGCGCTCTGACCTCTTTTTATTCGTCGGTAGATATCCTTCTCCTAATCCAGGTCACCTGTGACTGCTTGGCTTGGGTAAACTTATACAGTCTTCGCTGCTTCAGGAGGCCATTAACAAATTCTTGTTAACGATTCGTGCGTTGATTGACTCCGCCCCTTTATTTTTGTGTGCGTGTCCCATTGTGCCTTTTTCTCAAGTCTAAGGTGGCAAACCTGGCGCAACCTTGACTGGCCTCCCCATATTTCCTTATGTCTGTTATCTCTCTTCTTGTTTGTCGCACTCTACATTATGTGTTTCGAACAAAAGAGGTTCAGAGGAAAACGGAGACTTGAGGTTACCAAAAGTCGCTGCAAAAGCAGCTTTTGCGCTGACGAAGACGCGCTGCCTTGTTGGAATGTTGGCTCCAGCCTATGGTATCGTTTGTACTGCCGCTGTTGAATACATAAATATTTGCATCACAACACGCATCTTTTGAGGCTCTTGACTGTACCTTTATATCAGATATAATGTGACATTGCATATGACATAAATGTGTTAAATTCATTGTGAAAATCTCACGTTCACACTCCCATCTGCTTCTTAGTACCCTTTGCGCTCCAAATTCCGGGCCCCTTTAGTCAGGCTTTCGTGTAATTTGGAGTATGACAATTAAAGCTGGGCCACGATAAAAATAATCTAATTAGCAGACGATACGCTATGAGGATACTTTCGGTTTTCTCTTTTCTGATCTATGAATTAAGAAAGAAAGCAGCTGAGCTGCGCCTGGTTAGAGCATCGGTAATCGTATAATATAACTGTAATCGTCTCAAAAAAAGGGTTCACTTGCTTCCTAAGGAATCTATAACCAGACAACTGCGTTAATTAGCGCTTGGAAACAGTGCTCGTATTACCAGAAGCTCAGCGTCCGGTCTTACTAGCAATGCGATGAAGCAGAGAGATTGGACCTCGACGCATGGTTTGACGGCGTCCTCGTTACGAGGCTGGGAATGCTGCATACAATCAGCTTAATTCCTTGCGTTACTCGCTTAATACATTTTTTTATTGCGTCTGTTAACACGGTGCGTTTCGAAACGTTTCATTAAGCGTGGCAGGGGAAAAAATAATATACGCAGATTCGACGTACTGCGGGAATCGATGTTATGCGAAGAATTTGGCAGGTCGGTGGGCTATATAGCACCGTTTGGGATTCTTCGAAGAGTTTCCAGATGGACGAACGTGCTTGCTTAACGCGAGTAGTTGTGTTTGACGCGAGCCTCTGTGTGACGACAGAAGCAAGGCGACGATAATAGGACGCCCACGGCATTACGACACTTGTTTTTTTTTTTAAACTGGGGAAAAAACAAAACAAAAAAGAAAACGCTACGACCTGTTCCATAACGACCTGGGCCGATCCCGAATGCGGTGCAATCTAACACAGCGTACGAAAGCGTTAGCTGCCACGAGGTAAGAATGGGAGAAACTTGCACGCTTTAAGCCCGTGACGGAAAGGAAACAGAAAGTGACAAGTCTGTGACCCAATGGGAAACTTGCGCTCCCGCACGCACTCCAGCTACACGACGGGACGCACGCGCAAGTCGTCTCTAAGAGCTAGCCAGCGTCGTCCCGAGGGAAACATGCGTGCAATCGTGGCCCCAAAATGGAGAGAGAGAGAGAGAGGGAGAGGGAGAGAGAGCGAGAGAGAGAGAGAGAGAGAGAGAGAGAGAGAGAGAGAGAGAGAGAGAGAGAGAGAGAGAGAGAGAGAGAGAGAGAGAGAGAGAGAGAGAGAGAGAGAGAGAGAGCTTTAATGAGCACCAGCAGTTCAGTCGGCTGGGCCCAGGCCTCCCACGATGGGACGTCGAGGTCTTGCCTCCTCGCCGCTTCGTAGGCCTGCTGGGTCGCCCAGAGTTGGTCGTCGAGATGGGAGCTGCGCAGGGCGGCGTGCCACCTCGACGAGAGGGTCACGGGATTAAGGTCTCGGTATTGATGTTTGCACTCCCATAGCATGTCGGGTAGTGCTGCCGATTCAGTTTTACAGACCTTGCACGTCTGGCTCGGGTAGATGTCGGGGTATATAGTGTGATAGCATGTGAGGGAGGGGTATGTATTCGTCTGTAACAGGCGAAGGGTGGTTGCCTGTGCCCTGTTTAACTTGCGGTGAGGGGTGGGGAAGGTTCTTCTTGCGAGGTAAAATGACTTCACAAGGTCGTTGTATCTTGTAAGGCGGTCGCGTCCTACGGGTGCACCTGCACCGTCTCCGGCACGGTTGACTAGTCCTCGTGCTACGGAGTGTGTAACCTCGCTGAGGTTGGTGAGGTGCGGCTGGACAACGCCGGCGTGTGCTGGGATCCAGACGAGGGTGATTTGATTTTCAGACGAATGCGGGGCTTGTCGTAAGATACGGAGTGATTGCTGACAAATACGACCTTTAACGTAGTTGTTGATTGCTGCGCGAGAATCACTCAGTATGGTGTGACAGGCTGGGTCAAGAGTGGCCAGGGCGATGGCCACTTCCTCGGCCGTCTCGGCATTTTTGGTAACGATGCTGGCAGCATGTCGGAGCAAGCCGCCTGCTGTGGTAACCGCCGCAAAGCGCCGTCCATCTTGGTACTCAGCTGCGTCGACGAAGGTGACGCCCGCGGTGTTGGCATAAGCTTTGATGAGGGAGGTAGCTCGTGCCCTCCTGCGTTCTTTGTTGTAGTCTGGGTGCATGTTTTTCGGAATAGGGTCGGCGTGTATCCATTGCTGAATGTCGCGTGGTATTGGGTGTTTGTCTCCATGTTGACGGCGGTAGGTGATATTAGGCTTGTTTAGAATGCTGCGGCCCGTTTCCGTGAGGGTAAGCCGCTCTAGTTGAGATCGACGTTGGGCTTCGGTTAACTCGTCTAGCGTGTTGTGGATACCTAATTGTAGTAGAACTTCCGTGCTGGTGTGGTTGGGTAGTCCTAAAGCCTGCTTATAGGCTCCTCTGATGATGATGTCCAGTTTAGTCTTTTCAGCTTTGTACCAGTTGAGAAAGGGCGCAACGTAAGTAATGTGACAGACGATAAAAGATTGGACAAGGCGGATGAGGCTTTCTTCCTTCATACCCCCTCGCCAGTTGGTCACTCGTTTCAGCAGTCTGGATGTATTTGCGGTCTATCGAAGGATCTTGGAGATAGCCGTAGAGTTAGCTCCGTTGGCTTATATGGTCATACCAAGAACTTGGATGCTAGGGACCACGGGTATAGGTCTGCCATCCCTCAGGTTGAGCTCTATTTACTCGTATTGGCGTTTATTCGTGGAGCCCCTCGGGGGGCGTCCACGGAGTGTGGGGCGGTATAGGAGGAGCTCCGACTTTTCAGGGGAACAGCGGAGTCCCGTGCCTTCAAGATACTTTTCTACGACGTCAGTGGCGTCTTGTAGGGCAGTTTCGATTTGGCCGTCACTGCCCTTTGCAGCCCAGATTGTAATGTCGTCGGCGTATATGGTGTGTTCAATGCCGTCGAGTTTTTGTAGTTCTTGTGCTGATCCGAGCATAACCAAATTGAACAGTATTGGGGAAATGACAGAGCCTTGCGGTGTGCCCGCGCTGCCGAGGGAGAGTTCCTCCGATCGAACGACCGACAGGAAGGGCTTCCTATACTGGATAGAAAGTCTCTTACGTAGTTGTAAGTGCGTTCTCCAAGGTTAAGCAAGGAGATGCGTTCGAGGATGGTGGAGGGCCTTATGTTATCGAAGGCGCGCTCGAGGTCGAGGCCCAAGATCGCCTTCGTGTGACGGGATTTGCCATCTAGGATGTGATGCTGAAGTTGGAGCATATATAGCGTCTTGGGTGGAAAGATGCTGTCTAAAGCCAATTATCGAGTGGGGGTAAGCACGTGTGTCTTCGAGGTGAGTGTTCACATGGGTTAGGAGTGCGTGCTCTATGACCTTGCCTACACATGAAGTTAGCCATATGGGCCGGAGATTGGCGAGGCTAGGTGGCTTACCGGATTTGGGGATGAGAATTACTTTGGCCGTTTTCCATGTAGGGGGAATGGATCCCTGGCGCCAGCAGTTGTTGATGTATTCGGTGAGTTGCTGCGCCGGGGGTCATCTAGATTTTTTAGTGTTTTATTCGTAACACTATCTGGACCTACCGTAGTCCTCCATAAAGCAAGCAACAAAATCTCAATAAAGAAAGGCGTCAGGCAGGGAGATACGATATGCTACGATACGAATGCTATTCACAGCGTGTTTACAGGAGGTATTCAGAGACCTGGATTGGGAAGAATTGGGGATAAAAGTTAATGGAGAATACCTTAGTAACTTGCGATTCGCTGATGATATTGCCTTGCTTAGTAACTCAGGGGACCAATTGCAATGCATGCTCACTGACCTGGAGAGGCAAAGCAGAAGAGTGGGTCTAAAAATTAATATGCAGAAAACTAAAGTAATGCTTAACAGTCTCGGGAGAGAACAGCAATTTACAATAGGCAGCGAGGCACTGGAAGTCGTAAGGGAATACATCTACTTAGGGCAGGTAGTGACGGCGGATCCGGATCATGAGACGGAAATAATCAGAAGAATAAGAATGGGCTGGAGTGCGTTTGGCAGGCATTCCCAAATCATGAACAGCAGGTTGCCGTTATCCCTCAAGAGAAAAGTATATAATAGCTGTGTCTTACCAGTACTCACCTACGGGGCAGAAACCTGGAGGCTGACGAAAAATGTTCTACTCAAATTGAGGACGACAGAACGAGCTATGGAAAGAAGAATGATAGGTGTAACGTTAAGGGATAAGAAAAGAGCAGATTGGGTGAGGGAACAAACGCGAGTTAATGACATCTTATTTGAAATCAAGAAAAAGAAATGGGCATGGGCAGGACATGTAATGAGGAGGGAAGATAACCGATGGTCATTAAGGGTTACGGACTGGATCCCAAGGGAAGGGAAGCGTAGCAGGGGGCGGCAGAAAGTTAGGTGGGCGGATGAGATTAAGAAGTTTGCAGGGACGGCATGGCCACAATTAGTACATGACCGGGGTTGTTGGAGAAGTATGGGAGAGGCCTTTGCCCTGCAGTGGGCGTAACCAGGCTGATGATGATGATGATGATGACTATCTGGGCCTGGCGCCGAACGGCTGTTCAGCTTATGCAGGGCAGCATGAATCTCAGCCACGCTGGAATCTTCATCAAGGGCAGGGTTGGAGGTCCCTGTGTATGGCCCGTGAGGTTGAGTGGGCCCAGATGGGATGTACTTTTTACATAAGCTATTCTTAATGTGGTCCTGGCCATGCGTCTTGCTTTCTGTGAATAAAATCTTGGTGAGGCGATCTTGTTGGTATGAGCGGGTGGTGGTGCTATCAATCAAATGTTTGAGGATTTTCCACGAGCGGGGGTGGTGGAGTTGCCATCTAGAGACTGACAGAGCTCTGTCCATTGCTGTTGACTTAGAACACGGCAGTGTGCTTCAATTTGAGAACTGTTGAGAAGTGCGACCTTCCGTCTGAGTCTTCTATTGAGCCGTTGTCCCTTCCATCTAGAGAGAATGGATGATTTGGCCTCGATAAGGTGGGCGAGTCTAACGGCTAGAGCATTGAGCTGCTGGTCTCGTCGTCGGAGGTTCGGTCCCACCATAAGTCACTTGAATTTTCTTTTTGTGAAACGAGGCACGACGGGAACCCACCTGCGCACGGCAACTTGCCTGGGATGAGCCAAAGCATGGTTCGCAATAAAAAAAATGTGAGCAGAGAGACAACCCCAGTTGACAAATAAGTAATGCGAAGCATTATGTAGACGTGACTACGTACGAGTTTGTTGTTGTGATACCCGGTGACCCAAGTTGGCGTCAGAGAGGTTAATTCAAGTGTGGCACGTGCCCCTCCCCCCGCAATGACCCACATTTTTAGACTGTACAATCTTTGGGCTCGACTCACGAGAACGGCGAGATAATCGTTACAGAAAAAAACTGGGTTGAACTCGCCAAGAATACTTCGCGCTTAAGCGGCACTAGACCAAGTGAAACTAGCGTGGCACGCTTAGCACCATGCGAGGATTAGGCGTTTACACGGCGCCCGGAAGTTTGTCGCTCGCGATCCGACGAGTTACAGGCACGAAGTCCCGCGTCCTTTCTCTCTTTACTGTGGACAGGACGGAGGAGGTTCACGATCGACGCCGAGATCAAAGAGAAACGGTCGAGCCTGAGCCTGCACTCTTTCTGTTGCTGCAGCCCTCTCGGTTTGTTTGTTGGTTAGCAGAGCGCCTTGCTTCATGCGTTTTTTTGCTGACTTTAGTTCTGTGCAGCTGCGTAATCGTTAGTGCATGCAGCGTGGCGCTCCGTAATGAGTTAGCCTTAGGAGCGTCGAAGTGTAAAAAAGTGTATGTGAAGTGCGGGAAGCCCGTCACGGGCTAGAGGCAGAGAGGCGATGGGAGATTTTAAAAGACCGTGTATATGTAATGCAACTGAAGGTGGTCTCCTCTGAAGCACCGTCAGCTATGGCTGCACTTCGCTCCGCGAAGAGTCAAGACATGCATCTTGCGAGCTCCTCCTGAACGACATTTTGCAATGTGGTGAACGCGGTTTTATTCACGGATCCGGTACCTCAAAGAGGTCCGACGTAATGCTATCGCATTTCTCTCGTTGAATCGCCACTGAATTTTCTTTCTCTCAGACTTCAGCGTATTGCCTTTATTTATACACACACACAAAAAAAGTCAGTTAGCAGCAACCCGAGAACAAACGCAGCACCTGGGGCGTGCTGCTCTTACGAACAATTGCAGCGCCAAAGTTTTCTTTTTTTTTGTGAATAAGGGTCCTGCTATTTTAGGGAAAGTTCGCGTACCTTCTGACGCAGCACAGAAGTACGTTTGAGGAAAGAAGTATTACGACTCAGATTTTCAGACATCGTCTAATGCCTAGGAGATTAAAATTACAGCACGCAGGTTCAATGATGCCGGAGCTGCGATGGTTTATTCAGCACAACAGGAACGGCAAGGGACTGAAATCCAAAGTATTTTTAAAATTTTTTTTCTATGGTGTTCAATTTCGACTACTAACTGCTTCGAGTTCTTTGACGGTGTGGTGAATCACACGCGCTCTATTATTTAGTCTGCGTTTGGAATATACTTGCTGATCTTGTAAACGGTTCTGCTGTTTCACAGGATAAATATATTTTTCTTACTTCGACACCAGACAAAAGTTCGGAAATGTTGCTCGTTCTGTCCGTCTATCATTTCCGTTACGCTGTCCTCGTAATCGTCCGGACGTCTCGTCATCCTCAGCTTCACCGACGCAAGCGCGCATATAAGTTGTCTATTTGAATGAGGTGTACGCTAAGTAAATTTTATATTATAATAATAATTGATTATTACGTTTGAAATCCGACTCTGGGCCCCGACTCACGTTGCGTTGCATTTACATATGACACCGCGCACGCAGTCGTTCGCCTGCTTTCGCTGCCGCACGAAAACCGTTGTGGAACTTCCCGTAATAGCTTCGCGGTAAAACAAAACATTATTGCCCCCAGTCGCCATTGTGAGTCAAATTGATGTCCGTGTGGCAATGCGGAGTTTCCGCACTGCTGAAGAATGGATACGGTATGCACGGATAAATCTTAACAAAGACAGCAGTGTATGTAACGGTGCACTTTCGGCCCGCATTTCTTGAAACTTCTGCGACGGTTATACTTCCGACAAAGTGAAAATGATCTGAGTACTAGCTCACCTTGACTGCTTGATTTCAACGTAACCCACTTTTAGCAATCAGAAACAGTCAACAGAGAAACAAATCGAATGAACAAGTAATAAAATTGGAGGCTTATCAAGGTTAAGCCCAGTGGATGCGAAGCATCCACTGGGCTTAACCTTAGCGTATCCTTAGCGTTTGGAGGCATCTTGACCGCATACACGCTCGGCGCAAAGACGCTGGCGCGGTTGCGGGCACAGAGACTGACGCGACTATGGTGGCTAGAAGCCATAAGAAGACTATGGTGGCTAGAAGCCACCATAACGCGACGGCGGGCGCGCGCCGCTTCATCCATGGCGTGACGTCACATATCACGTGATGCAGCGATGGTGGCGCCGCCGCCGCGTCGCGCGCGACGGCGCGAACCGAAGCGTGGAGGCCTCCGCCGGGCGACGTCCGACGGCGCGATATGACGCCCCATCTGCAGCCGGTGTGACGTCATCACGTGACGTAATGTCACGTGACCTACTTGAAGGTCACTTGAAGGTCAATGGCGGCCACCGCCGGGAGGCGACCGACGGCGCGATATGAGGCCCCATCTGCAGCCTGCGTGACGTCATCACGTGACGTCATGTTACGTGACCCCACTTCAGGGTCAATGGTGGCCACCGCCGGGCGTCGCGCGAAGGCCCGAAACCTACGTTAATATGCTTCGCATAATAAAAAAAATATTCACCGCCCTTCCACTAGTGTGAAGAGGGGTGCAAACGAAGCTCGGGATATGCGGCTCTTGGTTGTCGTATACCGCCTCGGCTTCGCGCTTCCTCACGGCGAGGTCGGCACGTCGACGACGAGCCCCTTCTCGAGGGATTTCGTGGCGGCGTTCATCAAACGCCGTCTGTTCTTCGGCCGAACGCCGGACGCGCGGCCCACTCCTGCGGCCGTTCCTTCAACGCAGCCTGCTCTTCCGCAGAACGAACCAAACGCGGCCTCCCCGTCTGACTGGTGGGCCCGAACCGGTGGGAATCGGCGGGCGCGAGGCGAGCGAACACATGATCACATCCTTTCACCCCTCCTCTGGAAGGAGGGGACGCCTGTGATTGGCTCGCACCTTGTGCTGCGTCTACTTCTTCATGCATATAAAACCCCGCTTTAAAGGACGCGAAAGATGGACTGACAGTGGCTATAGCTAATGAAACAATGTTCAATTGTCTCTGGCCCGACGCCACCCTATTTTGGTATGACCTCCAACGGACTTTAGAAGAAAGACTTCGAAATTAACGCTCGTACTGTGCGATACCTGCTGCCGACCCCTGCTAATAATGCACCTTTCGATATGTTTTTTTTTCTCATGGAAATGCACAGTTTGCGGAAAACGCGAATGATGGATCGAAACGCATAAACGGCTGTACCTACGAGGGTACATTTCAACTAGATGACGCTACACCTAAAACGTGTATATGATGGACTCGATATACAACCAGATTGGCACCCCATTTTGGTGAGGTGCCTATCCTCAACACCCTTCAAAAGTGAAACCAACGTTTCCACCACAGTATGAACGCTGCCTTTTCTGTGTGTGACTTTCATTGTGCCCTCCATTTCCTGACTCTGCACAACTGGTGAATGTCTGGTTGGATTCTACTGTAATAAATACCATAAGAAAAAACCGACAGTGGCTATATCAGTTAGCGGGGTGGTCACGAAACTTGAAAGTCGGTGGTTCGAATCCGCAGGCCCACAAGCTATGTTTCTTTTTTTTTCACGCGGCTTGGGTTTTTTCGTACGGCAACACCAACACCAACGCCGACACGAGTGACGCAATACAAGCTTCGCTTGGAAAAACGTACGCGATGTATGCTAGCGTCACACGGTATCAGGTCACGTAGGATTACTCTGTCTAGGGCCTGGAAGCTCGACTGAGGGCGAGGGGAAGGAGAAGGAAAGCGTGGCGAGCCTTTTGACGCACGTCGAGACGAGGGACCGGGCAAGACGTGCCACCGAAGTCCCACTGCGGGTGTCGGCATAGCTCTTCCCGTGGGAGAGGAAGCAAGCAGGAGTGCTAGAATAAGGAAAGAAAAAGGAATAGAATGAAGAAAATAGAAGAAGGCCGACCGAGGACAAAATTAGGAGAAACGATGACGCCAGCCCCGACAGCAAACGAAGGGAAGGAAGTAAATGGGGACGCCTTCGGGGCTTCGGCTTCGTATTAGCGATGTAGTGCAGAGTTGGGAAACGTATTGACCTCTTGTTTCCCCTTCTTTCTTGCCGCCTGGATGCAGGGACGATGAGACACGGGAGGAAAAGCCACCAAGAATGGAGAGCGAGGCGGCAGAGAAGAGAAAGAAGAAGGAGCCGTTCGTTGCGGCGCTGGAGGGAAATCTCAGTCGCGAAACTGGCAGGGTGGTAGGCATTCATTTGGCTAGAGAGAGAAGTGAGTGAGTGATTTATTTGGATGGAATGCGAAACGTTGGTGACAACTTTGTCGCCGTTTTCCTGACAAACAGTAGAATGTGCAATGATTGAACGACGATAGCTTGAAGTGATATGAAGACCGTTCGGAGAATAATGCAGATTTCGCACACGTCTTTAAACAGAGGATATGAAAAAAAAATGCAGCAAGAAAATAGGAAGTTTCGATGTTTCTGCAATTAAACGTAAGTTGAAAATATCAACTCAGTTGATTGGCTCTAAGTTCGGTCCTTTTCGTGAGGCTGTGCTAACACGAAGTTATGGTGGCTTCTTACAGTGCGCTATGGCAAAGTAGGTTTACTAGCAGTCACACTTCGCGGGGCACATTGCGTCGGAGAGCCTTGAATTTGTTTTGGCTTTACGGCCATTTGCTTCGGGTTAAATTCTAGGGAGAGTGAAAAGTACTGTTTTGCACTTTTTTTGTGGACCTGAATCAATATAGATAGGCTCCCATTGATGATCGCATGGGGTCGGATGCGTCCAGTTTTAGAACACTGATAATCTGAAGGTGTGTGGTATTTCACAGCTGTACTGATCAGGAGGTGTATTCTGTAAGACTCCACCTAGTGGACTGTCCATTTCGGCCACTGCTGATTGGATGCAGTTCTACGAGAGAGGAGGAGAAGAGCGGCCCTAGCCAATCAGCAACGACCTAAATGGATAGTCCACTAGGTGGACTCTTACAAAATACCCCCCCCCCTCCCCTCCTCCAGGTTCCGTATCGGGTGGCGTCGCGCAATGACATTCTTTGCGTCGCCCACTGCGCCGTTGCGCGCCCTCTGGTGGGTTGATACTTCTGTCGTATGGATGCACGACGTTGGTAGAGCTGCGCACCTTGACGTGTCCGTGAGGAGAAGAAAGTCAGGCGTGCCAGCGTTAGTGCGGTGTCTGTTAGAGCAACAAGACTGCCTGCTCCGCCGTTTCGTAGTTGCAGTAGTTCGCAGGTGCCAAGTACCCTTGATCACGTGGAATTCGGTCGTGGCTTTGCCCTTCCGAAAGGAAGTTCAGAGGGTCGCTTTCCAGTGCGTTTCGGTCAGACTGACTTTCCTGAGATCACATTATCCATCCGTATTGTCAGCGGAGGACGACGTCGACGGATTCGGACCAAGATCATACGCCACAAAACTCTTCAAAGAACTTCCGCACTCCGTTTCAGGTGTAAATTATATATATAAACACCCAGAAACCAACAAAGAGGATTGCTGGTATTGTTTTCAGGAAAGGACGATTTCTGTTTCAGATAAAAACCTACTTTCACCACTGGTGCTGCGTAATAAAGTATACATAAACGAAATCACAGACACATGTTGTTCCTACGGTTCATTAAGGTGGTAAATCGAAGTGAGCGTATGTGAAGTTGGCATTAAATTACGAAGCTCAAATAACCAGCAGTAGATTGCAAAAACATATACCAAGTGCACCAAGATGCGGTCTTCGCTAACGTATTGTCGTTTGCTATAAGAAGAGCTGTGCGTGCAAGCACTGGCATAACTACACAGAAAAGTGCCACAGTATTTTCCTAAGTTTGCAAAGTTGAACTTGTATCACAGTGGGGCATTAGGAAACAGATTTCAAGATCTCTAGATCCAGAGGAACTGCGACAGCCAGGCACGAATCTAGTACACTTCGAGTGTACTCGATTCGACTTAAGGAGTACACTTGAATCGAGTCAACGAGTACGAATCGAGGGAACGTCGCCCAGTGGTTTTCCCCGAAATTAGCTTGCAAATCGGGAGGCAGGATTAAAATTCACGTGAATTCATAGAGGAGATCCAAACTTACAAAACCATCACACAAGGCCTAATATCAACCCAGGAAATTGTGCCACGACAACGTTTGTCACAAAATTTTATGCATCCATGGCCGACGTTTAGAACCTTTCATTTACTTCCGTAGCGCTTTTTTCCCGTTTTTGATCCTTTTTCGTTTTTGAATAGTCGTCAGCTTCGAGCGTGCCAGACTGACAGCGGTAAAGATAGGGCAACGTGGATTCAAGATGACTAAATACAGATTTGTTGCCCGCCGTGAGGTTATATCCATTTACACGTCTCTTTTTTTTTTTTAATTTTACGACGCCTCAGCACGACCCACGAGAATCAGAAGAAAACATACAACAAAGGAAGAGAAACATTGCATACACAGACATGTACTCTCCATTTATTTTCTTATATGGTTTTTGCTGCCGCACTAAAATAAACGAAAATGTAACAAACACTTTTACTATAAAAGGTCAAAGCTGAGAGAGAGTAGGAAGAGAAGAAGCTCATTCAGATATTAACATAATTACGATTGTTGTTGAGTATCTGTCAAAAGGAAATCGCGAAATCAAGGCAGTACTATGGAGAGCCCTCAGAGGACACTCCTCTGCGTTACCCAGAATCCGAGACAGCTGATTCGACAACGACGGCCCCAACAATCTGGATATGGTTAACGACGAGGTCGAAAGTGACTTCCTTGCAGAAACTATAAGTCTAAAGATATAAACTATATTATCTAGACTATAAGTCTAGTGACCCCCCCCCCCACCCCCACCCCCCCGCACACACATACTATTCGCGAGTTTTGAAGAACAATGCGTTACATAAGTCGCGCCGTTGTATAAGACACATATATTTTAACTCTGTCGGGATGATAAAACGCAATTATACATGCTTGTGCGCTCATTACAAAAGGCCATAGTTACCCATGCCATGGCACTTAATTTCCACAAACAAAATTTTTACTAGCCGCAAATTCTAGCAGGAAAAAACGAAACATCAACCAACATTTCTCTTAGGAGCAAAAAAAAAAAACAACAACATTTATTGCACATCAATCAAAGCCATCGAAGGCCTCGCCCTCCGACGCAGCTATATATTAATTGGAAAGTTCAGCACTTAGGCCGCCAGCATCACTGGGTCCCTGTTGTCTGCTTTTGAATAACTTTTACGAAATGTAGGCATGTCGCTGGCATTGCCACTGCGGCGTTGCGTGTTAACAAAAAAAAAAAAAAATCACGCTCATATTGGTCGCGCCAGCGTGCATGGTCTTATGAGCCTATAAATCGCACATTGTATAAGATGCACTGACAAAAGTTTTTTGAAGAAAAAAAAAGCGACCTGTTGTTTGGTATATACGGTATCTGCATACAAGGAGCCAACGTTTGTGCAAAAATGTTAGAGTAAATATGCTATTTCGATTGTACTCATTGTTCTGATATAAATAAATATCAAGTAAGTAAATAAATAAATAAATAGGAAAGATCACAGTAATTTATGAAGCGCACAAGCGGCAATTGCAAGAGGAAGCGAGAGAGAGTTCTGTACTTAAAGGGACCCTGAAACGATTTTGGCGATTTTCTACAAGCGTGCTGAGTCGTTAGAGTAGGTCCTTTTGATGATTGATTGACACATCTAAGCGCTCCGCGTAAAGCGTGTAATTTATTATAAGGTTTTAAAAATGCACATCGCTGCCGATCGCAGCACACTGCTCGGCGGAATTTTGAGCCGCCTCTACCCACATGACAGAAATCGCCCATATGACGTCAGTGGGGCGAGCTATCCGATTGGCTGACCAGGGCGCGTGATCGATCATTTTTCCAACTTTATGGTAAACAAATGATGTTTGTAATAGTTGGAATGTTAGTTAATTTGTTTTTATAAAAAGAAAGTAACATACAGAGAATGCACATGAACCATTTTTCAGTACACTTTAGCACTTCCGGCACACACCAAGTGTCGTCTGCTTGTGTTACAACGTGCTCCGTCTTTGACGAGAGCTCTGCAGTCAGTGTCGGTCTGTCTTTTCGCGAGCAGTATGATTCGACTTTGTTGTGTTGTGGACTGCAAACGTAGCGACTGGCAATATGTCAAGCTGCGACATCGTGTCCTTCTGCTAGCCAATAGACGAGCGAACTAGCCGCAGCGCACTGGACAGCTGCTATTCGATGGGCGCCAGAATTTGCGCGATTGCGGCCGTCACTTTACACCGGAAAATTACTAACGCAATAGCGTTTCGCGAGTCCGGTATTAGGGTAAACTGAAGTGCAAGGGGACGGGGCCTGGCCGTGTCCCCTTGCGTGTCGTTTCAGGGGATGAACAGAAGCGCAAATGTGAATGGTCTGCACGGTGCAGCCACCTGGTGGCATAGAGCTCAACTACGCACAGTAGCAGTAACAAAATGCATTCTTCTTTGCTGCTGGTGTAAAGTTTTCGCAGGAGTGTAATCGTTAACACGTTGTTTTTGTAAATGTTTAAAATGTTTTACACTTGGTTAGAGCAATATTAGCTCTTTCTTTGGCTGGTTAAGCTCTGCGCCAACGGGTGGCTGGACGGTGAAGACCGATCAGGCAGCTCACGTGCGTCTACGCTAAAGTTCTTTCATCAGCTTGAGTTTATGCCTTCACCGTTCCGTCGAAACGTTCTGCTAGTATGTCGTTACAGGAATACCAGACACGTTCGGCTCTACGGCAGAATGCTCGCAACGCATGCTGCTTCGATAGCTCTCGCTTGGGGTTGACGGCCAAGCCGCTAGCGGGGACGTTTCGCGCGGGCGGGCTCCAAAACAACCGGAAGTGGACGATGTGACGTCGCATCGTGATGCAGAACCAGTGAAGGCGGAGCTTAGCCCCGATCGCTCGGCGAACGAGTTGAGGAGGAAAAGCACGGCTAGGGAGGAGGGTAACTTGTAATCGCTTGTAGCTCCATTAATACGTAACGCTTCACTTAAATTGTGGTGCGAGTGTTCTACTTAAGCTGTACCCTACGCGTCTACAAAATTTGTCCGAACAGTATCAGGGGCCCTTTAAAAGAAAAAAAGATCCGAGCAGCTTACCAGAAGCATTGTACCACTGACGCACGATAGCATGAAATTAGGTAATAAAGAAAAGACGGGTGGGATAACAAAGCAAGTCCCATAGTTTCGTACAGTCACTTGTATCAATTACTAAAAGTTCCAACTTGCCAATAGGTCCGCGGTCGACTAAGTCCACTTTGTTTTCGATAACGTATAGCGAAATCAAGAGTAAATTATAAACTGTAATACGCTATGCTTGGATCGTCATTAAAACTAGTATCTGCAGCGTCATCTCGGCTTCCTCCGTCGACCTTACTTTCAGAATTCATCTTTTTTGTTTGTGTGTTTTACGAGGGCGTATTTTTCATAAGCGCTAATCCCCCCTCCCCCCTTTCGTATCATTTCGAGTGACGAAAGGCTTTGAGAGATTTAGAAGCGAGACTTTGCGACAGCCCCAGGTCGTTTATTGTCTTCAAAGCGCCCCACGGTTTGCAATAGTGAGTGGAGTGAAATGCGGAGAACATACCGTACGGAGGAGACAGGAAGTAACGATAAACAAATAGACCACCAAAACCACTCAACGAAGAAACAAAAGAGAGACATTGTCTGGTGACAACGTTGGCGAGACGGCTAAGAAGAGTGCTACCCGGAAAAGCTTTTAAAGCAGGTCGCCTTGGAATGACGTTGCATCCTTCGCAAGCCTTTTCGCAATCTCACTTCTCTGTCTCCTCTGTTTTTTAATTCGTGAAAGTTTCACTCGATACATTTCGGCACTGTTTTGTACCTGTTTCACTATCGTATTCGCGATACAATGTGTTTCAGACGCATTTCTTTCTGCAGCTTTTTTTTTCAATCGCTCTGTACTGCAGCTAACCAGCCGTTGTTTTTCCACGTAAAAGTTTAAGTACATGCGTTATTTACAGGCTTTCTTTCTTCTTTCTCTCTCTCTCTAAAAAAAAGATAAAATAGGAAAAGAAAGGTAAAAAAAATTTGAAGCTACAGCATTCTCTGTAGCCAGAATTGCGCGAACGTGAAACGTTATTTTCTTTTTAAGTTATGCGAATATAGTTAGCGCTTTTTTCTTAGGACGTTGGCGTCCCAAGAGTGAACGGATGCTGTGTAAAGTGTTAAAAGCATTGTACTGCAAAGAGGATATCACTGTTACGGCTTGATTGATCGCAGAAGCAAGCGCCGTGCCTCCACTTCATTTAAATGTGGATCGTTTTGTGATCTACTCATCGTTTCCGTCTCCTATGGCACACACTATCACTACAGGGCAGACATTTAAAAATATATTTTTTTTTCTTTCGCTTATGCTGAGCCTTAAGTTTATTCCTGTCTGCACGATCACGAAAGCGCAGGTTGTGCTTCTACCAGTCAAGACAAAAGATTATTGTGGTGCGTGCTTTTAGCGCCTCAACTTAGTTCCCGACACTGAGAACACTTAACATCACGCCTTTCTATTATACTTTATTTCAGATGTAACGTACTTAAGGTTAAGGGAAGTTTTAATGGAAAAAATAACCGAGAATGAAAAGCTGAGATAGTTGGTTCTATAGTTTAAATAAACATCGTTATAGCGACGAAAACAAGAAACGGACGACCACGGAGAGGACAACGGGTCACACGCCGTCGATTTTTCAACGGATTCATTGAAAGTCTATATCTACAGAAAGACTAGTTGAAAGTCTGGCGTGCGTGCCGTCGAACTGTAGTCTCTGTTATAAGCCCTTCTTTTTCTGCTAGGACAATGTTCAGTTTTACTGAAGTGGTGCTACTTGCTGTCTTTAATGTAAATGTCCTAATTGACTGAGCGGCAGTCAGCGGCTTGTGACGCAGCGTGCCGGCTTGTGACATCGAGATCCTTTAAGGACGCTGCAAATTCCCCAGAGACGCGATTTTTCCGCTTTATTTTAGAGATGGTATCAGTGTTGCAATATCTTATTGAGTAAGAAAGCGGAGAGTGAATAACGTCAAAGTCGGGCGCAATACGTTCTCTGTATAAACAAAAAAATCTAAATCATACACGCGGAAATAATAAGAAATAAAGAGAACCAGGGAAAAGTATAGAACTCAACCATGCTTATTTTATTTACTTAACGTGTGCGTGGGGCAGAATTTTTCGTAAAAAGCCGCCCTTGACTTAATGTAGTTTTTGCTGAGGCAATAGCTCACCCACACTAACACTGTGCCTACAAAGCCCTCATGCGAATCTTAAAGAATGCAAATAGATAGATAGATAGATAGATAGATAGATAGATAGATAGATAGATAGATAGATAGATAGATAGATAGATAGATAGATAGATAGATAGATAGATAGATAGATAGATAGATAGATAGATAGATAGATAGATAGATAGATAGATAGATAGATAGATAGATAGATAGATAGATAGATAGATAGATAAACGATACCATGCGTGTCTAAATTAGCTATGCAAGTGGGAAATCTTCAACATTATTGGCACCTAGAGTAAGTTATGCGCTATTTGCGACGTACTGCCCTCAAAAAATGTGGCGACACTCGAAATTGCTCCGGTATAGCCCCGTAATTATCGTGGCGGTTCTCTATCTCCCTGAAGCGCGCAAACTTTTTCACCACCAAAACATTATCATCGTAGGGACACATGACGATGAAAAAAAAAAAAGAAGGCAGAGACCTTGCATGGAATCCAACGGAGGCGGTAATTACGTCTCCACATTGTTGCTTTAATCAGTGGAGACGTCGTCAAGCAAGGAAATTTGGGAGCGTCCTGGGCCGTTAACCCTAATTCATCTCGGCTTACTTTCCTTCACTTGAGAAATGAGGTGTCCGAAGCCACTCGCGTATTCTCTAAGGACTCGTGGTTGTCCAGTTGCTTTGCACTGCGCTTGCACGTGACGAAGTCTCTTGGCGCGTTGTGGTCTCTTGGCGCTTGCCGCGTGCAGGAATAGAACGCACTGCGAGATGACCGTCGACCGAAAACAAAAAAGAGACATCCTAAGCAAACAAAAAAAGAAATTGTCGCTCCCTCACCTAAGAAACAAAACAGAGAGCAAGTTCACACCCAGAATAAGAAAAAAAGGGAGCTTTATAGTTGGAAGCCCGCAAACGCAAAGAAAGAAAGAAAGGAGAGAGCGCTGGTAAAGAGCACATAGGGAGGAGGAGGAATAGCTACTGCATTCCACCCTCAGATTTACCCATTGGTCTTAGCTGATACTTAAAAATTTACTTCCCGGGGTTGCACTTTAGAAGGTGCGTCTCTCGTAAACTTCGACTGGAAAGCGCAAACTTTGTTTTCGTCTAGAGAGAAGTTTTCTAAGCGCAGTGGCGCAAGACGGACAAGAGGAAGACTACAAGGAAGGACTGCAAATGGTTTGCTGCGGGAGCCAGGAGGGAAATGACGACGAAGTTCGCTTGCTTTGTTGCTCGGGCGTGAGATTCGAGTAAAGCTAGGGAAATCTAGAGTGCCTTTCCTTTCCTTGCCTTACGGTGTTCGTTAGCAGTGGCCCTCTATCGGCGCCGGACAGCAACGTCTTCTCAGCGGCACTCAGTCACACAGCTGCAGCTCCCAACAGAAGGGTCTCCATATAAGGGCCAAGCGTAGGCTGAGACCGGTAACAGTGACAAAGCCAACGGTCGCCCTGGGCAATTTGGAGGGGACCAGCAAGAGGCTTTGAAAGACTTGGCAACCTCTGCACAAAAAGAGAGCTACGAGAAGAGCCAGACATTTCTTTCCTTTTTAAGGGGGACAACTTGGAAACAGAAGGCTCTTGATACCGAAAAACAAGCAGTGCAAAGCCTGTCGGCTGACTTGAAGAATAAGAAACAGAAAAATGTTTCGACGCTTTCCGGCTCGGGACTTTCGTCTGAGACAGGCTGCTTAATGTTGTATAATAGCCGAAAATAAATGGAGTGTGAGATGACAGGCTTTCAAAATGAGTTGTGCACTCTTGGGTATTGCAACACCGTGGCGCGTGGCAGAACCCGGAAGCTCCCAACTTTTCTCCATTCCCTTCCCACGCAGGCAAGAGCAAAACCTTTTTCTTCTTTTTTTCTTATAGCAACGAGTACATCGGAAACGGTTTGAACATACAATTACAGAACGTTACCTTGTTATCTGCACCGCTTTAGTTGGAACATTAAAGAAACAGCGTCAAATTCGAGCACGTATAGTATGTATTTGCTGCGACGCATGCGCTAAATATATATGCGTACACCAAGTGCATAACGTCCACAATGCAAACAGCTTTCACTTGCCTCGAACTGCACGTCATCCTTGGGAAAGGCTATGCATGGCAACCCGCGAGGCGTGGGAGGGGGACGCGCACTAGTGGCACATGAACATATAAAGCTCGGTGCCGTAAGTATTGTAACATAAGTAAGTAAACCCTTAATCGCCACAGTTCGGCTACGGTCCTATCATACGGAGTAAGATCATTCTTTATCAGAGAAAGACGAATAATGCTGTCGTGACGTGTATAACTTATCATTGTATTCGACCCAGCAATGCGAATGTCAGCACATCCGGGAGACGAAAAAAGTCCCGTTTTCGCCCGAAAGACGAAGCATCGATTGTGATAGCAAATTAGTAAACAGCTATACGAAGTAAGGATAGTAGTGTTATCGGCTGTGTAAACTTGGAAACATTCGCTTACGATGTGAACTAACAAGCATGGTGTAAGTGCGCTCAGGCAAACATGAACACATCACACTCGATGAGCGCGGACACTCGCTGTCAAAACGCTGGTGGTGTGAGCAAGCGCGGCAGCAGCAGCGAGCGAAGTGACCTTTGTTCGGTCTATCGGCTTCAACGCAAGAGCGGCGAGAACACAGCGCGCACAAAGGTACGAGCCGTCTGCAGATCCCTTTCAAGATACAGAGCGCGCGACCGCGCGCGGACTTGCAAAGTACGCTCTCGTTGGCGGTGTCGAAGCCACTTCCACCCCCTCTTCCTCCTGCGCTGCCTCCCCGCCATGCTCCCCGCTTTCTTCCATATATGGCGCTCGAAACTGAGCCGCGATCGTGTTTCTCTTGCGCCCGGTCGGAAAATGTACAGTTGCTGGTAAAGCTTTAGTCGCTGCCGGAGCACAACGCCGCCCACGGCTTTTTGCGCGACGGAAGACAGCACGTTCTCTCTCCTCTTTGTGCCTTCGCGCGCGCCAGATTGAGCCGCGATCGTCGACTTCCCTCGCGAGCTTTCGCTCGCACATGCAGCACACGACGCGCGGCGACGGTGTTATCGCCCTTGGACTTTATACCGAAAATCACGGTCACGGCGACGCCGATGACAAAAATGCGCCTGAAGTGTCCATATAATTGCCATTGCAATAAAAACGATAAACCAGGTCATTGAAGCGAAGGGGAGCAGGGTGAACGTCCGAGACGCGGCAGTCTTTCCGGAACGCGCCTCGGAGCAACGTGGTGCTGCTCCGATCGTTGGCATGTCACGCGATGCCACGCGATGGCTTGGTGCCTCGCAGCGTAGCGAGAATCCTTCAGTGCTGCATCGGCGTAGGGGATGCGCGAGGGCGTTCTGCGAGGGCGACCCGCAAGAGCGGCTGCGGCGGAAGAGATAACGGCCGAGAGCGCGACCATCCCGGAAATCCCGAGATGTATAGTATTTGTGCCCGCTGGAAGGTCACAGCCACGCGGCCAGGCAAGGAGAGAGAGAGATAGAGAGAGAGAGCTACGTAACGCAGCGGGTTAGGGTCGGCCCATCGCCGTCGTCAGGGGCACTATTTTTGTCCATTTCCTCCTTCCACCGGTCTCCCCTTTCGATTGCGACCTGGTTACACCTCCTACATTTTCTACATCCGCGACACTAAGTGTCTCATCTCTTGCTTCGCTATCTCGAGCTTGCGGGGCCCGTAATTGGACCGAGAGCTGGCGAGTAATTGGCGATTTCCCCCACGGTTGTTGCGGCGACGACCCTCGCACGTGAGAGAAAATGTAGTGCCCATAGCTGTCGTCTACTCACCCTAGCTCTGCACTGCTACCCTTCAGGCAGGCTCTCGTTAGCGGACCCCTTGTCACACGGACTGAGATTGGCCTCTGGGCACCAGCAAAAGTGGTTAGACACCGGCTCATTTAACAGGAGGGCCTGTTTCGCAGTTTGCAGAGGCCTGGCTACGCTGTTGTTTTTCTTTTCCCTTCAGTGAACGACAGAAATCCCAAAGTTGTTGCTTTGCTAGCTGCGTCCACCGAAACGGCCGCTAATTGGCATTCACTGCTGTTTTTATTAAGCGAGCGCCTGCATTAACTAAAGCGTCGGCTTCCTAGCAGCGAAGCTAAGCAGGAAGCCCTCATCGCATCGGTCCGATAAGCACTGCGCTATTAGTCACAGCTAACCGCGTCGACGAATGATACAGTGTTTGACAGGCCGTGTAATGTATCTTTTGATTCGTACAAGCGAAGTGCTGCGTCTATGCACTACGTCCCACCAACTGCACGCTGCGCATTGTAGGTTGAAGGCTGCATCAGTCAATCAGCAACGAGGGCCGGCTCTGTGTTTCAGCGAACGGGTCGCCAGTTGCACGTTACTGATGTCGCCGTGAAGCTCCCAATCAGTTGGCATCGCGCGAAGAGCGACCAGAGACTTTTTACTTTGTACAGTGGAGGAGCCCTTCTTCTTGTTCTCTCTTCTGATTGGCTGACGCGCCCCTAGCTTTCGCTGTACTGCGCGGAGTTCGTGAGACCGAGTACCAGTGGAACGCGACCTGCTGTCGAAGAGATTATGCATTTATTTTGACGAAGGAGTGAGACTGAACGCGTCTGACGAAGCTTCATAAAGCTGTAGCAAGTCCGCGCTAGCGACAGGAGGCACACGTACCTCGATTCGAGGAAGGAGCCCAAGCGATACGCTTCGTTGTTGAGCGAACAGCTGCCAACGTATTGAGCCAAAATCAGCGCGTACGGCGTTTGTATGAGCGGTGGCGTAGATGCACAACTGGGCGAGTGTGCTCAAAACCCGCACGGGGAAATGTCACTCTACGAAGAAGTTGTCTTCCTGGTGGTAATTGATGCTTGCTTGCATATGGGACATAGGGGACGCACGAACTTTGTGTGGTAGTTAAAGAACACAGTATGGGCGTGGAATTCAGAGCCCGAAAGTCAGCGTACGGGTTGCGCTGAATCGCAGCACGCAATTTTAAGGAGGATTGATTTGACGCTCGCGCGCTCACAGAACCCTACGGATGACGCCACTGTTTACTTTGTACGCAGGGCGAGGAAGCGCGACTGATTCATTAGTTCTCGCTTTAACCGAGGCAAAGCATCTGCACTGTGTCCAATATCTACGCGCAGACGCCGAGCACAATGCAGTGGGCTTAATAAAGGGCGCTTTTGTAAGTAAAAATGACTAACGAAATAGCGCAATTTCACGAGCTCGCGGGCGCCTTTATGAGAAAACCCTGCGACGAAATTTCGGTTGCTTCCACCACGCATGGAGTGATTTATCTCCTCGGGCAGGAAGAGCGCGGAGGAGCTCGTGCGTCCTTTTGTCACAAAGTCATTAAAGCGGGTGCCTTTGTGGATACGACGAGAAAATTTGAAGCCTTTGACCTAGCACGGTGTTTCTCTTCTGTGCGTTCGTGTACCTGTTTATTGCTAGTTGAACTCGGGCATGGTTTATTCTGCCAGCTCTCCCGGTGCTGTTCTTTACCAATGTGCGAATAAACTTACCGCTTTGGCCATGTCAGAGGCACCTTTCATTTAGTAAAAAAGTCGTCTGTGTTCCCAAGTGATGAAGGCCTAAGAATATGTCGTCGCCAGTGGGCAAAGAAGATTGATGGAATTCTTGAAGCTAACCGGATACATGACCGAGAGGTTTAAGAGTGCGGGCTTTACGGAAGGCGATGTGTCGCTGGTGTCGTAAGATGCGGACCACGAAACGACGACGAGAAAGCGTCGCTTTCACCCATGACTTTACGAATAATCGTTGCACCTACAGCAAGCCAGGAATGTCATTTGATATAATTTATAGGCACAACTTCTGCTGCTGTTGCTGTCTTGTAACCCAGTCACACGGTTCACTTTCGGTCGTGATCTATATAGCCCATCGGGATCAAAATTTTCACTTTGGTTGTTTTGCGTCGGCTTCGGAAGAGAGCCAATGCTAGGCGAAAAATATGATCCCGATCAGACCGGATCCTGAGCAGAAGTGCCCGTGATATCAGTATTAGTCGTGTTAAATCCAAGCGTGAAATTTACTTTCTTCTAGCCACTTTAACTCTGAAAATTTCAGGAGACGAAGATTCGACTCCCGAATTTCTCATCGTCGGTACAATTTTAGATTCATTGCAGTACGAAGGCGTCTCTGAAATATATCTACAGTGCCGAACTCACCCTACGACTGAATGTTTTCCAATGTTGTCACTTCAAGAGAGAACCGTTTATTGATAAGGTAAAGAAAGGCAGCGACATCGGCCTGAGGCGCATTCTTCTAGAGCTACTCTACGCATTGAAAAAAATTCACCGACGATCACGATACTCCCTAATGGGGAATTTGAGCGCAGTTCAAAACATGTTTTCATTTCACGTGTTAATATCTTGTATTACGAATACATAGGTGCACTGTTTATATCAGCAAGAGCACGCTGCGAGCAGCGTAGCTGGCGCGGACAGCCTGTCTCGTGCGGCACACTGCAAACGGAGCGAAGTGCGGCACACCCGCCGTGGTTGCTCAGTGGCTATGGTGTTGGGCTGCTGAGCACGAGGTCGCGGGATCGAATCCCGGCCACGGCGGCCGCATTTCGATGGGGGCGAAATGCGAAAACACCCGTGTGCTTAGATTCAGGTGCACGTTAAAGAACCCCAGGTGGTCAAAATTTCCGGAGTCCTCCACTACGGCGTGCCTCATAATCAGAAAGTGGTTTTGGCACGTAAAACCCCAAATATTAAAAAAAAAGTGCGGCACGACTGCCTCGCTAATCGGGAGATGGCGAGCGGCAGCTCGCATAGGGGATGCGCAGGCGCGATTCGCAGCAGCCGCCATGCAGTTCATGCAGCGCTTTGTTTCCATACAGATGACGCGCGCCACTCTGCTTTCATATCGTGGGCATCGTCGCCGCACAGCCCGTCTTGCGCGGCACTACGCTTTTCTTCGCACGCTTTTCGTTCAAAAAAACGACGAAAGCGGGCCCTTCGTCACGGCAAAATCGTGCCACCAGTGTCAGCGGCGACAACACCCAAGGGAGCGTCACACCGAGCCTTACTCGTAGCCGTTCGCCATCGCCCCTTGCAGGAGCAGTGATCCCCGTCACACGTTGGCACCGTGGACCGACCTCAGCAGCTGACGCCGCGGAGGAGCGTAGCCCACCCCCGCAGAACACCCATCCTCCCCACCTCACGCCTACCCGCAGTTTTTGCCATCGGTCTACCGGATTATACTCCAATACTTGCGGTCGAATTCATGGCCATTTGCTCGGCCCTATGCAAAATTCCCAACAATGTGACACACATAACATTGCTCGCAGGATGTCAGTTGTCATGTCCCTACAAAGCACAAGTAATTCACAACTGAACCGGTCGCTATATGTTTTACATACACCATCGAACACCATCGAACCTATATGTTTTTATACACCATCGAACCTTTGTGCGTCATGTGGTGATATAGAATCACTAGATCATTTTCTCCTATTTTGCTGAAGATATAATTCTGCAAGAAACACCTACATTGAGCAACCCTTCTCGCGCGTGGGTCTTCCTCCCTCCTTAATTAACATTTATTCATTTAGGGCAACTACCCTTGGCCGAGCCTGAAAGGAAGTACATCCGATTGCGCATGATAGCTACAGGGACGCTCTCATGTTAAACACCTTTTCCTCATTATTAACGTTAGATAGCATCTTTTTTTCATAATATTTCATAACACCTATTCAAAAAAGAAAGAAGAAAGAATTTTAATTCATTATTTTTTAAATATGGCCAGCACCGACCAATAAGATAACGGGAAGCAAGGACTTAATATTATGTTTCCACTGTGAACCATGGTCAATCCCCTCTTGAGGGTACGTGCCATAAGTGGAAGCGGAAGACGACAACAACAATCGCAACAACAACAAACAACGTTCCTGTGTTGACATTTATGAGGAGGCTTAGGTCCCTCAGGCGGTCGAAATCCGGAGAATTGTCGTGCAGCGTTCGCCTTAGCACAATTGTGGGTTTGCTGTGTAAGAACTATCATCCAGTAATCGAAACCATTCTGTTGCGCCATTCTGAAACGAAGAAATTGAGAAAACAACGTTGAAGACTGAAATATATTTATGTAGCTTTCTGTAGAATGCGGAAGTTTGAAAGCGACATGTCGGCCAAAAGAACTCGCAGAAATAGCAACAAATCATTTATATTGTTTCTGCAGTAGTGATTGAGACCACCTGTAGCAACCTTGAGATTTCTAGTTGTTAATCAGAAGAAAGCAAGGATATCGAAAAGCTTTAGGTGCATTGCGGGTCTACGAAGAATGTGAAAAGAAGCGGAGACCAAAAACCTATATTTGACACTAAGCAAGCAAACAAACAAAGAAAAATATAGTGAAGGAGGTCAAGAGCAAAAGAACGCCACAATAACAAAACCGCGGACGCTGGCCTTTCCGCAGATGCTTCGTCTGAATGGAAAAAGAAGTATATCGGCGGACCGTACATTTGTGGACCGTCGAACCATGCAGCGATTTTCACTGAGCTCCGCCCGGGGGAGAGAGTCCCAGGCTCCACGGAGCAAGAAACGTCGGCGGGAGAGCCTATAACCGCTGCCAGAGCAGGGCCAGGGTTCCAGAAGCAGTCATCCGATATGTCCCTACGCATTCCGCGCAAGAAAGCACAAAAATTAAACGTTACGGCGTTGCAAAGGATCGATGAGAAGAAATCGAGGAGTGGACACGCCGGAGGCCCTAGGAGGCTTCGGGAGGAGGAGCTCTGCGGTGGCTCTCAACCAGGGAGGCACAGTCTACACTGCATGACTGCAGTGGCGGCGTCTGGCGGCTGTCTTGGAGGAAAACCCGGCGAGCTCGCCGTTTTCTTGCGTCTCGGGTTTTGTTGGCCTCGTTTCGGCCTTTTATCTTTGTCTGCCTGGCTTTCTCTCTTCTGCGCACGCTCGAAAGTCAGTGTGCACCTCTGGGACACTGAGCGGAGATAGTGAAAGATAAAGTTAGAGCAAAGGTATGCGACGCTAACGACCGGGATGCTTTCCTACAACTTGATCTTTCCTGCGTGCAGCGGAGACAAGGAATCTGCGCCAAAGATAAGCGAACACACGCACACGCACACAGAGAGAGAAGGAAGAAGAAAAGGGTTTATAGAAAGAGGCAAAAAAAGTAAAGAAAGGAAGACACCATGAGAGTAGTGAAAACACATATTATACTGGTAGGAACGACATCGGGGACTTTTGTGGAAGAAACAGGGTGGGAGGATAAATATAAGAAATAATGCTACGTGGCGAAGTATAAATAGGGCCAACCAGGATTAGAGATAGATGCGTGCAGCCAGGGTGTCGCTGGCTGCGGAGAGAGATGATGATAAATTGCGCCGAGCAGTCTGAGATAAGAAACTGTGCAGATGGAAGAAGCAAGGCGAGTACGAAAGAAGCGAGCGGGTGCCATCTTTTTGCACTGAAGTAAAAAAAAAAAGGTGTTTGAGAAAACTTGCCTTCGAAGAAGTTTGGAAGAAATAAAAAAGACCGCACCACGACCGCGAAGAACACCAAACTTGTCCCGATCTCTTTGCGGAGTTTCTTGCCTCGTGTTACGGAAACATGAACAAGGCCACGCTCTGGAATGATGATAGTGCCGAGTCTAATTACTCTGACGCGAGATTATATCTCAATTAACGCACATATGAAATAATAAGGTTATGGCCAGATAAGTTTCTGACCAAACCCGCCGCGGTATTGAATCTCGGCCACTGCGGTCGCATTTCGATGGGGGCGAAATGCGAGAACACTCGTGTACTTAGGTTTAGGTGCACGTTAAAGAACCCCCAGGCGGTCCAAATTTCCGGAGTCCCCCACTACGGCATGCCTCATAATCAGATCGTGGTTTCGGGCTTGTAAAAGCCTATAATTTCGAGAAGTTTCTGACGAACTTGACTGTAGCCGTATACCGGGAGCAATGCTGCGCCAATGGCCCCCGCGTTGGCAACGCAGGCGCGAAAGGTACCCTATTCGTGCTTTGTCACTGGCATACGAGGCACGTGTAACAGATATATCTGGTGGCATAAAATATGCGACGCTGACTAGGATCGTTACAAACCTCGTTGTTCTAAAAGTCATTTCCGATGAAGGGAATTTGCGACCTGGGCTTGCTGCTGTTGGTCCTTTGGGTACGTGAAAACAATGAACCCGTACAAAGGGCTGACTTGCACTTGCCTCGGTTAGCATGACAGGTCTGCGCATGTGTGTCTTTTTAGCGTGTCGCTGTACAAGTTCCGTCTTCAGTTCTGTAGGTGTTCGGTTATGTACGTTGGTCACAGTAAAAGAACAGCGTGTTCCGTTGGTTATGAATGCAGTGGTTACAATAAACGTAACAAGTGAACTTAAAGAAAAATTCCTCTTACGTATGCACAATGCTCAACAAAATCGCATTATTGTGATTAGCATAAACCCAACTATCATTCTCATGTCGGGCACTAGCTAGTAAGAAACTAACTAATAAATGTTACTCTAGCGGCGTGGGCAGTGGCACAGAGAGGAGTGCGAAACTTGAAAGTGACAGATTTAGAAATGGTGCGATCGATAAGTGCATTGACACGAAGTCAGCGATGGAAAATAATGTCTCAAAAGAGGAAACCTTCACGATAACCATGTGTGCGGTGCCTTGTTCGAAGCCATATCAGGGTGTCACAGAAAGCAAAGTTACAGAACATTTGCTGTTGGTGACTTCTTATGCGCAGCGTGCGGAAATGGCTTCGAAATAATTCAGCACGTTCTGTTAACGTGTCGCAGTATCCATACAGAGCTAAAGACGTAGTTACACTGTCATAGGCTATGCGTATTAAAAATTTAAAGGCGAAAGGTGAATGAATCTGCGTTGGATAAAAGTACAGTAACCCTTGATTATTGTTGGTGTAAATATAGAGAAAGCACAGAACAAGAAAGGCATTACTTTTTTTTTCTGACGATAAAGGAGGTGGTGTTTTTTTTTAGCACGAGCCATGGATCTTAAAAGCCGTGGATAACCGCAGTAGAACTATAAAAAGGACCTGCTTGATGGCGTCAGCTACGAAACCGTTTCAAAGTGAATTCTCACAAAATATGTCCATTGCCGTATTCGTTTTCACTGAGAAAGCGTGAGACTTGGGCTGTGAAACATGGCTTTATAAGTTACACAGGCAGCATCTTTATATGGGCTACTTTCAACGCTGCGCACGACCAGGTAAGCAAGAGCAGGTAAGTTACTAGCCCCCCTCCCCCCCCCCCCCCCCCACAGCAGTCACTGTAAACCAAAACAAATAAGCGAGAGAAACGGAAGATTAAGCTGCACAGGAAAACATTAAAGTTACAGGTGCCCTACGCTGCATAGATATCGGTAGTCACAATCTGCAGTATAAGCCAAACGGTATATTCAAAGAAGAAAAAGAAAGAGAACAAAAAAAAAGTAATTAAAGGCAAAACTGTTGAGGTTATAGACACATTCGTATACTGTACAAAATCACTCGGGTTTCGTTTTATTTAAGTACGATGCGCCTCGGGCGCCCATTTCAAAAGTCAAAATTTTTCAGGTATTGATTGACGTTGTAGTTACAAGAGTGTAGTACAGGAAAGGAAGTCTCATACTGTAAGGACAGAATCATTATGAGCGCAGTCTAAACTCGTCCTCGCGCACTGAAAGAGGAAGAAGGACGAGCGGGACTTGAGGGCAACGAAGAATGCCTGGAAGAATAAGTAAGACCACAAGGAACGGGGGGAGGTGGGGTGGAAGAAGAAGGAATACACGACACGACGGGGTATCTTCAAATCGTGCCGAGGGCCCCCCCCCCCCCCCCCCCACCCACCATGGGCTGTCCGTGGGTGTCCTGAGCGTAGAAGCGCGACGTTGACGTATAAAAAGACACATGGTTCTGACGTGCTTTATCTGCCGTCGGCGGACGACCACCCCTCTCCTTACTTGAGTCATCCGCTCTCTCCCAACGCCAAACGCGCTCGCTCGTCGGCTGGGCGCCCCGGGGCGATCATTGCCTTTGATCGCGCTGCGTTCGCTGTGCGACGTGGCTGCTGCCGAAAGCAGACTGCTGGTGTTAGCGGGCGTTTTTAAGGCAAAAATATGAAGCGGAAGAAAAGCCAACCAAAGAAAACAAAAAAGAAGCAGTACGTAAGAATAAATTCGCGTTGATCCTCGTTCTTTTATCGGTCCCTTCTTCTTCGCCACGTAATTCATTCAAGCGGCGAAGCTGCTTTGCTTTCTAAAGTATAAAAGAGTCCTTAAGCATTCCAAGGCAAACTTCCATTCACTTTTTGACATATTTGTAATTTGCGATGAAACTAATGCTTTCTTCTTCATTTAAAAATTATTTCCCCCTTTATCTTCTCGACTTCCGTTTCTTACGATGTAAAAAAAAAAATATTTTCCACGTACTGGCGCGAATGCCCACGTTTCTGCACCCGCAACGATTACCCGAGTCGGCTTCGGCCTTTGGTCAGGAGAAAGACCCTTAGCACCACGAAGAGTTCATGCATTATTTAATTTTTGTTCTCTTTGTGCACTTAGAGAATTTCATGTTCTTGTCTGAACCTTTCGATATTCATTTTCGACGGTCAGCGTTGCGCCTCATTTAGACTGAGGTGCTCGTAGGTGAGTCTGCTTCCACGACCTGCGCCAAGAACGAATTTAATACTTTTGTCTTTAAGTTTTCGCGAAGCAAACTCAAGATACCGTAATTTCTAACTTGCAGTATCATGTTTTTAAGGCGGATCTGCAATGAAAGAGGCACATACAAAAGAAAAAGGCCGACTTTGAAGTAATGTTTATTCAAAGAAAAATGGTATATAGGCCGGCAAGAGATCCGCTCGCGAATACGCTGGCGAAAAAAAAAAAAAGACACAGGTGTCATGCGCCTTTGAAAATGAATTACACAGTCGCTGATAATCGCATCGCGTCTGCGTGTTGTATAATCAAGACATGCGATCGTCGAACTGGTGCGGATAGTGGAGCAGCGTGTAATTCTCAGGCTTTCACGTGTAGCCAGTGGGGTTATTGCAGTGGCAAGTACATAACTATCTTTTCTGCGAGAGGGAAAAATTGCCATCTACCTGACAATAGGACGAAGCTACGAAGAAAACCCCTACGGGTTTAACGGAAAGAAAGCGGACATTCAAGAAACTGATTTGACCCAGCCTGCTCACATAGTCAGACTGACAGAAAGGTGTTCATTTCTTACAGTGAATAGCGGTTGTGAAACAGCAAACGGTTTGATCTTGTTTGTCCGCGCAATAACCGACCTTGCAATAACTGCCTCACGATTGGAGTCGGGCACGAATTAGAAGGTAGCTGGTCCCTGCCGTCGTCCAACTTATCCACGCTGAGGACGTTGATGAAGGGAAGGACTGCTTCTCATCGAGAACGAGAAATATGGGTTTAATTAAAGTATATATATCAGTCTAACATGACTGTTTGAGAAAGTACATCAGTCTAACATGACTACTTGAGAGAGAGTGTCCTGAGCAGCCGCACAACAGCAGTTTATAAACACTCGGTCCTCTCCCGATACCAAGGTGACGGAAACGGCCGTCCAAGCACAGCAGGCGAGTTGACCAGGCACCGTAGGGGAGACGAAGCACCCTAGGCGAGTTGACGAGGCACCGTAGGGGCATTTATTCCCCGAACTGCAGCGCGCCCACCGGCCGCCCATTGTCTGGCGTCTTGGTCGGCGCGTGGGAAGGGGTGTCAGTAGACGTTCCCGGGGCCCAGTAACAATAGTTGGTACGCCGAGCCCGTTTAGTTACAATGGCGACTTCGTCAAACTCGGCTCCAGCGACGGAGAGTCGAGGACGCACGTATTGTTGTTTACACACAGTCGACTTAGTCACGCCGTGGCTAGAGGTGTGCGGCGACGCCCCAGGAAAGTTGCCGCCACAGTCGCAACTGGTTGGCAAAACTTGCACTGCAGCTGGCCGTTCTTAACAACGCAGAGATGCTTTTATGATACAACTGCTAGACTGACTTCAATCACATTTTTCGCATTTGAGAGAGGTAGCTAAATTTTCAAGGAATAAAAAAAAATTATTTGTGACCCCAAAACTAAGAAAGAAGAATGTTTTCGAAAATTCTCAAGCTAAAAACACAAAAACATAAAAACAAAAACAGATACCTCAGTTTTTTTAAGCTGCATCTGTTCGAGCGTTTGAAGCGGACAAGCGGATACATGAATTTCAAGCTTAAGTGAAATGGTTACAATGTTTGCGAGGGTGTTTTGCAAAAGCCTTACTTACACGATAGGGATATATTTCAGAGTGGCGCAAAATACACCAATTTTATCCGCCTAATATGTATAATTAGGCGCATTAAGAAAAAACTGCGATAGTGTCCTTCATTGCCCAGTTATAAACTTGGAAGCCTGATATTTGAGTTTTTGAAATTGTAACGCGAAAGCGTTAAACGCCCCGTGTCGCAGAAAATCCGGCGTTGGCGTCCAACGTGGGACGTCATTTGAACAAAGATTTTCGAACCACCCATACCCAGGCCCTCCGTGTGGCGCAAGAAAGTTACTGAACTAACTAAATTTCTCTAGCTAAAATAAATAGAAAAATCGCAAAGTACGGCTTACACACAACCCCGAGACTTGATAGAGTAGGATTGTAATTTGAATATACGAGAAAACGTAATTCTTTTGCCCGCCAACTCAAACAGACCCATTTTCCAGCGTTTCTACCATGCATATACCGGCCACGGCGTCCGCCATTTGTGCGCGTGGCACGCGAATATCTCGGAGGCCATGGAGCGGCGCACCCGTTTCCTTAAAAACACTTACAGATGGCGCTCGCCTCCGCCGCATCGCGGTCCATGCAAGAGGCCGCGTTTATGCCAGAAAGCCTGCATTCGTGCATAGCGTTCGCCGCGAGCGTTTCCCAGTAAACAGTAAGGTTACATACCATGGAGTTGCCTGGAAGCTTGAGAACCACTCAGGGATATTTGAATGCAGTCGCGTAGCACTCTTACAGGCGAAGCTTAAGCGTCCTCCAAATTTTTGAAATCTTAAGCCATGTTGTAAAAAAAAATAGAAAGCCCAAATATCAATTCCACTTGCTAGTCTCTAAATTCTAGCGTTCTTTAATGTAATAAACTTCGTCCAAATTTATTGCAGCGCATGCAGCGAAAAAAAAAAAAGAAACGATTTCTCCGTTTCAATGCATTTAGATAAAGTAAGACAAGATTATTTTGAGGAGTGCTCGCTTATCTGATTGTAAATGAATGTCATTGTCAATGTCCTGATTTTCAATGAATCGCACGGCCAACAACGTGCGTCCAGCTGCAAGAAAGTTGCAGGTTCCTTTCAGATTGCTAGGAAGTACCCCTTAGCGTTATCCAGGTCATTCACTCTTCAAGTGGCGCTGGTGTTCTCTTCAGTTTTCTCTTGGGCATTCTCAAGTACATGCGGCAGCTTCCTAACGCTCGCAGTCCTTGATATAACGGAGACAAAGAGCCCCTGGAGTCTCGGGATTTGTAAGTTTTATTTGTATGTTTATTGATTCAGCCGGTCATTCGTTCATCGCCAGTTGTAAGCATTCCTGTTCACGACACTCTGCTTTGAACTGAATAGATGACGATTTGGCTGTGCAGGTTTGCTGAAGCAGAATCAGACTGTGTACTCTCCCTCCTCAGTGTGTTCAAAGGTCAACTGGCGAGCTCATGTGGCTTGAGTAAATATTTTCTCTGACCAGTGACCTTCCGGACGCAGTAGCCTTGGGTCAAAAGGCGAGTCTGACAGTTTCCTCTGTGGCTGTTTAGCCTGGGCCCCCGTCACTGCTATCGGAATATGACCAAATATATAGACTTCTCGGTCCGGGCCAGCGGCGTAGGTCTGCCGACGAAACAGATGAAACCCAAAAAAGCACCACAAGTTGAACTTCGTCTCCTTCCTGCATCTTTATTTATTTATTTATTTTTTGTTGGATCACTTTGCCGCAGCGTTATCTTCTAATATGCTGCGAGGCCCACAGGCTTCTCGTGGTGGCCATGATGTCGGAGTTAAGAATGCCGGTAAAAAGAAGCCTGTGTACCCGACGGGCATTTGATCATTTCATTGGGAAGGAGGCATTTTGATGTGCGGGGAGGAGTTTCATGTATACTTGCAAAGCCATTTGCTCTCTGAACGCGAAAGTGTCGGGCGCTGCTGCTTTTCCTCGTAGCTGTGATTTGCCGTGGCAGCTTAGCGGCTATGGCGTTGCGCTGCTAAGCACGAGGTCGCGGGCTCGATTCCTAGCCGCGGCTGCTGCATTCCGATGTGGGCGAAGTGCACAAAAAGAAAGTCTCATGTTTCACGCAATGGATGCATGTTATAAATAAAACCCCGGTGGTCAAAATCAACCCTGAGTTACCTACAACTCGGCGTGCCTCATATTCAGGTGCTGGAATTCCGGCACGTATAACCACAGAATTTAATTATTAATTTAACGATTCGTTGTCAACGAGGCTCCCGTACGGGTGCCGAAACATCTTGTTATTTTCTGTGTTTGTCGTCGGCGTCCATTTTACCTTTTGACCATGATTAATCCCAACCAGACGAGCTCCCGCCAAACGCAAGTAAAAAAATGCATTTGAAGTTAAACTAAACTATTTCAGCAATGATTTGCCGCAAACAAGTTACTTCATTCTGTTCAACAGAAGCGGAGTCATTGGAAATCAAACATGCCGTTCAAGGTGCTCCGCTCCTGCTTCAATGACTTGCACTGCGAAGGCTACGGCGGAGCGGAGTGTTACCAAAACGCTCCGCCTACTGCACGTCACCGTGCCGCGCATTTCAAATTTGATTTTGGATGCTCCCAAAGAAGCCACCATTTGCGATTTTTGGCGCCTACGATGTAGCAAGCGGAAACCAAACGCGCTTGTCCTCAGCGAACCGCAGTTCGCTCAGTCAGCGGGCTCGTCGCGGCCCCTCGCGGCGGCCGCGGTATCTGCGCCACGTAGCAGACCGCAGCTACATGCAAGTGCAGTGCATGTGGGCAGCGCTTGCGTTGTGCGCGACAGGGCTTGAGTGCGCGCTCGCGCTCATATGCTCCAGTCTGGCCGCGTTATGTGGTGCAGACCGGCTTTGTCCTGCACCAGCTTGACCGACGGATAGTAGGCACATCCAATTTGCGCGTTTTGAAGAGCTATCAATAGCTCGTTACGAAGCGAAGTCTCCCAAGGCCTCTAATCAGAAGCGACCAGGAGTGAGCGCACTCTGGCAAGCGTGTGTGTAGTCTGACATTAAGTTTAGCGTGGTTCGAGGAAAGTTGAGTGTTGAAACCTAGTCGAAATTAGCGAGACCCGACGGCTACGACATCGATAAGAAAGGTAGCCAAAGTTGAACTCCTATGCGGACGGCCACGGCCGAGCATGAGCAGAAGACGGTCGGTTGCTTCCGAAAGTACGTAATTATTAGTGGAATTCGAAAACAGAATTTCGCCTTCTTCAGCCTGTTTATTAAACTGAGTCTATAGATATGCACTGTAATGTGGGAAGAAGCGCAGTCATGCAGACACCCTTCCTGAGCGATGTCAGCTACAGGCCAATAACAGCCGCTTATGTGAATCTGCTCTATTTACGAAATTAAGTGTCCAGGAAAGAGCGAGGAGCAGGCTACTGTTCAAAAGAGAGCGTTTGAGAAAAAGGTGACTTCGCGCTCCTCTTGAGATCTCCACGCGCTACGCGCGACTGCAAAATTTGGCCGAGATGCTCGCAGCAGCGCATGCTATCAGCGGATTGTGCGTTTTCACCGAGCCCAAGACGTGCTTCAGGATCCCTTTAAATAATTATTTTAATTCCCTAGCTGTGTATGTATCTGTACTACCAGTTGCTTTCTATCTGACATATGCAAGGACAGCTTATAATCGCGAGGACAACCTATAATAAAATGGACGGCTGCGTGGTGAGTAAATCTGTGTAGTGAGAGAGATAGATAAATGAGATGGCGAAAGGCGAGGAGGTTGCCAACCTGCATTGGGGAAGGGGTAAAGGGAGATTGAAATGTAAAGAAAACCACACACACACACACACACACACACACACACACACACACACACACACACACACACACACACACACACACACACACACACACACACACACACACACACACACACACACACACACACACACACACACACACACACACACACACACACACACACACACACACACACACACACACACACACACACACACACACACGCACGCACGCACGCACGCACAGAGAGTGAGAGAGAACAGACAGAGACAGAGATGCAATAAAGAAAGGACACACACAAAAGAAAGCGTGAGTGTCAGGGTCATTCAACGAGGTCATTTGACCGGAGGAACTTCAGCAACGCCTTCGTTGCATTCTTGTGTGAAGACCGTATCAGCCGGAACTCAAAGATCGTCTATGTGCGAAGAAATGGTCAAGGCAAGTTCAACCCGAGTGCAGACGCTGGTCAATTGACGATCGTCTTCATTTGGTGGTGAATGCATTGACTACTCGCTGCGGTCCCGACAGAATTTTGATGTGTATGAAAGGCGGACGGGAGCAACGCAAGGAAGTTGCAAATTGAGGCAAATGAGGGCGTACGTTCGTGCAATTCAGTTATGAGCTAAGTTTTTTCCGGGATCTCCGTGTAAACAACAACAACAACAACAACAACGACGACGACGACGACGACGACGACGACGACGGAAGTGATATGACCTCGTGCTTTTCTTCTGAGAAAAATAACGGTGAAAGCAAAAAGAAAATATGTGTACAAGGCCGCAGCCATATGAACACGGTCAACGTATCGTAATGATAACGTGAAGCGTACTACCATCAACACACACAAACACACACACACGCACACAGGCACGCACGCACACACGCACACACAAAAGAATGTAACAGCCCAACATCACCTAGAAAGTATACTGCTTAGAGTTGGACGATGCGCAAATGATCCCCTGGAAGATGCACGTTCGTTCGGGACGACGCTATTCCCACTCTGTTGGCGAATTGGTGTCATATTTTTTCTTCTTTGTTTTCTTGTTTCTTGTCAGATGCGCCTTCGGGGTGCCGAGACAGTTAGCTGGGGATATTGGCACGCCCTGCCGGAGACGTGACAACGCAAAGACAGGCGTCCGCCCGGCGCCGTGGGCCGGAGATGCTCGGCATAAAATGGAACCTCGCCGGCCACTTCCTTCTCCAGAGAAGAACCAAAGAAAACCTCGGTGTGGTAAGGAAGTCCACACACAGATACACACACACACACGCAACGCCCAACCCATTGGGATTGATGAGCCGCTCGGAAGTGTGCGAAGTTTTTCTTTGGCACTTTTGGGGGGCCGGGCAACTCAGATGAGTGAGCTTGCCACGACAGAGTGTCGACTAAGTACAGTGAGAAGCTCCTCGCCTCAAGCGTGACGTGTACTACCCAGAGTGAAGCGGCGGGTCTTCTTGTGTTTTCGGTTTTCTTTCTCGGAAAGTAACGCGCTGTTTCATTTCGCCTGTCCACGTACGTCTCATCTTGACATCCCCGTCCTTTGAAGCGTCCTTCATATTAAACACACCGGCTGCATGGACGAATCGGAAGGGCCATGCTACGTGAGGGTAATGATAAGTCTGCCTCCTGGGTAAGCCGGCAATGAAGCGTTGAATACGCGCCAGAGCAGACATGCAGTGTTTGTTTTCTTTCTTTGTAGAACACAGTGCCATTTTCCGTGCCTAAATGTTATTCTCACGTAACTAAACCTGCGCAGTGTAAAAGACAGGAAGCATGTCACCTCGTGAAAGTTCACTGTCAAGACGGAGTGAGTGAAATTATGAGTTTGAGATGTATTGAGTTTGAGACAGGAGTATGTATCCAAAGCGACAATATGGAAAACAAGCTACACCAGTAGTGGACTACTTTCTAGACGCCCCGAGGGCGCGGCCGTGTTGTTCTTATAAAAAAATTTTAGCCCGATTGGCGAAGCACTGACAGCGATAGCAAGGTTTAGCATTGCGATTTAACTTCTCGGAGGTTAGTGTACTTATATATATGCGGAGGGGACATGTTAGCGCGAAGCAGCACGCGAAGGAACTCCTGCTGTGTGGAAGGAACAGCGTCCTGGCGACTACCAGGCGTCTGAGAATGCTAGCGTAACGAACGCCGCCATGCATTAGCGTCGCAAGCGTCGAAACGCGATGCTCCACGAGATGCGACCGATGCGACTGACGGGGAACTGTCGGCATTGGTCAGCGCCACTGAAATAATAGACATGTAATGAGCACTGGCGCCGGTACGAGATAAATTAAATCACCTTCAGATGGTGGCCGTAAATTTATTTGAAATGTCTTATTGACTTAGGATAAAAGACGCTGTAAATTAAATGTTGAAATGTTTTACGAGTGCTATTTGCGCGCTGGCCAACATTCTGATGAATAAATCAGTCAAACGTATAAAACCTGGTTAGAGCAACTTGGGCGTTTCAATATTTCACCACGTATCTCGCACCTCACACCAAACGGCACGCCGACGCATAAAATTCGCCTGGCATGTCCATATAATTGCTGTCGTGATATTATGTAAACATGAAAAGGCTTGTGCGGACCCTTTCGCTCCAGTATGACTCGTGACCATCGTATTATGCGTACTACACTGCTCTTGGTGGTGATGCCCGCAGTGACGCTGTGTGTTCGTGTTTTACAGTGGTTGTTGATATTTCATTCTTACTTTTCCTTTTTTAGCGTTGCTTGACTAAGAATTTGGTGCTTTGAAATAACCGGCTCTAACGTAGCCTACCTTTCCATGTTTCTACACCTAAAAAAAATAAAAAGAAAGAGAAACGCCCATCAGGATGTATAGTAGTGTAAGACAAACTTGGAGAACTTAAACGCAATATGGTACTGTTATTGGTGTTATTCAACATTGTAATATTTTTCCCGCTGGCAAAGATAAGCAGTGAAAAATTGAAGTACCACGTTTACTTCGTGAAAAATTATGTTGTGTTTCATTCGTTAAGAAAACTTGCTTACACACGAGCTGGACGGAAAGAAGTAAGGGTACCTTTCGTGAGACAGCGTAACGCCGTTGGCATGTATGCCGGAAACAAATTGCAATAGCCGGTCTGCGCCATTCTGTCATTGCTTATTTCTCACCATTGAATCTACATTAACTATATATAGGCTAACCTAGACCGTCGCGTTTTCTTTCTTCGTAACCGACCCGAGCCAATTGGGCTGGTCCCAGGAATGCGCAACCTGCTGCAGCTAGGAGTGTCTGCGCGTTACCGGAACCCCTCGATACATGCAAATTCTGACACAGAAATCCTATAGGTGGCGTGGCATGGCGCACAGTGCAATGCGTGTATAGCTTAGCCACAAGACTCCGTTCCGCAGTGCTGGCGCCGTTGTTCGTTTCGCTTGGTTCCAACCTCCATTTCTTGAGGAGCGTGTCGCTGCATTTACTTTTTCGTCGCTTCTACTTCCTGCTGGCGTTGTTATAGGCTTGCAGCTGGTCTGTTTTGCGCCGCAGCGGTGGTTTTTCCCATAGCGGCGTAGGAGTACGTGCCCGGCAGTGCGGTGGAGTGGCTTGGCTCTGAAGGCCAGACTGCGAAAGGAGTTCTGGGCATGTTTTGCTGCTGGGTTTCGCGTCTAGTTGAGACTTTCTCGCACTTTCGCCTCTCTAAGAGTAGTGCAAAGATAAAAAGAAGCGGGGAAAAAAAAGAAAGAAGTGCGTGGGAGATGTATGGCAGCAGAGTATACTGAAGAGAGCTGAATAGTAAAGTGCCCTGGTTCCCACAGTAGCGCCCAATGCCTTGCTGGAAGGGTACCTACTAAGATAGTCCCGCGTACGTGACCGCTGGAAGCAATCGAGGAAAAGTTGGGAAATGAGATTTGGATGGGAGGAGTTGCAAGATGTATACAGACGTCTCGTGTGCAGAAATATCTGACTAGAGTTAGCCTGCAGCTATTTACATTCGGTTCAGGAAGTATCTCTTTCTCTCTCTCTCTCTCTTTTAATTGATTCAATTGGTCTGACATTTCCAGCGAAAGGAATGTTAGCAGAATGCGTTGTTGGGCAAGTTGGTTCATCGTATTTGGAAGGATTGGTTGCGCTTTGTAGACGATCGCAAGTAAGAAGACAGGACCGGCGCAAACTAACAACTGAGGTTTATTCGAAGAAAATACTTAAATATCAGACCATGCCAGCGCAGGCGCATCAGGGTATCAGCAGCAGAAGAGAAGAAAAAAAAAACACAAAATCAGAAAAAACCAATGGTGTGACTCAGCTATACATATTATCTAGGAAACGTGCCTCCCTATTGTAAAGCGTGACCGATGTGTCACTGATGCATGCTTGTCCTTTCTTTTTTATATAATATGCCTCTAGAAGTTCTCGTGCTTTTTCGTTATTGCACTTGCGCAGGATCTTAACCTGGTTGAGCAGAGGCCTGCATTTATGATCTAAGCAATGCATGGGTAAATGACGTTGCTCCCGGTTTATAATAAACCACTTCTTTAGGCAGCGGAAGTATCTTGTCTTGTAGGGCATGTCCAGAACATCACATAAGCAAAATTATAAATATTTAACAGCCGGCGGTGGCCGTTAGAAATGGCCATGCATGGTTAACATACAACATCCTTTATGCGGGAACGCTGGTAAAAAAAAAAGGAACGTAATTAAATTATGGTGTTTTACTTGTCAAAACCATGACATTATGTTTAGGCACGCCGTGATGGAGGACTCCGGGTTAATTCTGACCACCTGTAGTTCTTTAACGTGCAATCAATGCACGGTACACAGGCGTCGTCTTAGCAACGCAATGCCAAAGCTCTTAAGAAAAGGAGCGTGTTGCTGATGGTTTGTGGATATGACGCTCTATAACTGTAGACAGTGTATTAAAGGAATGTCATTCCTAATAGAGCCTCCGCCATGACCTTGGGCAGTCGGCGCCTGTCCCTTGGACGTTTCCTTCGCAAACTTGCAGATTTCTCAAGCAAAGCTCTTAGAATATGGAAACTGTGAAGAATATGCAAAAGTGGAAACCTACAATGCGCAGTGCACGCCTAAGCGCCGCAGCTTCTGTCTTAATAATAATAATAATATTTGGGGTTTTACGTGCCAAAACCACTTTCTGATTATGAGGCACGCCGTAGTGGAGGACTCCGGAAATTTTGACCACCTGGGGTTCTTTAACGTGCACCTAAATCTAAGCACACGGGTGTTTTCGCATTTCGCCCCCATCGAAATGCGGCCGCCGTGGCCGGGAGCTTCTGTCTTAATCACGACGTTCGACTACGGGTTAATTGTACGTAGACCTACAAGTAATTTAACTACACCACAGGTGCTGTGAAGCAAACATATGTCCACGTACAATTAGCGCCAGTGCACCAGTTATGTACCAGTTATGGTACGTATATGCTGTCAGACATGTCCTTGGATCACACACACACACGCACACACACGCACACGCACGCACGCACGCACGCACGTTGGTGTACTGTATATGTGTACGATCAAGGCAAAAAAAAATAATATAGGCGTGTGAGATCAAGTGAACATCCGGAACTAGTACATGTGGATTGTATATGAGGCGTGTACGTGTGCCTGCAATTTGCATATTTTATCATTATCCCTATTGCTTCTGAAGGCAGCAAAGCAGCTGGAGGCTACATTAGGCGTGTCCGCCCGTCCGTTGCTTTCGTAAACCCGACGACGACGTTATCAGGCGTTATTATCCTCCCCATCAGCTTCCCTCTCATTGCAGTGGGAATAAAGACAATACTTTGCTCACCAGGTCCACCTTCCAGGTCCACAATTGCTAGGTCCACTACTGGGATTCGAGCTCACGACTCTGCCGCAATGAGTGCGCTTTCTGCGCTATTGTGCAGTTTCATGTAAATGGCCATTTTTTTTCCGGCATTTTGAGCGCCACACAGACTTCTATTTTGGCGACGTCTGTGCATGCATATTGGAGGCCACAACGGTCAATACTGTGTAGCAGACGAGGACTACGCTGTACGCATTGCAGAGAAGCTGTTCTCCAGGAGCAAGCGGCGTCCGCCGCGATGTCTTGCGACAGTCGCCGCGAACGGGTTCGAAGCGCGAGAAATCGCTGAAGTCTGCAGATATCTTTTTTCCCCGACAGCTTGAAATTCAGGGAAAAGCAGCAGACGGTATTGCCCAAGGTGTCAACTTGTCGAAGACTCGCACGCAAAGTAGAAAAAGCGAGAGAACCGTCTGTGACCCGGCGCCAGTCCCTTTTCGGGCGCCCATTTCCCGATGTTCACCTGGCGGCGAGGAGGAATCCCCATTCAGGTGCTTCGGCCTCTCACCTTCACTCCCTATACTCCCGCCGTTCTTTACTTAGGTCATGTTTCCTCTCCTCACGGCGCGCAGGGAGCCGCTGCCGGAATCGATAGGCACCACACGAGAGAGACGCGTAGCGTGGGTTGCGGCGGCGCCTCTGGCAATCGGGCTTCTCTAAGGCTGCCGGAGAACAAGGCGCCTTCCCGAAATAGAGACCTGGGCCAGCCCCACCTGGCAAAGTGGCTCGCGCTGACGCGAGAACTGGGAACGCGTCGCGTAGTGCGGTCTGTTGTCGAAAGGAGGATCTATCTCATATTTCAGGAACGCTCTATACGAACAGCTTGAGTCCGCGTGCGTAGGGTGCAGTGCGCCGTTTGCGCGGTTGTGTAATCAGTCGATAAATCTAATTTCTCACGCAATATCAGAAGCACGAGTAACATTGCCGAGTCCACAGCCAGGCTAACGTCTCGAGTTTCTCGCTAAAGCGAGCATCTCGCTCTCTTTCCCTCAAGGGATGATATTATGGACATTTTCGACTTCATGCTGATAAACTCTGCCACGTTCGCGCTCTGAGCCAATCAGTGAGGGCGTAGCCGTCCTGCGTGCGAACTAGAGGAGACAAAATGGCGAACTTGACAATATCTGAGAATTTAACAGTGTCTAGAATGAAACCCTAGAAGTGACTGCAGTTTAGGTTTTGACAAAGCCTCGCAGACAATATTTTTTATTAATTAGTGTATTACTGACGATTCGTACCAATGTGTTGATTCCAATTAAGTACAAAAAGTGTTATACGCTGAACTGAATAATACTTGGTTGTTCCGTATAGCTGTGGGCGATAGCAGTGTGCAAGCGGTTGTTCGCGCATTCGCCTCCGGTTAACGTACATGCAACTTCACCTGACAGTTCGCGTATGGAGTTCTCATGCGTCGTGCCTGTGCGCACCTGTCAACAGCACACCGCATATGTGTAAAAACTGCACTCCTCTTATGTAACCACTTGACCAAAAATAAAAGTTAGCGGTTAGCTCTCAGGTAGAGGCAGATGTTAGACAATGATATTGATTGCCTATCCCTCCTTGAACTACCGGACGCAGCTTCGACTGATAATATCAAGGCACACTTTAAGCCTAGGCGTCACGTAACGCGCTGTGCAATGTGTAGCTCAACGGCGGCCATTGGTTGTCGACACGACGTTTCTGCCACTCATGCATATAGCCCGCACGACTAAAGCTCTCGATCAGGAAGTTTCGCACGAGCCTGCCAGAGAAAAATATGGCGCTGTGGTCAACAATGAAACGAGCGCGAGAATGAGGGGCAGTATTAGGCTACCGGGCCTCACTTGCGGTAATAAGCGCGCGCAAAGCCGCGCGCTTACTTTAAAGGCGCTTATTAAAGGTTCTCTCGCGGCAAGAATTCTCTAGAATAACAGCTTCGGCTTGTTGGTTTTCCATCCTGGTGTTAACGGCGCAAAACGTAGACGGGACACGAGACGGGAAGACGACACCGCAAGCGCTGCCGAAATAAGCGCGCCGCCTTGCGAGCGCTTACTTGCGCAAGTGAGGACGTACCTTTACAGGTTTCGGATTAAAAATTTTGTGCTGCGGGTTCAATTCTGCCGATGCATGGATGTCAGCTTGGTCTGTTCACTTTAGAAGGGCACTCCTTTGCGCCAGTTGGTTTAAGAGACAATGAAGTGCCTCTCTGTTAGAAAGCATCTGTCCCTGTTCCTTGCGTTTTCATCGAATTTTCCCACGTTTTCTGGGGACGCTGCATTGCGGCAACGGACTTGAAGCCCGCCCTACCTAGGGTCTGCTATGGCAAGCTCCGCGGTGAATCAGCGCCCCCGGTTTAGCACTACCGTGGTAATCAGCGAGGCTCACTACCTAGTGACATGTCAAGGGCGCCACTACAGATAGTACGGCTTGTCCCCGTTGCGCTGAGTCGCACACCGCGCACGCTGGCCGCGAAGCAAATCTAAATGGCAATAGCTGCAATGGCTCTCATGAAATCTCATGCAAACTCTGTCCACAAATAAAAAGAAAAATTGTCATCGTCGAAGAAACTGTTAGAGACAGCTCGTGCCACAGAGAAGCCGCTGAAACTCTACGATGCCGGCGTAATCGTCGACGCAAGCGTACAAAACGAGATGCCTTCGAGCACAAATAAACCTGCAAGCATGAAGAGGGACGAGACCGAGAAGTCTAACTCCGTGCGTGACTGGCCAGCGCTTTAGCGAACCCAGCCTGCTAAGGGGCCTCCCCGCCTGATGTCTACTTCGACGCCTACTTTGGTTGATGAAGTGCCAAGCGTTGACTGACACATCATTTCGATGCTGCCCTTCCTAATGAATGTAATCAAAGAACAGTTGACGAGTGTCGCAACTCTCACCACTCGAAGTGGCCAGCAGGCACTGGACGAACTGAGCCCAGTCCTTGCAACCCTCAAGTAGAGCCATGGCTCACAATCACCAATTGTTCCGCAAGAAGGTCAGAGAAGCATCGATCATCCAGTGGAATGCCAGAGGACTTACAGATTGGGTGCCATTTTTTCTTCAGCGTGTATACTCTAATCCTTTTCCAATAATCGTAATCTCTGAACCAAAATTATCAACTCCAATCCGGCGATCTAGCTACGAATGAATTATGTCCTCAAACTACAGCGAAAGTAGCAAGGTCGTTCTGTTTATTCGTAGGAAGTTTACCTATGTCGTTCAGCCTGCGCCACCTCATAATAAGAACTAGTATGTTTGCCTGGCTGTCAACAAGAAAAGGTTGCCTTTGCATTTGTGGGTAGCTACTTATCCCCGTCAACCCGGTTTCATAGCAAGAGACTATGGAAGACATGCTGGCAGCAGCCTCTGGTTCACGCATTATCATAGGAGCCTTTAACGCGCCACCCCACTTAAGGAAGCTCAAAATTAACGCAACGGGCCGGCGACTGGCTTCATTTGTGCATGATCATGGACTGTCCCTGTTCAAAAATGGGAACCCTACGTTTCTGCAAGGCTCATCGTACAACAGCTACTTGGACTTGGTGTTTGCGTCACGTCGCTTCGCTACTCTTGTTAAGTGGTTTTGAGACATTGAGCCGCATGGGAGTGGCCATCTACCCAGTTACCTTAAGATCAAAGTTTGGCCACCTGCCATTCAACAAACACAATCCTCTGGATTGATTGGTCTGCGTTCAAAACCAGCATTGAAGAAGCTTGTCGCAAATGTCTCGTTTCTGGCTTTCAGCAAGCGATCAAGGAAGCAACACCGACTGCGATGTGCACACCGCCAACTCTCCAACATACTTGAACTCTGACGTGGAGTTGGAACGTGCGATTCGTAGGCGTGCCGTGCAAAGTTACCTATGTACAAAGTGCATACATCTTCTAAGGATAGCCAGGCGCACGCAAAATAATATCTAGCGCCGTATGGACAAACAGTAGTCTCAGCTGTGGGCAAAATTTTGTGAATTTCTAGGCCCTCGAAAACCTCTTTTTCATATTTGAAGAACTTTCGAGGCCTACCTTTATTTCCCGAACAACGCATGTCATTCAAAGTCCGGGTGGTTTTCCAACATCGAGAGGACATTGAGGTAGCGGAAGAATTCTGCAAGAAGATTTCAAGTCAACCAACGTACACAGGATCCCTTGGTACGGATAGCATCATATGCCGCATTCACTACATACACGCATGGACCTGCCTGTCATCACCGAGGAGCTCGATGCGGCTCTTGCTTTGTGTATTTGGTCGTTGTCGCCAGGACCAGACGGCACATCGTGCCACATCTTGTGCCGCATCTTGTGGGCGAGCGAGCAGGAAATACGTTGCTGGATATATTCAATGAATCGTGGCTGGATGGGAACGTAAGTCGAAAATGGGAGACAAGCTGTCTGGTAGCACTCCTCATACCTGGCAAGTCTCACGTCATACCGCCCAGTCGCACTGGCTAGTTGCCTAGGGAACAGGATGGAGCGCATGATGTTTGCCAGATTGGAGGGGTACCTGGCACGCTGCATTGTTTATCCAAATGCTATGACCAGTTTTCGACGTCTCCGCTGCTCCATTGATAATGTCATCGATCTGGTCATTTATGATCAACATCAGAAGAGAGGTAAATTATTATCTGTCGCAATGTTTCTAGACGTAAAAGGGGCTTATACGACAATGCTGCTCGTGGCGCCATAATTGGTACTCTTGAATCGCTTGGCCTTGGTGGTTGAGTTTACCGGTGAGCGCCCAACTACTTACACATAAGGTGTTTCTTTGCAGACCGATGACGGTCCGACCTCTCAACACTACACACACCGTGGTATTCCGCAAAATGGCTTCTTGAGCACCACGCTATTCAACCTTGTTCTTCTCGGTCTCGTGGAACGAATGCGTAGTGCTGTTCAGATATAAATGTACGCCGGTGACATCTGTGTGCGGACGTCAGGTGTAACAAGTCCACAAGTGCGCGCGAGACTTCAAAATACAGGGACTTCAATATCGGTGTATCTTAACGAACAAATGCTCCAGATTTCACGTGAAAAATGCGCGTTGGTCGCGTTTACGGGGAAGCCAATGACGTCGTAGGCCATATCTATCAATGGGCAAAACACCTGTTACGCCAGGACGCACATATTTTTAGGGGTCATCATTAATCAAGACGCCAGCTGGAGTCCCTATGTGGCCTGCCTGATGAAACGCCTAACGGCCATTTTGCACTTTTTCGAATTTCTTGGAGGAAGAACGTAGGGTGCGTCTCTACTGGCAATGTTACAAATCTACAAGGCTCTGTTTCTTGGACGTCTGACATACAGCTTACCTGTACTGACGAATAATTGGATATAACATCTGCACAATTTAGAGTGCTCAGGCGCAGGCGCTCAAGGTTTGTCTAGGATTGCCGCGGAAAGCACTCCCATATTTCACGACTACCCAGACACAAGTCATGTGACATTCTTAGTGCTCAGAGCACCTATCAGGCACATTGCCCGCCCCCCTTCCCACCACCTCGTCGCGATTCCAGACGACCGGGCCAGACACTGCCTGCTTTTACGAAAAGATGTCGGTGTATCGTGACTGCCTCCTCAGAGATCACACACCTGCCGAGAGGCTGCTGGCACCTCCTTGGTGTTTGGCTTGACCACAAGTTTGACTTTCGGTACCAGAAATTCGAACGAAAGTGGGATCGTCGTCGTCTCTCAAACAGTCATCTCTACTCGTGCTGCATGAGACATGGACAGACCTTCATATTTCCTTTGATGACTCGATAACACCGCATGTATTTGAGAGAGCTGTGATCTTCCCCGCAAAAGCGGCGACCATTCAGTTTGTAACCTCTCACTGGACAGCGTCGACTGCTGCGGAGCTTGCTGCACTTCACATGATTCATGAAGGCCTACCATGAAGATGTAGCACAATTACCGATTCCAAGGCAGACCTGCAATATCTGCTATCTGCTCGTCGTTGGGAACAGACGATCAACTAGTTCTAGAAACACGACAGCCAAATCACTAACTAGCAGAGAAAGGACATCATATGACTTTTCCGTGGCTTGCAGGCCATTGCGCCATCATGGTCAATGAACATGCTAATGAAGGTGCTAGCAAGGCTCAATAAGATGCCGTGAAGAAACCCATCCCACTACCTATCAAGAATCGATGTAGCAACGTGGTTTTGCACACTCGTGCTTGAAGACACACAATCCACGTGGGATACGCCAGGTTTCCGGCATACTCGTCTACACCACCTGGACCAATTCCTCCGACTCCGCATTGCACCTGGACAACCCAAACCGAGCCAATGTTCTCTGTCGAATATGGCTTGGAGTACCTTTCACGAATGCATTTGCTTGTCGCATCGGAATGTCTGAAAATGTCGCCTAGGACAGTTGCAGTAGCAAGAAAACCATCGAACGCGTCCTCTGTCACTTCCCTCGCTAGAACTCCCACAGACAGTTACTTGTGACGGCGTTGGCACGCCTCGACGACCGACCGCTTTCTGAGCAGCGATCTTGGAGGGCCGGCTGATATGGTCTTCAGACTAGAAGTGGATGAAGGCGCCACTAAAGTTCCTCCGGCCAAGCTTCCTAGTTTAACGACTGTGACGCTCCCGCATTCCTTTGTGTCTGTTGGTGGTCGTGTTATTTTTCTTTTTTTAACGTTCCTGCCTTTCTCCGTGTACGCTTTCTGTCTCCCCTTCCCCAATACAGGGTATACCAAATTGATCTATCTTCCGGTTAACCTATTTGCCTTTTGCATCTCATTTATCTCTAACGGAAAGCGGCGTACACTCGACAGAGACAGAGAATGGGATGTCAAGAGCGCCCACACCGAACTGTTCTTTGTCTCCTCGTGCTATGCTAATGCTTTCTGCTTTCAATATGCTTCGGTTCTGCATACTCCCTCCGCCCCCTCCCCCTGTTCATCTATTGCGACGGTAAGGCAACACGTCAGAGTCTGCACTTTGCCATGTATCACAAGATTCATGAGCAATTGCTATATCAGATAAGAGAAGACCACCACAAGCTATCGATACAGGCCATGAAATTGTATTTCAGCGGATCTCTTACATACCGGCATTGCTAGTATACCCACTAGAAAGTTGTACAACATCTTATAAGTGTTACACTGCAACGTCATATCGGTGAGATGGCGCTGCCATTCGGCAGTGACCCGTGCATTTATTGAGACGACACAATTTAAAACTGAATTGAGGAAACAGGGAATGTGCTCAGCAGGGTTAGCGCACGTGCCTCAGCTTGGCTACACAGGGCGTATATGAGGGACTAACTACCTTGTAGTCTATACTTCGGCATGCATCACCCACCGGCGTGGTCTTAGTAGCACCTCTCAAATTATTTAGGAGATTGAAATGCTCGGAACCTTATAACGTTGCCGCGGTTTACAACTTGTCTGGCGTGTGCGCGCGTACGTATTATGCAATAAAATTAAACACAATGCTGGAGCAATTTTGTGCCAGTGTTTCAGTTCTAGGGATAACATTTACACACTTTTAAAATTGCATAGTTAGCTAAGCCCTCAGCTGAACTGCCAGACTGTGTTTATTCTTATCGCTTTGCGACTCCGAGAATGGGTATATGAAGCTACCGCCCCAGAAATTCATTCTCTATCGGCGAATGGTCCCTTGTTAGTTCGCGTACTGATATATGTTTTCATCGCGTGTACGAGCACCATGCAAATGTAATCCCCCCATATGTTAAACTTACAGCAGCCGACATCAACGGAATTCATAAAACTTCGTCGAGCTTGCGGGCGGACTATGTAAATTCGGGTTTGTATAATCTCCTTCGCAATTCATTTGAGTCTTGAAGGCGGGGTTCTTTGAGTCCAAAAATTTATTCCTACAATAGCCCGAGTGAATGCCTTTGCAAACGCTGCTTCGCATGTCCTAAAAGCAAGTTCTAGGGGCACTGTGCTGGCGTTGTATGATTCAGAGCTTGACGAAGACGTGTTATTGCCTTTGGCATTACCTATGCAGCAGAAGCGGCCGAAAACAGTGAAGACTTGCGTTTCGACACCTGCTTTGGGGAGATCAGTGCTGTTGCGAAATTCGAGGTGCGTGCCCGACTAAGGTGTCCCAATTTGCTGCGTGCCGGCTAGGGTCATCACAGAAGCGTGCACGAACGGCCATTGGCTCAGAATTTGACGGACGGACGGACGAACGAACGAACGAATTAATTAATTAACTAATTAATTAATTAACTAATTAATTAATTAATCAATTAGTTAATTAATTACTTAGAGAGAATACGCACATACAGTAGTGAGCAAAACGACTATCTAGCAATGGGCCGGTACGGGCTTCAAAGCGCTTACGCCGTGATCACGATCTTACACCGTGATCATGACCTCATTTGTCATTGTTGGGTGCAGTGAAAGAGGGGGCAATTATGAATCTGTGATAATCGGGGCGACGCAGATCAAGCTTCGTTACCGTGGAGTTAACCCCGGAAGATAGGAAGTACAGTTGTCCCGGGGTCCCCCAACGAACATTTAATTGGGGTAGGTCGGTTTTCTTTAGATTATACCTTAAGCGAGTGAAATGAGGATCCTAATTGTGGGCAGCTTCACTCCCCTGAACGAATACTGTGGCCATTGAGAGGGATAGAGCTGCTAAAATTTGGCCTATAATTGCAGGATTTTAGGAAAGAAATGAAATTGCTACTATCAGAGCAGTAAACATGCGTGTGTGTCGTTATTTCGTCGTTTTTGCTATGCCATCTACGCACACAGGTTTTGTTCTGAAATATTTGTTTACAGAGGCCGTATAGAAACACGTGCAATATATTAGGCGTTGTTCTCGTGTGTTATAAGTGTTACTGATTTTTTTTTACTACTTCTGCCTTACTACGACAGCTGTTCGTTGTAAAGGCCTTGTCAGGGAGCTGTCCATGTTTCGCATCACAGAATCCTATGATGAAAAGAAAGAACAAGAGCAAAAAATTTGATCCTGCTTATGCCTTTCCACATGCAAGAAATCTGCAGGAGCGGCTTCACACTTTTTGTAGAGTGATGCGTGCATACGTACTACAGACGTATTGCATATTTGAACGCCTGTGGACGACAGTTAGACCCAATGACTGTAATGACTTTTGTCTACACGCTATTCTGGGATGGTTCGATAGCCGGTGCCATATTATCTACGGTTATTTTAGCAGTACGCGCCGGCAGAACTGAATGGACTTGATGCACGGAGCACTCAGGCTTGCTATAACGTCCAGCACCCACAAGGGAGCTTCTTTTCCTTTGATTCTGTGTTGCAGATAGGCGTATAAAATGTCTGTAAGCTTTTTCTATACAACCAGCTGCACCGGCTGGACCACTTGCTGCGCCTGCGCGTTCGTAATAGACTGTCCCTACACGATACCACGCTTCTTTGTCAGCTATGGTTGGGAGCCCTTTGTGAAGTCTCGCTTTCTGCATTCGTATCGCCGACAATGCTACGTGCAGGAGCCTACATGCAGTTTAGAGGCATTCTATAACCTTTATCATTTCACCTCTACGTGCGTGTCGCACAGCTTGCGTCGTGCCCACCGCTGTATTATCGCCTTGTGCCAGTATCGACAAGCGTTGCAGCGCACTATAGAAGCTGACCGAAATCCGGAGTGACCGTGACGGAGGAAACTTCTCCAGCATGCATGTTGAGAAAAGAAGGCAAAAAGATACAGATAGCTTTAGGAAGCTTCTAAACTCCACAGTTATTATTACTCACTGTTGCAAGCTTAAAACCCTCGAAAAAATTCACGCCGAGGGGCCGATTCACTAGCGTCAAGCCCAGACAGTTCGCACAAAGCCCCCATTAGATCCGCACTAAGAAGCACGTGCACAGTCTCGGTGCCGTTGGAAACCGGAAGTGGGTAGCCGCGTTTCGGAGCGACAAAGAAGGCACAAACGCTATTCTATATAGAAGCCGCTTCGGGTCCCGCCGAAGCATCGCATTACGAGCGTGCTCGAATTTTCAGTGCGCACACACTGCGCCTACATCGAGAGATACGTCGGTGTCCCTCGCAGTTTGTCCCGAAGTCCTGGCCACTCAAAGGAAATGGAGATTATGCACATAGGAGGAGAACGACTCTAAGCAATTAGCGTCGCACGCTTACTTCTCGCTCAAAAAGCACTCACAGAAGTGCACACGTTGCTCCGAAAGAAAAACAGCAGATATATATATATCTATATAGGGGTGAGAATGACCCTTCCTTTAAAATATTTGCTTCACTTCCTTCGAGACGACGCGCCAAAGAATCGTTCCCACAGGAACATTCGGACGAGCCTTCCTAAGCAGGCAATTAGTACGCGCTCGGAATTCGTAGAACCGGCACTCTATATAGAATGGCCTCAAACTAGACTCCTCAATGTTTCTTTTTCCCGCGGGCTCCGCTTTTCTTTCAAATTTAGTTACACGTCGCTTTTTCTTTCTTTCTTTTCTGTTTTTGTCGAGCATCACGGATGGTCTAATGATGCTCTTCGCAACTGTCTGCGACTATACATCCGGGGCGACGTATTGAGCCAGGCGTTGTAGACGACCCGAAGTGCTCCCATTAAGGATTGCTCAAGCGAGACGGTACTTGTTTCCGTCAAATTAGAATGCACCGAGGCCTTGCCAGACAATCGTGCGCGGAGGCGTAAGAGCTGTCGTGAATGGTGCCCCTGAACTTTAAGACGGAGAGGCCGGATTGCGCAGGGCGTATATTAGGGACTTCCCTGCATTCCAGGCTTCGGCCATCCATCACATGTGGGCGTGGCTTTAATAGTAACCCTCACATCGCGAACTTATTATTGTCCAATGTTGCTATTGCCGTTTTAGCTGCGCCCGCATAGACCGTATTTCCTGCATATTCATGTTGTCTCCGTGTTGTAACATTTATTGCACCCGTACGGCTACCGTGCAATGGCGGCTTAGACAAGTTACGAATGCTTATCTTCAAATTGCAAGCGCGTCATCTGTAACCAGACGCAGTTAATCACAGTTGTAAATCCTGTTTTTCAGATTCGACTTACAGGTGTTGAGCCGAAATTAGGACGCACAGTACGATTGTCCTTGTGGTTAGTAAATAGAACGCTCCTGTGGACGTCTCCACTGCAAGTTCAAGTCGAGCTATTCAGTTAGTTCGTAGCACTCTCCAGAGGTAACGTTTACAGCTTTAACTTCATTTATGAGTTTGAATTCATTCATTGATTCATTCATCATCAATCCAGGCAAATAATTAATTGATTAATTAATTAATCGATCAATAAAGTGTCAATCATATATAACGCAGGTTGGTGGCCTAGATTATTGATGTATTGTTTTCGACGCGTGTTTAAAGACGTTGGCGACTTGCCCTACTTGCACGCTCCCCACCCAACTAGCAAAATACACTTCTTGCTGTTGCGCTGACTACAAAAGAAAAAAAAGATTCGTAGCTCTTTAATTAGGCTATTTTAGGGGTAATCAGCGATCGCAACTAATCGAAATGTCAAATCATGCGTAATATGATGAGTAAGCAGTTGAAATAATGTAATAAAGCAACACACTAAATAGAAGAAAGTTTGGCTGTATAATATAGATAGTGTCTCACTGACAAGCCGACGCAGGGCTGTGGGCGTAATATTAGAAAAAAAAAGTTTCACCTTCATTTTTACTTCTAGTAATGAAACTCTCACCCCACAATTAACAAAACTAGAGTTCTGAAAGAATACTTATTCAATCTATACTGGCTTGCTGCTTCTATTTAGTGTCTGTTTGAACATAGGTAACATAACTTGTCGCTACACTTCGCGTGATAATAAATTTGGAAAAGAGTCCATCGCTAAGAAATGTGAGTCAGTCTTTTTGAGTGAATACCTGTGGCTTGTTCTTACTCTGCTTGCTTAACTCTTTCCGTACCGCGTCCATTGTGCATCGTTAGCCCGCTAACGAGGGTTTGAGAGGCCGCTTGAGAGACCTTCCGCCCCACTCACGGACACACTGCGCTATCGGACGTGAAGGAGGGGAACTATGTATTTATTTTCTACGCAGTTTGCTCTTTTCCCGTCAAGGCGGTGATTTTTGAACGCGCTCCGAAGTTTCGCGATCGTCAAAGTAGGAAGCAAGAATGGCTGCCCGCTATCGAGTGTTTGAAACACCGCTTTCGAGATCCACCGCGCCACTCATGGACACACTTCGCCATCGGACGTGAAGTAGGAGTACTCTTTGTTTTCGCGGCAGTTAATTTTCTTTTTTCACGAGGCGGTGATTTTTGAACGCGCTCCAATGTTTCGCGATCGTCAAAGTAGGAAGCAAAAATGGCTGCCTCCAGGAGTGGCGCGTACGCTTCGAAACATCGCATATCTCGTGAGTCCGATGCGTCTGCGGCTCATTTCATCCACGGGTCGAGCAGCAGCTATTCTGAGGATGCTACATTTTTGTCAGACTTAGACGCTGAGGGCGACGACGACGCAAACTAGCCCGGAACATCGGCGGCCGCAGCCCAGCATGCCGAACTGTAGGGTTTCCAGTGAGATTTTTGTGGCGGAATACCTGTTCAACGAAAAATTGTGAATTTTTTTTCGGAGATAGTGCCTATTAGACGGCAATACATTTTGTATATCTCGTAATCTATGTTACATATTTTTTGTTAGTAGATACAAGCGTGTCTTTACAAACTTTGTTCAATGTTATCCCATGATCTTGATTCTGGCAATTTATATCTTTTTACGACATACATCTCGTTAATAAAACTTTCATGCGTGAAAAGTGCATTCATTCTGCTTTATGTTCATGTATTACATTCAGTGCAGTAGTTCCTTCAGAAGAAAAGATCTGGCGTAACCTACAAAAGAAACGCCCATTTCCCCGTGCTAAGGAAACATTTAACTCCGCTGTAGTGCCCAACGTATTAACGTATAAGCTTCGCTGAGTTTGGCACAGAAAAATTGCTACTTAAGCACATTAACCTCAACGCACTGCCTTTAGTAGTGTTTACAATGTGCTAGACCGAGATTCTGTATGTGAACAGTTTAGCAAACCAGCTAGTATATGGGTAATTACGTAATAAGAAACCTCAAATAATTTTTTTTTCTCGTACAAATGTACTCTCGATGGCCAGAAATTAAAGTAAACATGTTCATTTGATTTCATTCTTTCTTTTAAGGGAAGCTGTGTTTGGGGATGCTCAAACAGACATCACCTCTGAATTAACTATAGGGTCAATGACATTCAAAACAGCCTTAATGGATCAAGACGAGGTACAATGTCGGATCAATTAGCACGCGCATGACAAGCGCAAAGGTTTAACCGTAATCCACGTGTCTCAGGATCCGCTAGCCGGTCGTTCCAAGATTACTCCGCCAGAGGCCGCGTCGAATCGAAACATTCGCGGCGGGTGTCGTGCCAAGAACGGGGCTTTTAAAACGGTCTAACGAAGCGACACCTGCGCCTGACGGAACGCATTAGAAGGTCTCTCTCGATTCGCAGCGGCTGCGAAGGTAAGTGAAAAGCTGCCTTTCATTTGCAGCCAACCTGGGCGGGTTCGCTCCAACGGTGGCTCGATGGACAAAGAGCTGCGAATCCAACAATTCCTTTTTCTTTTCCTTTACTTTTGCCGCCAAAGTTTCGGCGCCGTTCGTGCAGAGGGACCGAGCGCTCGAAATTTCGTTGCGCAAGAGCTCGCGAAGTGTTGCGGGGCTGGCGCATCAATCTCAACCTTTCAAGAAACGCGTTTCTCCTCTTCTGTTTGCGTTTCGGCCGGCTGACACCTGGCACTATAATGTGGACGCATCGCGCTTTCAACATCGCGGACTGGCCGTACCCTTTCATGCGGACAACCTTTTGTATCAAGTGGCGCCGGCTTTCGCTGGCTGCGGTCATAATTCAAGATGCTGCCGATCGAGGCTTTCAATTTTGTAAAAGAAGAAAGACTGCTGGTCAAATTTTTTTTTCTTGGGTGACGCGTCTTAGTCACGGCCAGAATCAAGGGGTGAAACTATGCTTCGGAGCGCTCCCCTGCAATTTTTTTTTTATGTCGCGTTATTCCTGGATCTAGGGCTATATCTTAGCGTTTAAGTAAGTTAATCTCTTATAATTATTAGCCAAATATTAAAAAAACCTCTTTTGCTTTATTTACCAAGGGCGCGTTTCATGGAAGCGACGCAAGTGAGCCGGCGTCAACCGCTTAATGGCTGTAAGCATTGATTCACTTCACGTCATTCTTTTCATTCATACAAAAAACTTGATGTTGTGTACGGGCCGGCGACGTATTTGGTGCCCAACATTTGCAATATCATTTATTAGTCACGCGCGTTAAGAAATAATGATGGCACTTTTATCATCGTGTTATCGACTGCTTTGGTCCCGCTCACAGGAGCACGGAGACTCGAATCTGTTAGCAGTGACCTAGCAAGGGCAATGTGACGTTGGAGCCAACGATTTGACACGGAGACAACGTGGACTAGTCCAGCTGTGCAATCAATGGCTCTAGCCTGAGGCTTGCCTTGTTCGCCGGTTATCCGTCACTTTCTTCTGCTACAGCAACATGATATGCATGGAACAATAAATTGATGTTGAGGCGGACTTAATTTGTAGTAAACCTGAAAGGGACGCACACTACGTTAAGGCACATCGCGTTAAAATAGCGTATGCTTCCGTGTGCAAGAAAGGACTTAGGCGTTTTCACTTTGGCGCCACTCCAGCTCCCACTGTTCATAGAAATTGCAGACGACGCGCTCGATAGATGGGTTCAAAGCTGGGGTTTCTTCGGAGTGTGAGAGGGCCTGCTTGTCAGATATGACAGAAGATGGCGGGAGTTGTTCGTCGTAAGCGACTTTGTCGTCCTGCATTCTTGCGATCAGCGCCAAGTATCAAAGAAAGTGGAAGAGGACGCAAAAATAAAAATAGAGGACGCGGGAAATCGTAAACTTCTAGGCAGCGTCTGTTTTACCCTACAAGCTTTGTAACGGCGCTTCGCCTTACTTACGTTTTCCGTAACGTAGACGACGCCTTGTATTAAAGACTCGCAGTCACAAAATTTTGAGCCTGGATAGGACAGGATAGGATAGGATAGGATATAATAGGATAGGATAGGAATAACTTTGTTAAAGTGACGGCCACCAACGGTTCAACGCATCGTGATGTTGGCCGAGCGTCCATCAGGGGTTATGCCCTATTCTGCACTACCCCAGTTCGGCCCGTTTCTGGTGATTTATAATGCCCGTATGATGCCCAAATTCATCATCATAGCCAGCATAGAATCCCCCAGTGGCATTCGCACCGCGAAGCTTATATTGATCACGTTCGTCGTCAGTGCACATCTCTATGCCCTTTCTCTCTCTTTCGTCTCTCTCCCCCTTCTCCCTTTCCCCAGTGTAGGGTAGCCAACCAGACTCTTGACTGGTTAACATACCTGCCTTCCCCCCTCTCCCTCTCCATTGTCACTTCGTGGGCGACGTTATAAGGCAACGGGAAATAAGAAAATGTAGTGCTCGTGTTGAACATGCAAAGAAAAAAGAAGAAAGAAAGGTACCAATGCACAAACAAACTAAAAGAAAACGCCGACAGATCATGGAGTGTTCTTCATCTTGCTCGCTAAGCCGCAGTGAATGTATTTTCACTTTCGCAAACCACCATCTATGAAACGGCTCACTGCGCGACGGTGACCCCAGCAATCGGTTCCATTCTGTATAAGCCGAAATAATCATCGTGCTGTAGCGTGCATGCTTACATGCAGGAGACTATATTTAATTTGGTGCCCTATATATATATATATATATATATATATATATATATATATATATATATATATATATATATATATATATATATATATATATATATATATATATATATATATATATGAACAACAACAAAGGAAATCGAGGGCCCAATTTCTATTAGTCATATCATAATAAGCCGACAAACAAGGACGCAAACAAACAAAGGGGAAATTTGATGTACTTATTGATCGAATTAAAGAAATGATGTTAATGGAAATTAATGTGGAATAAAAAAACAAGTGGATACAGGTGGGGCACGAACCATCGCCTTCTCATTACGCGTGCGATGCTCTTTAACTGAGCTACCGCGGCGCCGCTTTCCCATCCACTTTCCGGGGTATTTATGTTTATCCACTAGAACTAAACCTGCGAGTGTTAGCCAGCGCCACGTCTCACTGCCTTGACGGCGGATGTGGAACATCCTTTCTTTGTCGCAGGCGCCAGGCGTACGTGATCTTTTTGGGTGAAGGCACCTAGTTAATACGCTCACACCTAACGGCATCATTTCTGCCGGATTCGGGGCCTCGCTACGTAATGAACGAGAACAGAGGAAACCGAGGGCCCGATTTTTATTAGTGCTAACGCAACAAGACAACAAACAAAGACACCAATTAGAGCATAGGGGAAATTACATGTGCTTAGTCATCAATTTGAAGGAAATGAATGTGGATGAAAAAACAGCTGGCTGCAGGTGGGGCACGAACCCACGTCTTCGCATTACGTGTGCGACGCTTTTACCAGGTGAGCTGACTATATATATATATATATATATATATATATATATATATATATATATATATATATATAATATAATGACACATCGGTAATGCCCAGTATGAGTTTTGTTCTGCTTATGTGGCACCGTCGTCAAGATAAGTGGGCACAGGAGGTGAGAGGAAAGTAATCGACGTATTTGCAATAACTCTCACCTCACGCCGCCGGTCGTTGCTCGGGTGGAGAAATTTATCCCTCCGGGTCGCGTGGAACCAGCTGAACGACCCGTCGTGCCACGTCCTTCTCGCCGCTCGAAGTTACGAGTCGGGCGTCTCCCCGATCCCGTCGAGAGCCGCACCCGGAAGCACCGCACGCGCGCATCCCCCGTCGTCGCCGAAACAGCGCGCCCCGCAAAACGGCGGGAAAACTTCCCGGCACGCCGCCGAAGCGCCGGGGAGAAAACACCGAGCCGGAGCAGCGCACGTTGACACACGGCCGCGGCCGAGTCCTCAACAAACCGCGCTCGGGCCGGCGCGAACCATCTTTGGAGCAAGGCGGCCACGTGACAACTGCTAACCAATGGGCGAAGCGGTGGCGAAGAGCGGGAGGATGCGGAGTTCGCCGAGGGAGAGGGAGAACGTGGAGCATGGTTTGGGTTCCTCACTTTCCTCCTCCCTGGCTTGCTCGGCGGGAGCACAATTGAAGAAGAAGTGAAAGAAGTCTACAAGCCAAAGGAAGAAGTAGAAAACAAAAACGGAAAACGGGCGCAGAAGAAAGCGAAGGCGACGCACAGCTTAGAAACGCGCTCGAAATTGGTAGATTACGCGCATGACAATCATTATGTCTATGAATAATTATTTGAGAGCAAGAATAATCAAATCGTCATACATGAGCATTTTGACCATTTTGCTAATTCCCTTGTTTAATTAAGCGTGCAGATTGTGAAGGAAATTAGGCTAAAACGCTGCCAAATGCTCGTGCGTGACTGGACATTGCTGCACGGCTTTTGTATTGCTTCGGCTTCCAAACCACTTGGGTAAGCATGGATAAATAAATGGAGATTAGAGCCGTGCATTGAAAAGGGCTGAGTTCAAGCTTGTTGGTGCGGCTTCATAGCCGAAAAAAAAAAAAACAGCGCGCTCGTCCTGTCTGATCTTTCTTGTACCCGCCGTGGTTGCTCAGTGGCTATGGTGTTGGGCTGCTGAGCACGAGGTCGCGGGATCGAATCCCGGCCACGGCGGCCGCATTTCGATGGGGGCGAAATGCGAAAACACCCGTGTGCTTAGATTTAGGTGCACGTTGAAGAACCCCAGGTGGTCAAAATTTCCGGAGTCCTCCACTACGGCGTGCCTCATAATCAGAAAGTGGTTTTGGCACGTAAAACCCCAAATATTATTATTATTATCTTTCTTGTGCCCGTTCATTTTTGTTGCGCTCGTTCTTTCGCCATGGAGATTAGAGCGAGATTAAGGGCAGCGCAATATGCACGGCGTTTGGCGTCGAGTGCAATTACAGATACAGCTTCAAGATTACAGCATCGGACGCGACGAAATCGAAGCCTGCAGGCTGCGTGGAACTGATCCAGTCGCATTAGCTCCTGAAGCGATGATTCCAGAAATGGCATCTTCGGTGCAACTGATATTGTGAGATCGGCAACTGATGTTTTCGTGCGTTTGAGTTATAATGCTTGAGTCCAACCGATACTGCAAATGCCTGGCCTTCTTTCAATAAAATGCAGTTGGCGGTCAGCGCTTTTGCTGCAGGCGAGTGTTTATTTATTTGGCCTTGTTTACTTGCGTCATTTCAGCTTACTTTGATGGTTCTGGATTCCCGTCTCATAGCGCTACATTGCGTTAGCGTTCTTGCCGATCTTGCACGTGTTTTAAAACTAACGTGCGGGTGTGTTGATATGGACAGCAGTCAGACTGTTTTTGGTGAGTATTAAGTTTCTTCAAGGCATCGGTAGCATTAAGACGCTATATAGTATGGATCAAGCATAAATATTTTAACTTTGCTTTGGTTCCCGTCGGTGGGCTCGCTGCATAATTCACCTCCGCCCCCAGCACCTCCCATCTGCTCCGCATCACTGCCACAGAACACTTATAATGCACCTGTCCGCCGTCGTCACTAATGCTACAAGTCTGCTAAGGGCTGACTCCTTGCAAGTCCGGTGAATTCATTAACGCCAGCCCATAGGTTTTATGGTGCTTCCATGGCAAGAATAGCTTCAGACAGCAGAATGACGGCAGCCCAATGTATCGACGGGGCACTTGCTTTGACTTGACTGATTTCGAGGCGCTTTGCTGCGTGCACACACAGTGTTCCCTCTATCCCGCTTTCCTCTTTCAGTTCGCCCTCTCCCTTTCCCCAGTGTAGGGTAGCAAACCGGACACGCGTCTGGTTGACCTCCCTGCTTTTCATATCTTTGCTCTCTCTCTATCTTTCTCTCTCTCCACCTCTCTCTCTTCTCGCACGTAAAATCGGCCGTCGCTTCGCGTTGTATGTATGCATGCCGTTCGCTCGCTTTGAACTAACGCTGAAGTCAGCGTGAAGGAGATCCATTACCTGTACTGGGCCACTCTATCAATTTTCCATCGGCTCGTTTTGTGTACACGCCCGCTTCGCCTGAAAGAAGCACTAATGGAGATACCAGTTTGCTTAGCACACAGCGCGTTGAACTTTACAAAACCTGGGCGAAAAGAAATAACGCGACTTTCCCCCCCCCCCCTTTTTTTTTCTTTTTCAGAAAGAAGTACTACGTGCGAGTAGGTTTGTGCGTGTAGAACATAGAGAGAAAAGAAAGGACATTGCATTTCGCGCATACAAGAAACAAGGCTCGCATTTTACACACCATGTTTGCGTAGAATGCTCCACGACACATGCCTCATGCGTATTTGCCATGTACAAACACTGCTGGTATCGGCGTTACGCCTCCACCCGTTAGGGACTTTGTTGTTCCGGTTCGGGAACAAGAAATGAACTGAGGTTTATTTCCGTATCAGCAAAAGCTATTCATTTCTCGAACAGGGCGACAACTCTTCTGAGGAGGTCAAAAAGACGCGGCGAGATACTAACGAAGGTTACGAGGGGCTAATCACGAGAGGCTTAGTTCACCGTTGTTCCACGCCTGTAACATCCAACGTATCACGTGGACTGCATGCTACGTTTGATGCCCAGAAATGCCGATTTCAGAGCTGGAAACTCCGCGCCAAGTGCGTAGTTTCGCTTTTCTAGACTCAAGTTCGATCTGCGGATAATTCAACAAATCGATTACAAATAATTACTACATAAACCCCGTTGTAGCTCGAATAACATTGTATTATGATTTGTACAACTGTACTCTCCGTGGAAAACACATAAACAGACAGACAGACACTTTATTTGATCCTGAGGAGCGTCCGCGGGGGCCCCTATCGGGGACCCGCGGAAGCCGCATACAGAAGAATTTTTTAAATTTCCAATTCCCCTTGATGTGGAACCATATTTGCACATTACAGCGGTAAATGTCTCGCGGCAAAAATGATACAGGCCCACAGCTCAATAAATAAATAAATAAATAAATAAATAAATAAATAAATAAATAAATAAATAAATAAATAACGGAAACGATTGAAAAATACCCTCTGAGTAAAACGCAGAGCTCGCTGAAATTAGCTCCTCGCATGTCGTGCGTCTCAACATTCTTGGCTTTCTAGAATTTCGCGTTCGATGGGGGCGAAATACGAAAACATCCGCGTACTTAGATTTAGGTGCACGTTAAAGAACCCCAGGTGGTCAAAATTTGCGGAGTCCTCCACTACGGTGTGCCTCATAATCAGAAAGTGATTTTGGCATGTAAAGCCCCATAATTTTTCTTTTTTAGAATTTCGCTGCTTTATTTAGTTCAACTTGCGCGCGTGCCTTGTGAGCGCGGTCTTCCAAACTATCTTAGATTCCCTGCTCCACACGAATCGCTTTCGCGTCAGCTTCCGTGCCTCAGGGCGCATTTACCGAACCGTGCTCCTTCGCAACGGTAATGCGCGATTAGCTATTACTTTTGTTTTTATGTCCTTACAGTGGTGCTAGAGATCCTGCGTTCATAATTCAGTTTTCTTTTTACGTAAGAATGAATACCTTAGCGAGCACTTCATTAAGGCCGGTGCAAAGCCCGCTGAAGGTGCCATGGAAGCTGGAAGAGCCAGAATTAAAGAAAGAAGAAAAGAAAGACGGTTTCTATCTCAGTCTTCGAATTGTAATATTGACTCAGTGGGAGCTGGGAGCGAGTATATACAGACGATGAAGCACCGGCGTTTCGCATATGATAACTAACCAAGACTGTGTTTCTTCTTTAACAAATCTAGCATCCATCTGCCGTCATCGTTAACGATAAGGTTTAGTTAGGTTACTACTAGGCGCGTGGTATGTAAAACTGCATGCCTACGCGAAGCGCGCTGTGCGCCTACTCGCAATTAGCCGGCGACGTCAGCGTCGTTCGCTCGGCCCTGCAGTGCCTTAATAACGTTCTGCCTTCCTTTGTATGGCTATGTGCCGATGTGTTGAGGAAAAGAAAGGGAGAAATATTAGTGCTGACCGGAAAGGCCAACCTTGGTGAAGTACTTGAAATGCTGCTGTATATATATATATATATATATATATATATATATATATATATATATATATATATATATATATATATATATATATATATATATATATATATATATATATTCGACGCATGCGCAGTGCCTTTCGCAAAGCGTGCTGCACTGACCGCGATACGGCAGGCAGTCCTGAGAGGTGAAATCTGTGGTGACATGACTTTGGTGCCTCTGTTTGGCCTTACTTTCTCTATTCATATTGTTACGAAGAGGAACTACTTACGTGTGGAAAAGTTAGTGGTAATCGCGCAGACTGGTGCAAAGCTCACCTCTCCAGGAGACAGTCTGCCACTTCCACACACACACACACACACACACACACACACACACACACACACACACACATATACATATATATATATACATATATATATATATATATATATATATATATATATATATATATATATATATATATATATATATATATATATATATATATATATATATATATATATATATATATATAATATGCGCCTACGCCTACTGTCTGTACTGTCGTGGTCAAGTAAAAGTCAAGCTGGGTCCCGGTCGCGGTGCTGAATATAGTTGTCTGAACCCATTACGGTGTTTTTAGTGGCGCCACTAGATGGGGCAGCGTATCCAGAGGGAAGCGCGGGAGAGCTTTTCTTTGATGCTCCTTACATGACGCGTTTCGACGGTGGCACATGGGGTGTCGCTACACTGCTTCAATGATAACCTAATTACCGCTGACGTCATCCTGAGTACGTTTCTGCGGGAACTTGTTTTGTGATTGTCATACTAAATCGAAGAGATGCTTTCCAGTCCAGTCGAATGGAAGTAATGAGACGGAATGAGGTTGAAAATTATCTTTCTGCGCCAAATATTGCGCACTGCAAAATAATAATCATAATGAAATAAGAAAAAGACCGCATTACAAGTAAGGATGTGTACTTATGTCACTCTTATTAGCGCAGCAGTTCTTTTGTTAGCCGGGGCTCTTACTTACCCCTGCTTGTGCAGCTGCTTAACTGAAAAATTTACCCATACCAGTCCTTGCTCTAGGGTCACCTAGAAGTGGCTGAGTGTGTTTAACGAACGCTTCATGGCGTTGAGAGAAAGGCCTAGGAAGCCGATAGTTCTGCATCACTGGCGGGTCAATATTCTATCTGTACCACGCGCCGTGTCGATCCTGCATAATTATGGGCAGTGTACAGAGAGGCTGGTGCTCGAAGTGTTGAAGCAAGCTGTGAAACACGTTGAAAAAAGCAAACGCAAACTCCATGTTTGTAAATCAAGCAGCATGGCTTTGCCGCAGCAACTGTCTTCTTGCGGCAAAGCTCACTTGCAAGGAGAAAGGACTTGTGGAAACGAGAGGCAAAGCGCTTAACCCATCTTGTCAAGAGAAATCTTTATTGAGGGTCACGGGTGACCCAAAACTAAAGCGTTGGCCAAACATGTTTGTCTGATACATAGTTCAACGGAATGACTTCTTTGCACCTGCTCATAGCGCGTGATCACTGTGATGGATCACATCAGGTAACGCAGTCATGGTGAATTTGTACCTCTGCGTACCTTCCCCTCTAAGGAATAAAATTTTCTGAATTTTTTCCATTCCATGAGCTTCTGTCCCTATGCGACGAGACGCGCAACAGAATCTGGCGCAACCAGTGAATCTGCAGCTACTTCTATCTCGAGCATATCAGCGAGTGACACTGCAGCTTCACTTCAGTACTAGACAAGCAGTTGAGCATATCTGCGTCAATATTATCTTTGTCCTCTTTGTGTCGAAGGTTCCAATTTTAAATAATATGGTTTGTGAAGGCATAACTCATGTATGATGCTCAGTGCACATTATTAAAGCTAATAGCTTTCTTTGCCTTTTTCGGCCGGTTTCGTCGTTGGCCGAAGGTCGGACTCAACAATTTCGGACTCGTTTCGTTCGCTCGTTCGCTCGTTCGCTCGTTCGCTCGTTCGCTCGTTCGCTCGCACGTTCATTCGTTCGCTCGTTCGTTCGTTCGTTCGTTCGTTCGTTCGTTCGTTCGTTCGTTCGTTCGTTCGTTCGTTCGTTCGTTCGTTCGTTCGTTCGTTCGCTCGTTCGTTCGTTCGTTCGTTCGCTCGTTCGTTCGTTTACATTGATAATCAGCGTCGATGGTTCCTGCACAATTTTTTCAAGGATACGCTTGCGATACGTGTATATGATCAGACTTTGACCGGTCTCCTACTGTTATATGTGCTTGATTAGACATCGATAATAATTGAGAAGCATTAGAGCCAACGCAGAATTGAACAGCTGCAGTTTTACGCAGCAGACGCTCGAAACAGGAAAAGCGTTTGCGAGCGTGGACATAGCGTTTCTGTTATGTTTTGGAAATAACAGCGTTTCAGATAGATAAAAGAGTTAAAAGAAATGCAGGAGTATGTACCAGACAACTGGTCTGGTTCGCTAACCTATAGTTGCGAGAGAAAGGAGATTTGGGAACAAAAAGAGAGAAAGAATGAAATAGTCACGTGAGCCTCTGGCCACGTTCTGCCAGACAAGCCTGCCGTCAAAAAAAAAAAAAAAAAGATGGAGGGCGGGTTGGGGGTGGGGGGGGGATAGTGGCGGAAGCTGTGCAGAAGGGCCTTTGAGCTATGCGTGAGAAAATATGTTGGAAACAGCGAGCGAGACATCCCCCGCTAGTGACGCAAGATTTCACTGAGGACCGCACGTTTAGTTTTCTGCATGTAGGCTTTCGAATAATAATAAATATTTCAACCATGAACTCGACCGTCATCCGCGCAGAGAGCTACAAGAACATGTATGCACTTATTGAGGACTAGTGAGTTTTGCGACTACCTTCGATTGCGCAGTGAACGCTACTGCCTGTGCGGGCATCACTTGGTACATCTTTCCCTCTCCTACTGCCTTTTTTCATTTTTGCTCGTTTTTTCCTCTATATTTGGGGTAGAAAACCATGTGTAACCTAGATAACTTCACTGTTGTTCCTTTCCTTTCAGTTCTTCCTCTCTATGGCATAGAGAAGCAGTAGGTACGGTGATACATCTGCGTGCGTGTGTGTGTGTGTGTGTGTGTGTGTGTGTGCCGCGCATGTACGTGGAAAGCACTACCGGACAACGACGGCTGTGGAGCACGCTATGGCTAGCGGCATTGTTTGACGAAAAGCAGTTTTTCTGGCAATATTTCTTCTGCTAAATGTTTCGTGCGTGTTCCACCAAAAATCAGCATTTAGTTCTCTTGTTCCTCAAAGATGTTTTTTTTTTCGCTCCGACGCTTAGTCAAAAGTTAAATTTTCGCTATCACTTTTGCTCTCTTGTGCGTGGCCACTTTTCTTGAGGGCAACCTGTCTCGAAGGCTGGAATTCCGGCGTTCGAACAAAAGAAAAAGAAGAAAAAGAAGAAGAGAGATAGAGAAAAATAAAAGGAAGCACCTGGAACAGCGAAACGTCGCTTGCGCAGGTTCGAAGAGTTCAAGAGAGTTCCAACTCAGGAAGCAGCCGCAGAAAAGTCCGAAGATAATAATTTGGATGAGAAAATATTTTCACAGCAGGGAAAATAAAGATAATACAGCAAGTAAGCAAAACAAGCAAAGGCGACTATGGGTACAAAATGCAGCAATAGAATGAGAGAGAAAAAAAATGAGAAGGCACATTCAACAGCTAGAGTGCTTGCGCCAGGGCAAAAAGCCCTCTTCCTGAAAGAGAACTTCTTTTCACTGGTCTTTTCGTGGTCATCGAGCAGGGAAACAGCCGTGAAGGGAAAGGGAACGCCTCCAGCAACCGGAATTGCCTGCCAAGGAGGGTTCAAGCCCTGGTGGGTGACCTTGCGGCGGACGTTCTTGGATCTTGATTGCGAAGACTCTTTCTGGGGCCTAAACCACACGGACGAACAGTGCGGTGTCTTCGTAGTTCAAACTTCGCAAGCAGCAAAGAATGCGACCTCGCATAGCCTGCAACTCATGTGAGTGCAGAGTTAGTGGCCGCATAGTTATTTTTTTCCTTGTAGCCCATAAAACGAAGGGCACCGTTAGTGCCCTGCACCACGTCCCACCAACGTGGACACAGAAAAGGCGCAATGGGGCAACAGTGTCACATGCGTCGCTTGCTAAGCGCCAGATTTCGAGTTTTGGTTTTGCTCGTGCATACGTAATACTAATGCGCCATTGACAGTTAATTTCAATTGCTTTTGTTCAGCCATTTAGATTATTTTATGTGTTGAAGCACGCGCAACTTGAAAGCTCGCGGAGATGGTACTTGTGCCGGACGTGTTGGTCGACGATGCTTGAAAGCGGGACATTTCGGGAGGTGTCATGATTGTTGCGCTAGTTCAAGAATAGAATATACATGGAGGCGACGACAACATTCAATAAACAAGAATCGAAGGTAAAGTCGCCTGTTATCACGGTTACGACTGCTTTTGTCCTTGTGTCATCTTTTTTTCTTTTTGCCTTGCGCTTTTAATGAGCATCAGTTCTTTGATTGAAGTTCCCTCGTTCAGCCTTATTCCTGCGTGTTTGTGTTCCTGTCCGTGTGTTCTCCCGCTAGTCCAAGACTCATGGACGTGGCAGTGCAATATTCGTACAGATGTTCATCGAGAAAAAAAAAAGACCACGATTTCTTCATTGAAGTTTCCCCAGCGCGGCCATAGCGGAAACGTTCACGATAAAAATAAATTTGGTAGCCTCACAGTTACTCGGCGTCGCCGTGGCAACGTGAGGGTGCCCCTAGGTTGCCGAATAAGTGGACGTCCCCTCCGCAGGAGCAAGTGGGACGTCGATGTTCGAGTTTTGGAGGGAGTGAAAAAAAAAAGAGAAGAAAGCCTCGCCCTTTTTCTTTTCTGTCTCTTCCTGCCTTTAAAGCTTTGCCTGGGCTAACCACAAGTCGGCGATTGGGGTGGCGGAACAGCAGGAGTGGTCCGTTATCGGCGGGATGGGGGAGGGAGGGGGATGCGCCAGCGCATTTCTGCCTTTTATCCACGGCCCGGTTGGCACAAGTGGATTTCCTGCCCGTCTGCACCATTAACGTCTCCTTTTTTTCAGACTTCTTGGCGGGAACAGACCACGCTGCCCCCGACGGAAAGGAAAGGGAGAGGGAAACCGGTGGCCCAAGTTCCCGCTTTCCCCAACCAATGTTCTCCACCATTCGATCTTTCTCGCATCGCTGGTCGGCCACGCGGCGCCGGGGTCGACTCGGAAGCGCAGCGATCGCCGAGTCTACTGCTACCTGCTGGCTTTTCTCTCGGAGTGGCAGCAAGTGCAGACGGCCAGTACCTGCTGCCCCAGTAATGTACAAGATACTCAACGAAAGTGTCTAACGTGAGGTAACACAAACGCCTCAATACTGCAGCAAACGAGAACGAAGGTAATCGAAAGGCCCGATTTTTTTTGCTAGTCACAATCATATGAAGCCAACACGCAATAACGTTAATGGAAGGATAGGGGCGTATAACTGTGTTTCTTTATTTGAAACGTTGAGATAATGAGGGAAAGGTAAATGAAAGTGAATGAAACGATAGGTTGCCGCCGGTTTGAGGCGAAGCCCCATCATCGGCATTACGCGTGCGATGCTCTGCCAATTCAGCTACGGCGGAGGCTATCGTGTGCTTGAACTTGAGCTGGCAGGTGGAGGTTCAACCGGTGACACTCATGACAAGATGCGATGTCATACGCGTCATACAATTTTAAGTTTGTGATTTGTTGTCATTTGTCATGCAACTATGATTAGTTGCGTTGGTCCAGTCGTTTGCAAACCTGTCAACTTCTCATGCATGTTCTCGGGCAATTTCAGGTGTACTTATTTATTTATGGAACTGTGCATGTATGGGATGTCTGTGCATGTTAGTGCGTGTTCTTGTACTGTATCTTGTGGTTTTATTTGCGTGGATAACTTTATATATATATTTAGGCACTCTGGCTGTATTCAGTATCTCTCGGTGCATTTGTGTGATTTTAGTTTGTTTGCCATGTGACGAGGAATAGCGGGTGCCACATAAAGAAGCAACTCCATTTTACAAATTATGTCATTAAATATTGCCACGTGTACTTGTTTATCGTTATCGGGCGACCACGTTTCACCGCCTAATAGATGTTATTGCACAGCGCAGGACGCGCCTGCATGTATAGAAAGTTTCTGGAATGTTATCGATGGTTCCATCTGCTCTCTGTGACCGAACCTTCCGTATTCTGATTACACGTATGCGCGACGCGAATAACGTAGAACGCTGTGGAAGACACACGGGTCCCAGCGAGAACACTAGAACATTCGACGACTGATGTATAAAAGCCGTCGCGCTTGACCCGCTGATCAGATGACCGACGATCGCCGACTGTGTTCGCCGCTATCGTTTTGATTTAAGTGTAATTTGCTTTTGAAGACACAAGTTCCCCCAATAAAGATTTAGTTTCGCCATTTACAGTTTTGCTACTGTGTTCGTGGAGGTGCTAGGGCGTTCATGTACCGAACGCCCCCGCAAAGCAGCGATCCAAGCCCAGAGCCTGAGGACAACACCAACGTCGCCAAGGACCAGCGAGCTAGCCGTAGGCAGCAATGCCTACTACCGGAATACGGGCCTCTTCCCGAGAAGACCAGAGGGGTCAAGCGCAAGTCAGAAACCCCAATGGCTCCAACATTCTGCTGGAACAACCTCGGGACCCACCAACCTTTCATGGATCATCGTCTGATGATCCAGAAACCTGGCTCGAGACATGTGAAAGAATCGCGGCTTTCAACAACTGGGATTCCAACGTCCAGCTGCAGCATGTATACTTCGCCTTAGAAAACGCCGCCAGGACGTGGTTTGATGACCGGGAGTGGACCCTGACAACGTGGGACCCGTTGCGTAGTTCCTTCCGGCGGACTTTTACGAGCATCGTGCGTAAGGAAAGGGCCGAAGCTATGCTAGAAGCCCGAGTACAACTGCCCAGCGAAAACATAGCGATCTTCACCGAGGAGAAGACGCGCCTGTTCCGCCTCGCCAACCCGAAATGTCCAAGGAGAAATAGCTTCGCCTACTCATGCGTGGCGTTAAGCAAGAGATTTTCGCCGGAATGATACGAAATCCACAGAAAACCGTCGCCGAGTTTCTTCACGAGGGCACGAGCATCGAGAAAACTCTGGAAATGCGGAACTGGATATTGAACTGCCGCGCAAGCCCAGGAAACTACGCCGAAGTTCAATCATTGGCCACCGACGACCTACGCGAGACCATTAGAGTGGTTGTGCGGGAGGAGCTACAGAAGCTGTTCCCTTTATCACAGCCTCAAGTGGCTTAAATTGCCGACGTCGTACGTGAGGAGCTCTAACAACAACTCGGAGTAACCCCTGAATCTACGCAGCCTCAGCCACAAGCGATGACATACGCCGCTGTAGCCCGTCGTCACGCTCCCCCTCCACGCCCACGGCAGGGCCCAGTGACGACAAAGTTCCGTCGTCCACCACCACCACCGCCGCCAGCACGCCAACCCGTCGCCCCACGCAGCATTCCAAGAAAGACTGACTTTTGGCGCGCCCCCGACCACCGTCCTCTTTGCTATCACTGCGGAGAAGCCGGGCACATCTACCACCGATGCCCTTACCGCGTGATGGGACTGCGAGGGTTCGCCATCAACGCTCCGCGCCCACAGCAAGGCGAACACCCACGTAACATCACCGACTATCTCGCTGCCACACAGTGGAACCCTCGACGACTGTCCCGTTCGCCATCACCAGGCCGCTACCTGTCGCCGCAGCGCCGTACATACACTGGCCCAGCCCGGGGCCAGTCCGTCAGCCCATACCCGGAAAATTAAAGGCAGCAACCGATGGAGGTGTGGTTGCTGTTCGTCGAACTGACGAAGATCCTCCACCACCGACGAGGATGCCGAAGAGACGACATAACAACGACACGCCGCCGTCCCGATGAAGCCTAGAAGCAAAGAATACGCCGACGAAAGACGACCCGACGACGCCACGTACCAGCCACAGGTCAACGCGACGCAGCCGTGATCCAACGCCAAGACCTAACTGTAACGCAAGCCACAGAACTACCGACCTGGACGTGCTACTCAACGGTCACGCAGTCACCACCTTAGTGGACACAGGCGCCGATTACTCCGTCGTGAGTGGACACATCGCCGCCCAGTTAAAGAAAGTTAAGACTGCATGGGAAGACCCTCAAAGTCTGAGCACTGGAGGACACCTCATTACGCCGACTGAAATCTGCACGGCAAGAATTACCGTTCATGACCGGACTTACCCTGCCATCTTCGTTATCCTCCAACAGTAATCACGAGATATTCTCGGCATGGACTTCCTGAACCAACATGGCGAGGTCATCGACCTGAAGTCGAAATCGATAACGCTGTCGGAAGATAAAGCGTTATCGCCGGAGAGCTCTAGTAGCCACCACGCCTTGAGTGTGCTCGAAGATCAAGTGAGCATCCTACCGCGCTCCAGCATTATTATTTCCGTCGGCACCGAAACACCCGCTGACGTAGAAGGCGTCATCGAGGGTGACCAATGTCACCCGACCATGACTCGACCATGACCCGACCCGACCATGACCCGACATGACTGGACCATGAAATTTGTGTCGCAAGAGGGATCGCTGGACGGCACGGATGAAAAACGGAGATGCTAATGACCAACTTCAGCCAGGAGTTCAAGTACGTCAACAAAGGCATAACAATCGCGTACATCGAGGAAATTGTGGAAACCAGCAATGCGTTTGTCCTCTCGTATTCTGCCGCATCTACCCTGACGACCATAGTTCCCGAAAGAGACTTCGACATAAATTCAAGTCTCCCCATGATTAAGCAGCCAACACCTCAGGAATATTCTCCGACGATACAAAGAGTGTTTTTCGACGTCATTGAGGATTCGACAAACACTAGTGGCAAAGCATCGCATAATAACTGAAGAGTTCGCTCGACCACTCCGCCAGAGCGCTTACCGAGTTTCGACGCGAGAACGTGACGCTATTAGGCAATGAATCGACGAAATGCTGCACGACGACATCATCCAGCCATCGAAAAGCCCTTGGGGATCCCCTGTAGTCATGGTGAAGAAAAAGGAAGGAACCATACGTTTCTTGTTCAATTATCGTCGACATAACAAGATCACGAAGAAGGACGTATACCCTCTTTCGCGGATAGACGACGCATTGGATTGGCTCTGCAAATCTAAATACTTCTCATCGATGGACCTCAAGTCTGGCTACTGGCAAACAGAAGTCGACGAGAAAGATCGCGAAAAGACCGCCTTCATCACGCCAGACGGCCTGTATACAAGTTCAAGCTCATGTCATTCGGACTGTGCTCGGCGCTTGCAACGTTTCAGCGCGTCATGGACACGGTGTTAGCAGGATTGAAGTGGCAGACGTGTCTCGTTTACTTGGATGACGTCGTCGTCTTCGCCAGAAATTTCGGCGATCACCTTAGGTGGCTTGCGACAGCATTAGAGGCCATCAAGTCATCAGGGCTCACTCTGAAGCAGGAAAAGTGCCGCTTCGCTTACGATGAGCTTCTGTTCCTAGGCCACGTCATCAGCAAATCTGGAGTCTGCCTCGACCCGCAGAAGACAGCTGCCATCGCAAAGTTCCCGCAGCCCATCGACAAGAAGGCAGTGCGTAGATGTGTAGTATGCGTATTCCTTGGCATGTGTGCCTACTATAGGCGCTTCGTCAAGGACTTTTCACGCATCGCGGAGCCACTAACACATCTAACCAAATGCGAGGTCGAGTTCAAGTGGGAAACGCCGCAGGCCGACGCATTTCAAGAACTCAAACGACACATGCAGTCGCCGCCGGTACTTGCACACTTCGACGAGGACGTCGATACCGAAATCTACACTGACGCCAGTAGCCTAGGCCTCGGTGCCGTCCTAGTTCGGAGGAAAGACGGACTTGAACGGATGATATCTTATGCCAGCCGGTCGCTGTCAAAATCGGAAGGCAATTATTCTACGACTGAAAGGAATGCCTCGCCATCATTTGGGCTAGAGCAAAATTCCGCCCATACCTATATTGCAGGTCATTGAAATTCGGCAGCGACCATCACGCTTTGTGTTGGCTAGCAAATTTAAAGGATCCTTCAGGACGGCTGGCGCGGTGAAGCCTCAGACTGCAAGAATATGACGTCACGGTAATCTACAAGTCCGGACGAAAACACTCTGATGCCGATTGCCTATCACGCGACCCCATCGATCCCCCGCCGCAAGACGACGAGGGTGATGACGCCTTCCTTGGAATAATAAGCGAGGAAGACTTCACTAAATAGCAACGAGCAGACCCGGAGCTAAAAGGCCTTGTCGAGTATTTGGAAGGGAACACCGACACTGTCCCTAGGGCTTTTAAGCGCGGATTGTCTTCGTTCACGCTACAAAATAACCTGTTCGTGAAGAAGAACTCGCCAGTTCGCGCCAGCTACCGTCTTGTTCCGTCAGCGCTGCGTCCAGAAGTACTCCACGCCCTACATGACGATGTAACCGCTGGGCACCTCGGATTCTCCCGGACGCTGTCGAGGATACAGGAAAGGTATTACTGGCCGCGTCTGACCGCCGACGTCGTCCGTTACGTCAAGACATGCCGAGACTGTCAGCGACGCAACACACCACCGACAAGGCCAGCAAAATTACTACAGCCGATCGAACCCCCTTGCCGACCATTTCAGCAGATGAGGATGGATTTGTTGATACCATTTCCGACGTCAACATCCGGAAATAAGTGGATCGTTGTGGCGACGGACTATCTCACCCGCTTCGCTGAAACTAAAGCTCTACTGAAAGGCAGCGCAGCCGAAGTGGCGAAATTTTTTGTCGAGAACACCCTGCCGCGATATGGTGCCCCAGAAGTCCTCATCACCGACAGAGGAACGGCCTTTACAGCAGAGCTCACCAAAGCCATTCTGCAATACAGTCAGACAAGCCACAGGAGGACAACCCGCAGAGGAATGGTCTCACGGAGCGCCTGAACAAGGCCCTCGCCGACATGCTAGCAATGCACGTCGACGTCGAGAACAAGACGTGGGACGCGATCCAGCCGAACGTAGCCTTTGCTTAAAACACGGTGGTGCAAGAAACAACACAGATCACGCCGTTCAAGCTGGTTTACGGCCGTAACACGACGATGACTCTCGACGCCATGCTGCCGCATGTCACCGACGAAGAGAATCTTGACGTCGCTACCTATCTCCAGTGAACCGAAGAAGCCCGACAGCTCGCCCGCTTACGGATCAAGAACGAGCAGCGTACTGACAGCCGACACTACAACCTCCGACGACGCTACGTCCAGTACTAGCCTGGCGACCGTGTTTGGATTTGGACCCCCATACGACGACAAGGACTAAGTGAGAAAGTATTGCGACGCTATTTCGGACCCTACAAGGTCATCCGACGTATTGGCGCACTGGACTATGAGGTCGTGCCAGACGGCATTTCGCACTGACAGTGGCGCCGCGCACTATCTGAAGTGGTCCACGTGGTGCGCCTTAAGCCCTTTTACGCACGCTGACAAATTTCCTTATTTTGTTATTTCTTTGCTACAGGTGTTTTTCTTTATTAGTTTCGTTTGTTCCCAGCATCGGGTCGATTCTATTGAAGAGGGGGCATTGGGGACACGTGTACTTGTTTATCGGGCGACCATATTTCGCCGCCTAACAGATGTTCTCGCACAGCGCAGGACGCGCCTGCATGTATAGGAAGCTTCTGGAATGTTATCGATGGTTCCATCCGCTGTCTGTGACCGAACCTGGTGTATTTTGATTACACGTATGCGCGACGCGAATAACGCAGAACTTTGTGGAAGACACGCAGGTTTCAGGGATTACACTTGCCAATACTTGCCATTTCAAAAGTATCTCAGTAGTGCACAAAATACCTAAAAGCGTATTTAGTTACCTTTAATATATTTCAAAAGTACAGAATACATTGCACGAGCTAAACAATGTTTTGGATCACTGAAGAGCCTTACCTAAAAAAACAAAGGAAAAATGAAGGCCGCCACGATCATGGTTCGTAAAATTCCAGTACACTGCACGAGTCAACTACTTAGAAGGCAATGCATTTCCGCACCTTTCACCAAGGCACTCTGAAAAGTACCTTAACAAAGAGTACAAAATACCACCAAAAATACTTAAGTTGTCGTACTAAATACCGTACGGCAAAATTATTTGCGACATATATAAATACAGAAAAAAAATTGAGATAGAGTGGTTTGAACAGAGAATTTATTATATTTATGTGTGCTTGTTGTCGAGTGAAAATGCCACAATAAAAATTTGAAGTCACACTTTTTTTCTGCGGGACGCAACTGTAGGAACTCGCTAGTCGCGTAATGCCGAAAATCGATTTTTTCCTTTTAACCAAACTCGACTAGCAAGAATAGAAACAACAATGGACGTGGGAAGCAGGATACCGTGAAAAAAATTAAGTGTAAATTAGCGACTGCAGCGCTGTCATCTATCAGGGAACGAAGAACGCTAACAACACTAAAACAGAAATTCTCTACTTATTTGTCTGTCGTAAACATGTGTGGCTGTTGCTTGCGGCCACCTATGGTAAAATGAAAAAAAAAATCTAAGTATTCTGGCGCCCACAAGTTGGAGTTTGTATCAGTTGCAACTCTTGTTGTTTCTTGAGGTTGCGTTTTATTTTTATTTTTTCCTAGGTATTAGGCACGCGCCTTTGGCATGCAACACATGAAATGTATAGGCCGGCGAAAAAGGGAGACAAGGAGAAAAAAGGAAAAAAAAATTCTCTCCTCTACGTAATCTCACTTGAGTGGAGGAAGTTGGTATCCCGAGATTTAGGGCTGGGGTGGCCCTTACGCCTTCCTTAACCCGGCCCTGGGACTTCGCACTTGAATGCCTTGCGATGAGCCCAAAGTGCCCTGATGCCGTGTCTGTAGCAGATACTCGCCATTTGTTGTTGCTATGTAGAGGTACCAAGGCCACACGAGAGAAAGCGTTTACATGTACCGAAATAAGGTCAGACCCGCCCACGTATTACGGTTGCTTATGTATGATAAGTTCAACAGGCAACTCACGAAGTTTCTTCGCAAGGAAAGCCTGTACGAATTTATTTAACTATTATATGGCTAGTGGCAATTCAAATTCGAAATATATATATAAAAAAAGTGCTTCACCCTCTGAGCACGGCATGTACGCTGTGCGTGCGGGTGTCGCCTCACAGACAAGCGTGTAACACTGGCGGATTTTTTCCGGATTGGGAGACAGTACTCACGTGTTAGTATCGCCGTCGTAGCATGGCCAAAACAAATGAAGTGCTTACCTGAAAGAAGAAAAAGAGAAAAGTTTTTTTTGCATACTATAAATAATCAATACTGTGCAAACACTTGCATAAACGCAGATAGCAATAACTTACTGCACAGGAATATCTGAAATACGACAAACAATTTGAAGCATTCTCGTGATAAATTTTTTTTTTTGCTGTCACGATCAGAGCCGGCGCAGACTGGCAGTCGCTGCGAGTAGGCCTGACTTTTTCGCGCTCACCATTCGGTTCTCCGGTATACCCAACAAAATTTTTCTGCCGTTCCAACAGGAATCTCTAGCGGCCACAGAATCTCGAAAATGCAGCGAAATTTCTCATTATGACAGATAACCTTGAACAGCCCTTTATTTATGCACGAGATGATTACTCCGCTTCTCAGATACTTAATCTGCAACTGTAATACTGCAACGCACGCACGCACACACGCACGCATGCAGTGTAAGTAAGCCTAACCACGAGCCAAGCTGAACACGGTCTGCGCGCATGCCTCTTCAATTTTCTTCGAGCAAGCCACGCATGTCTAAAGACTGCGCATCGGACAGAGAGGCGAGGACATCCGGAAGTTCTCGCGAAGAATCCTCGATTTCTTTCTTTTTTTTTTCGTGGCACGCCGTATAGGCGGCGGCCGAAATCCGGAACTTGTCCCATCGTGTCCGCGTGCGCGCTCCAGAAAAGACACGAGCGACGATGCATTACAAATTGGATTACTACGCGAAGACGGCGCCTTCCGAGCGTCGCTGAATCGCTACTACGCGAGACGCGTAGTCGTTCCTCATCCGGGTATATGGTGGCACTTGGCGCTCGTTGTTTCTAGATTAAGCTATTGAAGAACTCGTTGAGGTATACTTGAAATAGCTCTGCGCAACGGGTGCTTCATTTGCAGGTTAGACAAGCGCGCATCTTAGATGAGACGACAGAAAAAAAAAAGAAGACGAGAGGAAGGTAGACAGGGGACACTGCAGGACACTTGTCTCGCGTCTATCCGCCTTTGTACAACCTAAGGTGCGCGCTTGTCAAACCTGGAATTAGGAACCAACTATAGCCCAGCAACACGTTGTATTAGGAATTGCTCATTTATGTTATATCGGCGCGCGCGCTTTCTCGTGACTCAGTTCTGTAGGCACTGCGTAGGACATTGTGGATGTTAAATTGCTATATTTTTTTTATATTACACCAGTAAAGGTGAAATAAACACAATATAATATTTCGCACACGCACGCACGCACGCACGCAAACACACACACACACACACACACACACACACACACACACACACACACACACACACACACGCACACACACACACACACACACACACACACACACACACACACACACACACACACACACACACACACACACACACACACACACACACACACATTTTGCGAGATAAAATACAGGTTGAACTTATAACTGAGCCGACAGTTGTGGCGTACTTCCTGCGGTGTAATTAACGGAAAGCGGATGAGGGACGACATAACCATGGGACAACCTACAAATTGTGCTCAAATAGAAAGAACTCAAAAAAAAAAACACGACGCCACAGAACGTGCTCACAACTAAATTTATTCAGGAACACAGCCAACGAACGCGCATCATTCATATTATATACTTCCATCGACCCTGGCTTATATGTATTATTTGTTCCCACCAACATTTCTATTTCCTTTTCTCAGTCCAAGATGCCTTATCATGGTTTACCAGGTCAACATCACACAAACCTCCCTAGGCTAGATCGCCAGTTTATATGAAATTGTGCAGTTTCTACGATATTGACATGTACATAATATTTATTCGATTTAGCGTGCTTCTCACTTTTGGAAAAAAAATCGCTAAGGCATGACATGCGCTTTAGAATTGAGTGCGAAACCTAAAATTCAATTGGTGATGTCCAAATGTCACCACCGATCTCGAAGGCCGCGCTTTGCCTTACTGCGGGTGCCATCAGTGGACACTATTACTGGCTCTGGTAAAAATCGCGCGTCCAGCGACATCCAAGGGTGCGTTAGAATTGAGTAGGCGCGGCATCTGCAACTTTACTGATAAAACTTGGAGCTGGTGAAAGCTGGAGGGCGTTAAGAAACGGGACGTAACAGTGCCCCCGTCGATTTCTAAAAAAAAACTAGTTAGGCGTTCAAAAGCGTTACGCTTTGGGCGAGGTGGTTGTACATGGTTCTTATTAGACTTTTGTGGAAGCGTATATACATGTCGCTGTTACAATAAAAGCCAGTTGAAGTTCCCGCATCTTTCGTGTCCCTTATTTTTTCGACGTCCTGCCTTTGTGCGCCCAAAAGTCTAATAAGTTAGGCTTTGAGACTCATTTTTCAAAATCAGTTCCCTGCTACCTTTGTAGCGTGAGGGCAGTGCTTATAATACGCCATCTGTGTCTCCCGTTGACTACAGCTGAACAGAGACGAGATGGCGCCTGCCGGCCAAAGAATCACGGCGGGGCATTTTGAGAGCGCCATTGCTCGTCCACATACCTCGCACTGCCGGTGTCCCTGGGCCAATTACTGCGAGGGAACCGCCTCACGAGGGCGTCCACGTCTATTACGATTAGGAGGCTAGAAAGGCCCGGATGGTTGCGCAGTCACGGAGATCGCAATTTTCGCTGTATTAGCGATTTTATTGGATGTGATATTTTGGCCTCGTGGGGATATCCAACGCGGGACGGCTTTATATTTTTCGCTTTTCTTTTTCAATATTCGTTCCCTGTGCAACGTCTGATCCTTTCCGAACGCTTCCTGACATTAATTCGACGGAGCATATACGATATTCGGGGGCATCGGCTTCGCGTTGTTCCCTGCGATCAATAATTGAATTATTGGTCGATTGGGTGATTGGCTTTGACGAAGAAACTACACGCACCGACTGGATGTCCTAGTGCGGGCGGAGATTCCTTAACGTGCACGCACATATTACAGTTCAAGAATGCTCTTATTTTTCGCTCTTCCATGCAGGGAGTGTGGTCGTCGTGATAGGTAGTCGAACCGCAAACTCGTGCACATCCGCAAAGTACATAGCCACTGGAACACAAATGAAACTGTGATTCACCAATTAATTAATTTGCTTAAGGATGATGGCTACAATGGGTTCACGGCAGCACAAGCATTATGCAAAAAAGGCTGCTACATCAGGAGGTAGGCTGAAAAAGAAAACTGGATTAGTGCCTGCCATATCGTGTTTCTCGCCAGATAATGCGGAAAGGTAATCATGCGTGGCTACGCTCTGGTGAAAACGGCGGACAGAAAAAACGAACACTCGGCAGAGAGAAGACTTAGACGCCGACTTCGCTCCGCTCCTTGTTGCCATTGCGTTAACCTCAGTGTGCTGTTTTTAGAGTGCCACTACCGCCATTTCTATAATGGCGATTGAGTTAGGACCGAAGTCCTACATTTGCATAAACTATATCTGCGTAACTTGTAGAAACTTTCCGAGTCTCGCTTGTTACGCGAGGGTGTCGAGTTCACTCCACGGCTCGCTACAATCGAAGTTTCTCGTTGACGGCTGGGTGTTGTGGCTCGCTGAAATTACGAAATCATTGGTATAGGCCATTAGGGGATAGATTAGTAACGTGTGCTGTCGGATTAGTTGGTACATGGCTGGAAATGATTTTAAGCGCGAGATAAAGCCCGGAGAAATATGGATTTCTGTGTTCTTATAATACGTAAAAAAAGGAAATAAAAGTGCGAGAAAAACCAGAAGTTGCCTTCTTTAGTCTAAAATATAAGCAAGCAAGTTTCGGCGCTCACTGCGAAGCGATTACCTGAGGGTGTTAGACGACTGAGGCTTGCCTGGAAACTGAAACGGATGCCCTCCCGGGGAAGACGTTACGACTATGAGAGCCACTGATCGCTTGCTTTTCACGAGGCTTTGGCCACCCTTGCTTTAAAGCTCTTCCGTTTCGGGAGACTACAGTTAGCCCCTTTTCTAAATAATCATAGAATGGATTCACTATTAATGGTCGTCGTCTCACAAATCTCATGCCGCAAAAATATTTTTGCAAATCCTTCAACTATGAGTGCAATTGTCGCACCGACACTAAGCTTTCTCTCTCTTTTCGTCACCGCTAGCGCTCTGGAAGCTACACAGCTGAGAAGCTAAGAAAGTAAAGCCCAGACCAAACGTTGAGTGTCGCAGCGGCGAACTCTATCGAAACAAATACTGAAACACAGAGACGTACTTTCCTCAATACTTGTTGGCTGTTTACTGTAGGGTTTACCGGTGGACTAGCTGCACAGAAAACGCAACGCTCGTTACATTTCGACGGGTTTAGGACCCATCCCGACTTAATAACAACCTTCATTAACGACGGCGCATCTCTCACATCTCAACGCGCGAAAGCATCGCACGAGTATGCCCAACTGCTGAAAACGAACTACGGACGTCCAAATGAATGTAAATCAAGTGCACCGACCTTGATGCCGGGGGTAGGCGGACTTAAGCATTTTCAGTCTGTTCGAGTTTGTAACTATCATGATCAGCAACGTCATGCGATATTGACGGTGTATTGACGGTGACGCATTGCAGAAAGTGCGCGTCCCTGTCTTTGCTTCGGTTTATCGTCTATTGCTAGTTACTAAGTACCGACTTAACATTCATAAAATCTCTCGCATTCGAAAGCAATGAGCCGGTCACGGGAACGTCCTCGATAACCAAACCACATGGCTTGGATCAACTGTTTTAATTATTGCGGTTAACGAACGGCCGCGCGCTCCGCACCCCAGAAAGTCAACAAAATGGAAATCTTCATCCGCAGAAAAAACAACGAAAAGATAAAAAGTATTGCACGCGCTATGTTACAGCTGGAACCAAACAGTGGTGCCGCTTTTAATCCAAGCGAGCGGGAAAATTATCTCGCACCACTCTTTGTAAATACCCAGTGCTGATTTGAATTCTCGCGCTTTAGTTTCCTTCAAAGAGCGCTCATCTGACTGCAGTTGGAACGCCGTGTTAGCTGATGTGCTAATTTTACTTGTGCGAACGCGTCGTCAAGGGTGTGTGAAGGGCGGTTGTTGATTCCCGAGTTCCCAGAACGATTTCCCGAGCGGTTTCTGTTTGCTCGTCTAGAAGAGAGGGTGAAACGCCCTTTCCTTCTTCGCATTTTTTTCTTTCTTTCTGCCTCGCGGCTTGAACGAGAGAGCGCTCTCTACGGCATTCCTTAATTTAGGCGACGACGACGTTGCATCCCCTTGTTCCCTTTATCCTTCGGCACTATACCCGTTGCTTCCGGCCTTGATGCCCCACTTCCTTCTTTCTTTTTTCGTTTCCCGCGCGCAACCGTTGATGAGTAATTAAGCGTCTGACTTGTTTCTCATCGTTTGCCTTCTGGGCCAATGCTAGTCGTGCCTTTTTCTTGCATTACATTTTCTTTCTTTATTTGCTTTCCTCGAAACTCCGCGCCATAGCTCGAGCGCTCTCGTGTCTCTCTTTGTGTAAGTTAACACTTAAAGCTATCGAAAGTTTATTTATGCGTCGCTGCGTTCTCTCTCTCTCTCCCTCCCCCATCTCTCCCTCTCTACAGTTCTCTCTTCCGCGCCAGGAGATCGCAGACATCGTGTCCTCTTCCCTCCCCACTTCCAGCACTTTGCGGTGAGTCCGTCGGGCGTCCCACAACAATTCATCCGCTGCTGGCTTTGCCCCGTTCGAGAGATATCTTATCGGCGCGAGGCTTTATAATGGCGCCGGTGATTAAGAGCTCGTTTATGAGCTGCCACGCAAAAGCCAAGAAGAGAGAGAGTGCTACGCCGGTACAGTATGAGCTACATGAGAGGCGGTGGCGTATTACGAGGCGAGAGAAAGAGAGAGGGAAAGGCTGACAGACATATATATATATATATATATATATATATATATATATATATATATATATATATATATATATATATATATATATATATATAAAGAGAGAGAGAGAGAGATAGAGAGAGAGAGAGAGAGAGAGAGAGAGAGAGAGAGAGAGAGAGAGAGAGAGAGAGAGAGAGAGAGAGAGAGAGAGAGAGACGGGTCTGGTGCACGAGTATCTAGGTCTCGCACATGCGGTGGTAGCAGTGCCGGCCGGTGATCTGGAAATCAGTGAACTTACTACGCAGACGGAAACTGACAGAGCGGCAGGAAAAGGAGAACGAAATAATCAATAAAACGAACAAAACAAAGTGATGCTTACGTGTAGAGTCGTCGAAAGTGGGGAATAAAGCTCATCTCTCGCGTAGAGTGATGGACGAGCGTGAGTGACGGGCACGTAAATGTCAAAAAACAACTCTTGCAGCGCAGTCGTGCAGTGGTCATCAGAGCCAAAAGGAGAAGCGACGGAAATTGAGGAGGACGCATGCAGGACTCGTTGGTAAGCGAGTACGTACGCGTCAGCCAAGACTGGAACAATGCGATTATTTTTTTTGCTTCACTTTATTGCCGAGGTCTTAATGCCGGATCATTGTGAATCTGCGTGTCCACGTTTTCTCAATTCGCTTCGCTGTTCTTCTTGTTTCTGTTGCGTTGTTACACCCCGCACCTTACGCCAGACCAGGCCTTTAGGGTACACATTGAGGGCATCCTAGACATCGGGCGCCATGCTCATGCGCCCTAAACGGTGACCATCTTTATCTTTTCCGGAATTTTTAAAGATCGCCTGTGGCAGATGGCGTAACTCCTGTCCCTGAACTGGATTATTCGAAGAGGCGGACAGTACTAGCACGATAAATTAAAACGTATATTCAACTAATTAAGAAAAAATTCGCAAGTCATCTTCTTAATTACGTTACAGCACATATCGCAATTTACGAATCTTAGCCGGTGTAATTGCTGAAGTCGGGCATGGAATAGATGGTAGCGGGCCCATGCCGTCGTCCAACTTATCCACGCTGAGGACGTTGTTGAAGGGAGAGACTTATTCTAATCGAGAACGAGGAATATGAGATTTATTTACAGTATCGACATGAGGACGTTACAGTTCATCCGTCTAACTGAGTGAAAGAGGAATGCACACTGAGGAGCTGCCAACGGCTCCTTAAGTACACTCTGTCCTCCCTAGATCCCTAGGTGAGGGAAAACGGCACTTCACCGTCGACCAATTCGGAGCGTCCAAAGTCATCGTAGCCGACCCGCCTTTGAGGGGAAGGGTTTACACACTCACTTCCGCACATGTTTCACTAACCACACCGAGGTGAGTGGGTTCTCGCAGACACGGTGCTGCCCCGAGCAGGCGCCTATTTACCCCAGAGTGGGCTCCGCAGTCAGTGGCCGCCGCGTCTGTCCCTTGACTGACGACTTCTAAGCTGCGTGGGACGGCGCCGCAAGATATCTTCCAGCAGCTCACCTGCTCCAAACAGACAGTGCCGGGGACGGCATACACACTAGCAATACTCGCTCCACCACCCGCACCTAGACATGGTGGCGCCGTCGGGCTGGGGACTGACGTATTGTTGTACTTTCAAAACGAGTCGCCGCAGCAGCCATGGTGGCGCCGACGTCCTGTTGACTCGGCGCATCGTTGTTTTCACAAAGTGAGTCATCGCAGCGGGTCAGGCAGATTTCGTCCCTTCAAAGCGAGTCGTCGAAGCAGACATGGTGGCGCCTTTCCGACGGTCGCTTCCCCGAAGATCGCCAGCCTCCGCAGGTTGAACGTAACACCGGCGAGTCTACAAGATGTATCCACTTAGAATGAATCTCTAGGACTACGCCAGTTTCGAAATGTTATTTGCCAAAATGGGGGGGGGGGGCGGAATACATGGGCATTCCAGTTACTCTTATGATTCAATGCATAGAAGAGCATTTTGTAAAAAAGAAATCACCTACACTTACGGTACTCACTAATGCTAAATTTGTGTGTAGTGGTATACGTGGTTTCATTTCGCAATATATTGGCTGGCACGGACAACATGTCTCGTGCGGCGCGTTGCAAACGGAACGGAGTGTGGTGCGACTGCCTCACTTATCTATAGATCGCAAGAGGCAGAGCGTGGGTGACGCATGGGCGCGACTCACAGCATCCGCCGCAGACAGACCTTCCTGACGACGCGCGCTACTTTGGCACAATCTTGTAGCCACCGTCGCCGCGCTACGCTTTTCTTTTCACGCTTTCCCCATACTCTCCTCCTCCGCTCTTCGCCTCATGGTTCCGGTGCACCCCTTCCTCTGCTTTCCTTCTCGCCTATTTCCTCCCCCGCTGCGCTCCGCGTTCGCTCTTTTAGCCTTCGCCGTGCTCGTTCATTCGGTTACGCCGACGCTAACGCCTGGAACGGAAACTGCGCCTGAGAGCTACTTTCGAAAAGTAAGTGGAACAACAGGGTATATTTAGGCGCGTTATATCACCAAACTAGTGTCATTCTGGAAGTTAATTCTAAGTGGATACGCCTTGAATGAAATTTTATTCGCTAGTGGAATATGTGTTTCGCTTAAATTTCTCGTGTTAGTAATGTGCGATTCTCTGAATAACCCAGCTCAAGGACCAGAATTATGTTATCTGCAACAGGCGATATTTAAATATTCTCAAAAACTTAAAGGTTACACCCTTTACATAGTACTCAAAACTGCAGAACTCCTTTACTTTTTGTCCGAGAATATATTTGTGTGATTTCAATAAAATCCTCAGTTGATAGCGCGCGTCTGTCTTCCTTTCTGTCGCATAGTAAGTTTATTTTGCGGTGCTTTTCTGAATAGCTGTATACCAGCTCGACATACGATTCTTTTGAAGTTTATTTCTTTCTTGAAGTTCTACTTTATATATTGAGCGGAAGAATAGGTTCTGACACCGATCGGTTACCCTTTTTTGAAAGCAAATTCCCTCCATCAAAAAAATAAAAAATAGAGGATAGGCGGAGATGGGGGAGGGATTCGTATCTAATTGATGAGACAAACAATACTCGAGCAAACCCTATGTAGTCAATGCGAGTTGGCCCGACAAAACCACACTGCCCTTTCCCTGTGCACCTCTCCGCTCGAAAACATAGTTCTCAAAAGACGCCGACATCGAAAGAAGTCTGCTGCCAGCACGACGGCACGGAAATGCGAGCAAACGTAATTGGCTGGCGCATTAATACAATTGCACTACCGAGTTGCACAACGATGTATATGCGCCTTGCATTCTAAGGTTGTCGTCAAGGTGACTGCAGAGGCTCAGTCTCGTGCGTACTAATGGAACTGATGTGAAAGTATATAACCACGGTAAGAAGAGTGAAAGTATATAGCACGCATGCGTTTCCTTGCAGTGCGCGGTTCTGCAGTGCGCCGCTGACACCAATTGCCAAAGAGGCTTCGTCACTGATGACTTTCGGCCAACATGCGGAGCAGCAAGTTCGTCAGTCGATAAAACTCATTAAGCGAGTGGGCGAGGCGCGAGCTCTCTGCAACGATGCTCTGCGGCTGGCCTTTGGTTCTACTCGGAGTACGAGCAAAAAGGGTGGATCGGCAGAATACACAGCCAGAGAAGCGCCGGCGGCGATGCTAGTATCTGTGCCGTCGCGATAGCCCCTGCGGAGATGGCATCGACGAAAAAAAAAAAAGGCTTGTGCATTCAGGCCGTGCCGTTCCGCCACGTCCGTTCCCCGATTCCGGTGAGTGCGCGGGTAGTTTGCGAACACTTGCAGATCAATCGGTTGTCGGTCTATCGCGCCCTCGTGTCACTGGCATAGGCGATGTGCACAAATGTTTCTACGCGAAGACCTGTGCGGGTAAGATGGTGCGCGGTTACCGAGACATATGAATGGTCATGCGTGATAACAAAGTCAAAACAACAGACAGCCGCGGCGATCGCACTCCGATGGGCGCGCGCAACGACCTGCGCACGTGTACACAGATCCTGTAGCAACGGATACATCGAAGACAGCGAAGCCGCGTAAGCGCCTTCTCACGCTCTTCAGAAGTCCGACGGGTGTTTTAGAGCGCAGCTCTTTGGCGTCCGTTCCTGGGTTTCGCGTCGTCGTCGGCGTTGTCGTCGGCCTCGTAACCAGCTCCGCCCCCCTTTCATCCCCCCAGCGCTAGCAGCGACCGACTGATACCGCTGGATGCCGCTGACGCCGCTAGAGAGTCAAGATAACGTGACTGCATAGAACACCGTCGCCGCCATGCAGAAAGAGGAGGAAAGGGTCCCCCCCCCCCCCCCCTGTTCTTGTGTGGCGGATAGGGTGCTCTTCAGTTGCCGACGCGCCGGTTATTTCACGTAGGCCCCGGCACGTCGACGAATACGTGACCACCTTCCCACGGCTAGACCTGGTTCTTAGCGCTGCGGAAGCGAGGGTATCATATTGTTTGTGTCGGCATCGGCGGCGTTGTCCCTGAAACCAACTCCGCAGCTGGGGTTGACTCACTATCGGCGTCAGCGGCATCAGTCAGTCGCTGCTATCTCTTCCCTCCTCCCTTTATCGTGTTGTCCGCTTGCTGCGCGCGCTTCTGCCCCCATCGTTTGCCGCTGGGTGTACACGCCGCCCCCCTCCCCCCTCTTCCTGCGAGTCTCCGGTTGTCAAAGCGCCGGCTCGAACTTAATTCCTTTCTTCGCTCCTCCTCCAATGCAACCCCTGTGCGGTGGCAATCAGAGAGCCAGATCGGTGGCGGCGGATCTGTATATGTGCACCGCCCGAGCCGAAATTGCCGCTGCCGTTCGCCACTGCGAAATTATCTGCCAGTTCTTTCTGAGCCATGAGCGAGACGACCGATGGAAGTCCTCCGTCTGCTGCTGCTGCTGCTGCTGCTAAACGAGCTGCCAGAGCAGAGGCCCAGCGCCGTCGCCGTCAGAATCCAGAGGTGCGTGCCGCCGAAGCAGAAGCTTACCTAGTGGAGTCTTTGTTAAAGGAATACGTGTGAAAAATAAAAAAAAATTCTGTGATAGCGCATACATGTGTTGCTCGATTTCTTTGCCTCAATCTATCGAAAAGGTGAAACAGCTTATTTGCTGCGCTATAATTTCGCATTAGGAAGTAACGTAATCGTCGGTAATTTTTTTTTTCATTGTACGTAGTCTACGCAAGGCTTTTTGTAAACGCAACATCTTGGGTAGACTTTGCGTTTGCACCGGGTCTCTCCAAAACTTCACTGTATTGAAACTTAGTACTTTTATACGCTCCGCTATGTCCAACGCATGTTCCTCTATGCCATGTTCAGTGCGACTTAGTTGAATAAGCTATGCAATGGTAATTTTAGATGCCACTGGGCTTGCTCGAAATCGACCACGCCGCCACCGCCGCCGCCGCCGCCGCCGCCGCCGCCGCCGCTCGAAGACCCTTGTGGAACTGGTCTATATACACAGCTTCGCTGTTGAACACTCATGCACGCTAAGTGATCCCGAGTTAAGTTAACGCTGAGCCCTTCATAAACAGCGTTCCTCAGACGTCACAATGCAGCTTCGGGTAGTCCAATCCAGACAGTTAACTGTAGAAGATTGTTTGCAACCAAACGACTTAAAGGACGACGACATTTCCAGCTTCCTCAGTAAAGTGCAGGTCACAACAGGTAATAGCTTCTTCGAACTTAAGTTACGCTCAGTTTAGCGGAACAGACGAGATGATTTCAGCAAATGGCAGCTTCTTGTGTCGCTTTATTGTGGCGCTATTCGAACTGGTCTACCATTAGGGGAGTACACACTTCAGCGTTACTCCGAGAACTTCTCCGCGACGCTCGCTGAAAACTTTTCTATCTCGACGTCAGTATTTCTTTCTTCCTTTTTTTTTGCCAGCTTGGCGTCGATGACATTGCAAGTGTCGCAACAGATGCCGTCGACTGTTGAGACGTTTCCACTTTTGTCCGCTACGGATTCTGCAGAGTCTGCGCTGCTGAAACTGGATTAGTCATACCGTCCAACCTGCGACGTTCGCAGCCGCCGAAAACACGACAGCGCCGAACTTTGTCGGCACTGACGTAGAATTTCCCAATAAACGGTTGCGCGAGTGCGCATGACAACGTCAGTTTCAGAAAGTTACCGGGTTTGACAGCTGCGTCGACGTGAAAGATTGCTTGCAGCGTAATGCGAGATGGCTACGTCCTGTCAGAGTTATTGCTCGCGAAAGTGCGCACAGGACGGCTTTATTATACATTTTTTCTTGGTGTGGGACGCCCCGCATCAAAACTGACTGAGCTATTAGTAGTGTAGCTAGATATTTTTTTTTCGCGAGCTCGCAGCCCTACCGTTGTAACGAAAAACAATGCCAGGAGAATTCATCACAATGGCATTGCACAAACAGAGAAGAGAAAATGATAGAGGAAACGCAGGGACGCTAACGAGATGAGAGCTTAATACATTTTACTGGGAGTGGGGAGAAAGAGTGTTTTAGAAAGAGGATAGAAAATAGAGGGAGGTAAACAAAATCAGGAAGACCTTTCATTGAAGGCGTTCACACAAGCTGATGGATTGCAGGAAGCACTAATGGTTGCATGGTCTTCTGATGTTATGATGCGCCCCGTCAATGTTATAGAATTCTCTATTTCACAAGAGGCCAGTCTAACTGGTTGACCACGACGGAGAGTGAGCATATTTGCACACGGTGCAACGGGCACTGGCACAGAATATGACGGATGGTTTCCTCTTCACAGCTGCGTGGTCACAAGCTACGGTACATATCGGCCATCCGTATATATGTGGAACACGTAGCTATTGGTGAGCGCCATGCCCAGTCATTGTGTGCTGAAAAGGGATGTGTCTCTTCGGGGCTGTCTTGGTAGAAAGTAGCATTCAGGGAATGCAGTCGGGCGTGTCCGATTTGCGCCCACGGCATTCAGTGAAGTGCGAGTATCTTTGCCTCACGCAAGATGCGTCACGAGAGCGATTTCGCATGAGACGCCTTGCACTATGTGAAAGCTAAAAAAGAAAAGAAGTGTGATACGCAGTTTAAGTTAATTAGTAGTGGGAGACGCATTCGAACCGTCCATCCGAGCAAGTACCTTAGGAAGATGTTGCCCAGCGCAGTCGAGGTGACATGTGCCGAAATTTGTAAAATGAACTCCGTTGGGTTAAGGTGACTCACAAGTTTGATTTTGCTCAAGGCACCTGACGTTCCACACTGACGAATTTGACGTTGGGACAGATAGTGACACTGACATAGCCGATTGTTTCCACAGAGTCTTCAGTGCGTTGTTATAGCCCACTCTCAGACGCTCATAGGGGCGTCTGAGAGCTGTAGAGAGCGAGCTTCGGAAAACGCTGGATTATTCAAATGCGTAAATAATATTAAAGTGATGCAGAAGTAAAGTACGCATACTGGTGAACCATGCAGGAAGCCTTAAGAGAATTTATTTTCTTATTTAGATCATTGACTTGTAAACGAGTGCGTTTCGAAAAAATAAATAAACGCATAGCGGGATTCCGTGCGCATCTGAGACAGGAAAGAGAACGGGTGACTGTGCGAAACAAGCCAAATATCGAGTCTGATTTTGAATAAGGCCAAGTGTAATGAAGCTTCGAGCCGACGGAAAAAGAGCACGAACGACAGGGCACAGAACTTCCCTGAGACGACGAGGGGGGCTAGGATGGCTCGGCATGTTACGGCGCTCACTTTCGTTAAGCGAGGCTTTGCATTGGCGATGAAACAAGGCTCTATGAAAGCAAGGCTTGTGGCGCCTTGGTTTGATAGGCGTTCGGCAGGAGACAAATCGTTTGTGGATACTTGTTTTCTTACTCACTCGCTAAAATTGTCGAAGGGATCGCTCGACGAGAGGCGCATTAATCTAATTGGTTACTATCTGTGTCGTATGAGGTCACATACACGGCTCTGTGTTTCGTTGTTTTTAAGAGTCGTAGAAATTCCTTCGTCGGCCTCTGCTGTGATGTCTTACGAAGCCGGCGTTCCGAAGTAGGTGGTCCTCATGGTAGTCCGCGATGAACGCATAGTAGCGCAGTTGTAATCGGTCGTCTCTGCTCCCTGTATTCTATAACTGTATGGCCCCACGGTATAGTGAAAGGCCTCGGATTAATTTGCCCACAATCGTTTTCTTATATTCCACCACGTCCATATCATTCTTTATTGGCTGCGAAACGAAGGAAGTTCGGCCTCTTGAATTGAAAATATTAGAGGTGGAAAATAACAGCGTAGAGAAAAACGGAAATGAACTTACAGAACATTGTCGGAACGAGTGCATCACAAAATAACAAAACACTGTCGGAACTCCGCTATATGCACACTCATCGGCATGTGGCCATCGTGACCCAAAGTCTCGCTGGTGTTCTCTTGTTCGGCAGAAGAACGCCACAACCATTGCACCACCGTGGAGGGGCACCAGACCGAGGAGTGAAATTAATAATGGACGGCAAAATAACAGGCCGAAGAGGTAGGAGCACTCGATTCACTCTCACTCGCCTCCCTATACATTGCAAAATAACTTGCACCCTCAAAAGCGAATAGGGGGCGTAAATCACTTTAAAACTCGAAAAAAGAAGGTTGTAAGGGCGTGAGCTATAGACCGATTTACATCATATTCAAGTTTAAGAGTTTCAGTTATTTTACGGCGGAGTTCTCGCACTTTTCCGAGTCGCGGACGGTTCCCACAATTGAAGCCCTTAGTGCTTTCTTTTTGTACCATTTCCCCATCTCCCCTCTTTACACACACTCTCGCTGAGCATTTCCCGCCGTTCGCTTTCTCTCTACCACTCGTATTTCTTATAAGCTATAGGCACGTACCACTACTACTGTCTCTACGTTCTGTAAACAGAGGCGTTCTGTGCACTGCAAATCACGCTGTCTCCCGCGTAGGTATTGTGCCACAGGCTGAGGGCGGACGGCGGTATGAGCTCGGGCCTGCGCACGACATCGGCATGCAAGGGTATCGAGCGACCGACAGAACGATCGACCGACCGACTCAACTCGCCCTCTGAAATGCCCTCGCCTTTCTTTCTTTCTTTCTTTCTTTCTTTCTTTCTTTCTTTCTTTCTTTCTTTCTTTCTTTCTTTCTTTCTTTCTTTCTTTCTTACCAGAATCGTGCGTTGCTTTTGCATTGAAATAGGCTTGCTCATCCGACCTACGTGTACTTCCCCTTCATACTACCCTCGCGCGATACTACTGGGACAGGTAAATCCCCGGATGGGAAAGCTGGCGCTCGTTTTTTTTTTTCTTTGGCCGCTTTTGTGCGACTGCATTCGCTTCTTGTTAAGTGTGTGCGCCATGAAATATTCTGCGCTGTGTTCTTTCCGCGCTTCTTAGCGTTTGAATTGCATGGAGTGTTTTGTTTTCCTGCTAGTTCTTACGGGAGAGCATACGGACCGTGGAAGCTTTGTATAAGCATTCCACATACCTGCGTTAACTAGCACGAACAGAAGGCAGCTGACTTTGGCGATTCCTTTCGTTCTAAACTCAGTCACTGCAACAGCAGCATTCTCCTACAGTGAAGGGCAGCCATCATTCTCCTGCAAGATTGTCCGGTAATGTTCAAATTCTGCTTTATAATTGACTTGTCTCCCAACTTCCAGAGTACCGTGGCATTGTGTGGTACACAACTGGTGTTACCAATCTAAAAAGTAGCGTATGCTTCAGAAGAGAGCTTTTCGGTGTATATCAATGCCCCTTACGTCTAACTTACATCTGACCTTTTTCTTACGTATGATGTTTTGCCTGTGCCTTACTTATTTGACTACAGACTAACAATGATGTACAAACGCTTCCTCCGTTATAACGAAAATTATTTTCTCGCGCAAGCAAACTTGAAAGGAAATCCGTTTATAAAAAATAAGAGGTTCAAAGAACCACGGGATGTGTTCACCCCCTCCCTCCCAAAGCATACAGTTATACACACACATTACCTCACACGAATACTGTACTAAGAAATGAGCTCTTTATTGAGGATTTTGGTCCTCTGTGCGCTTCTACTAAAATCATAAGGTGTTATTGCCGCGACAACCTGTCCCCCCCCCCCCCCCCCCCCCCCAAGAAGGGTTCCTTCACTGTATTATTCGCATGAAAGTTTCCTATTGCGATAGCAATTATATGGACACTCCAAGCGAATTCTATGCCGTCATCGTCGCCGTGATATCACGCATACGGGATGTCCTAGCTCATTTTTGCCAAAGTTTACAAATTTGCCGATGCACTCTAAGACGATGCGATCAAATGCATGTTGCTGACTATAGTATCGAGTTAGTCACACTGTTGTTTTGAATTCTTCTTAGTCGCGTAATCAGTCAAAATTAATTAATTAACTTCTGAAGCAACGAAGTTAGGTAAAAAATTCCAATTAGAAGGTTGCGGAGCGGTTTGAAAGGCGTCCGATTAAACAGTTTCTAACTTTCTATATATTAGGTATTAGTTGTTTCCCGCTTACTGCACATGCTTGCATATATATATATATATATATATATATATATATATATAGTTAATATATGTCAGGTCAGCGGCGTAATGCAAGAAAGTGGTTAGAGAAGGTGCTGCCCGTAAAACTGTCTGCATGCGAGACAACGTTATCTGTAGCCACGCATTATTCTGTGATTTACTGGTGTGCAGTTGAAGAACTACGAGAGGTTAACATAGAGAGGTTATCGCTGCTAATGTCGTCAAACACAGATATACGTTTGGATTCACTCTTAGCTCTTGTGTAATTAGACAATCTGGCTGCTTGGGCGAGTCGGCATTGTAATATAGTTTTATAGAACAATTTATTCTCAGTTGTTTGGACAAAAGCGTATGCTAGTATATATTTTTTTTTGTTCGCGGCGTTTCAAAATTTATGCGATTTCAATATGTTTAAATCGATTATCTTGGTTCATCATGATTATTTCTGGGGGGTACATAGCATGGTGACGTGGAAACAAAGACTTGATAGTAGGGAGTAAGAAAGAACCGAGCAAGCTCTCAAAACGGTGCCGCGGGAGCTCAATTGGCAAGAGCATTGCACGCGTAATGCGAAAACGTCGGTTGGTATCCTATCTGCGGTCAGTTGCTTTTCATCAACTTTCATTTTCCACTGATTTAACATTTGTTTAGTTCAATTAGGAATTACAAATACTTGTCCCTATACTGTCCTTCATGACATTGCTCGTTGGCGTCTAATGATACGACTAATAAAAACCGGGCCCCGCGGTTTGGTCTCTTCTCGTTCATTACACAGATACATACATGCACACACACACGTATGCATGCTCTTATAAGCTCTCCTATCCGGTTTCTATTTCTACCACGGGACCTGATTCACACACAATAACTTTTTGCCACTTTGACGCTCGTAATGCTAACGCATTGAACTGCTTGGCCATAAGCAAGGCGCGCAGATTCATATGGGCCGGTTGTACAGCACGCGTTGTTCTATCACCTGGAACAGCTCTTGCAGAACTGCGTCACTCAGCTATCATTGTTACAATGCAAATAATAACAAATGTACGTTAGCGTGGCTAGTTCATTAGCGCAGCTCTTGTGTAATTAGACAATCTGGCTGTTTGGGCGAGTCGGCATTGTAATTTGCACGTTCATTATATTTTTGCGTTCAACGAGCAACTTGTTAAACTAATGTCAGCGGCGTAATGCAAGAAAGCGGTTAGAGAAGGTGCTGCCCGTAAAACTGTCTGCATGCGAGACAACGTTATCTGTAGCCACGCAGTATTTCTGTGATTTACTGGTGTGTAGTTGAAGAACTACGAGAGGTTAACATAGAGAGGTTATCGCTGCTAATGTCGTCAAACACAGATATACGTTTGCATTCACTTACTGGCTACTTAAAGCGACATTAAAGAGGAAAATAATTTCAACCGTGTTAGTAAATTGCCCCTCTACCAATGCCAAAAACACCATCCTTTACCCCAAGAAGAGGCTTGGTAAGCCAGGAAAGACGCAAGAAAGGAAAGACTGGTGGCGACGCCACCGTGAAGTTCCCGCACCTTCCCGCTGTGACGTCATGGATTTTGACGGCGTCTGCTACTGCTTACCTAATTAACTATGGGGGAAAATGGACTACGCATTGCATTCTAAAGGAGCCAAGGACTGACCATGGCAAGTTTCGAAAAGTTTTATTGAGCGAACGCGTTTTAAAAAGGAAGAATATTGAAATTCGTGAGGTCACACGGACGTACCGGTGCTGGGATTCGGGCGCGAAATGAAAAAAAAAAGTAAATAGAACTTTGATTTTCGGAATAGAAAATGAAAGTCAACATATAATCGCGAAAGCAGTGGCAATACAGAATACTTTATCAGCTTAAACTGATTTAGTGTTTCTTTTTGGTGTCTTTGTAAGCGTGAATTAGGACGTATCTCTCGGCGGGCGAGTTACCGCAAGATGTCTCATATTTGTAACCTTTAGGAGAAACGCTAAAAGCAACAGGAGGAGAAAGCTCTCTCGGGCCGCTTTTTTGCGTGGTAAATTATCACTGCCCTTGCGTGCATGGCTAATGACAACTATTTCAGAGCAAAAATGGGGTCCCAGATTGTGGCAAAGAAACACCCCGTAGTTGCCGAACTGCCAGCGATCGGTATTTTCCGTTGTTTTCTTCTTCCATAGCTGGCTGTGCAACGAAATAGATCGTACGAAGCGGTAACCACGCGAGTATAAGAGGAAGTTTCTTCCAATTTTCGCTTTGACGGCTTTTCGGGCAAAGCGTCACCTCAGTCACAGCCAATAAAGAACGAAGAAAACAGTGAGAGCGGAGAGTAATTGACAGAAAGGATGCGTTGCTGGGCTTCATAAAAGGAGAAGAGCATCAGCCTCCCCAAGCGTCACGCGCATACTTTACAGGAAAGGGGTGTAAAGAAGCGGCCTTGCATACGCATACGAGCGTAAGCTCACCTCGAGGCGTGTTTCCCTTCGAGTGTGTTGTACGACGGCGGCAAAGTCTCTTTCCGAGTCGGGACATCTTGTTCGTTTTATTCCTCTTTAGTCTTAGCTCCTTTCCGACACTCCGAGCGCCAGTGGCAATGGCACAGGGCGCGCTCCATTTCGTAGTCGCGCCACGTCGTCCCGCGGCTGCCTCAGTGCAAACGCCGGTCACGTTCGCGCGCTTTATAATGCTCGAATTTGGAGCATTCAGAGGGCACGACGGGGCAGAGGCGTACGCGGATGACACGGGCGCCGAGGCGGAGGCGAGGTCGCAGCTCGCGCTCCGGTGTCTCCGCGCAGGTCTCGTATAAGCCTGTCGCATACGTGCGTCAGCGTGTGTCCATTAAGAAACGGAGAAATCCTACTTCGAGAGGTTCGAAGAGCTGTAGTCGCAGCATATATACACGTATATATATATATCCTAGCGGGGCCATCGCAGAGTTCGCGGATTACGTCCGATTTGTCGAAAGGACAAATTCTGTGCAGCGTGCGTATATATAGAATGCGGTGTAGTGCGCTCTCCTTTTGTTTTTGTTTTCGACTCGTCGAAGGGAAGCACACATTTCGATGGAGCACGTCGCCGTGTTCTTGTGAACGCAAGGTTTGACATTTTGAACTCTGCTAAGAGCTGTGAGGTGGCGCTTTCTTTTCGAGCGTGTCACCGTTTATTAAAAAAGGAGTAATTGAGCTAAAGGCCTTGGTGAGTCAAGCCAACATACAACATACACATTTTCGAACGCGCGGCCGCCTCACATGCGTACGCTTGCGCACGTTTCAATTATGATTTGCGTTGTTTTTTTCACGCATGCAAGCTTTATCCCTCATTCAGTGACGTGACGAGCAATCGGTACGCAACTGCGTGAAGCGAGACGTCGCGTCATTATATTATGCGAAGCATATTAACGTAGGTTTCGGGCCTTCGCGCGACGCCCGGCGGTGGCCACCATTGACCCTGAAGTGGGGTCACGTGACATGACGTCACGTGATGACGTCACACAGGCTGCAGATGGGGCCTCATATCGCGCCGTCGGTCGCCTCCCGGCGGTGGCCACCATTGACCTTCAAGTGACCTTCAAGTAGGTGACGTGACATGACGTCACGTGATGACGTCACACCGGCTGCAGATGGGGCCTCATATCGCGCCGTCGGTCGCCTCCCGGCGGTGGCCACCATTGACCCTGAAGTGAGATCACATGATGTGACGTCACGTGATGACGTCACACCGGCTGCAGATGGGGCCTCATATCGCGCCGTCGGACGTCGCCCGGCGGAGGCCTCCACGCTTCGGTTCGCGCCGTCGCGCGCGACGCGGCGGCGGCGCCACCATCGCTGCATCACGTGATATGTGACGTCACGCCAGGGATGAAGCGGCGCGCGCCCGCCGTCGCGTCAGTCTCTGTGTCCGCAACCGCGCCAGCGTCTTTGCGCCGGGCGTGTATGCGGTCAAGATGCCTCCAAACGCTAAGGATACGCTAAGGTTAAGCCCAGTGGATGCTTCGCATCCACTGGGCTTAACCTTGATAAGCTTCCAATTTTTTTAATGCAAAGTATGACGCTGCAGTTATCCTTAAGTTGGTGTTGGAATTTTCGCTCGGATACGTGTCACCTTTGTTAGGAAACTAGGGAATTGCGGGGCACTAGGAAACTAGAAAATTGCATTAGTTGGCGCAAAAAAAAGAAAGAAAAAAGAATGATTAGAGATATCAGGGAGAAGCCATCGTACTGGCAGTGGACGCAAAATATGCGGATAATGACGGGATGTCATCTTCACATGACGAATAATCAACACGAAGACCAGCGTTTTATCTAACCTTACTTTAGGCAAGAGAACGACTGGCCACATTAAGGGTAAGTGTGCTCGCGATCGGAGATCGTTGTTCCAAACGCGCGTTCAGTTCGCGTTAAGTTGCGTCTCGCGCGATTTACCTAGACCGCGCCGGCGGGCGCGGCTGACGGCGTATGCGCTGCCTAGGCCAGTCGCGTGAGGTGAAACCGAACGCAAAATGGACGCGCGTTTCGAACAACGATCTCCGACCACGCCCCAGGGAAGCTGTCTTTTGGGCATGTCAAGCGAAGGTTAGCCATCTGATGGCGGTGATCGGGCAATGTGACGTCATAGACCGCATCGCTCGGGCTTTTCGAAAGCTGAAAGGGAAACTGGAAGGGCTATTGAAAGCAAACGGAATGGGATAGCAGAAAAAAAGAATGATTGGCGGTTGTCAGAGGCATAACGGCAAATCGCAAGGACGTCGAAAAGCTCTCCGTGTGATGCACACCAAAGACGTCCAGTGATATAAAGGACGAGCAAGAAGTAAGTCAGGGGATGTGGAAAAGTAAGGAAAAGTCGAAGCGGCGCAGAAATGCGCTCGAATAGCGCGAAAAGTTGGCTGTCGCCTGTTTGATTTCAGCGCAAACTTGTGTGAAGAAGCCGTAGACATTTTCTCGACACTCGCTGATATTTGCGTTTCTTACTCCTACATAGGGCGTGAATAGGAGCCGGGGTGCTTCGTGTCGGCCACCTTCAGCACCATTTTGTATGTTCTTAACGCACTGTCTCCATCTTCGCCTGATCAAAGCTAAATTCCCGCAAAACGAGGACGAATGTTTCTCAATATAGCTAGAAGCTTTTGCTTTCACCTCGGAAGCACATAGGCCAACAAAGATGATGGAAAATAAAGAAGAAAAAAAAAGGCAAGAGAAAGTAAGGAATTCGTCACTCAAAAATCGCTGCCTGGAGAGACCTTTTCTTCCGTTCATAAATATTGAACCACACACGGATGCCATATATATGATGACCCACTCCTGTTGCAAGAAGCATGCCGGGAATGCATCGCTCCGTGCAGCAGAAAGCGTGCCGGGGGCACTCAGAGGTCGTCGCCGTAGAAGAAGGGGGCTGCATGGCGGCGTCCGCCACTGCGGAAATTGATTTTAAAAGGTCGCCTCTCCAGGGAGCGAACTCTTGTCTTTCTGCACTGTACTTTTTCTCCTATACATGCTTCCGTCTGATGCGTTGTTCCGAAACTGCACCAAGTATGCCTTGCGTCGCAACCGCTGCTGTTACAACTTGTGTGCAGCATTGCTGAGGGGAGACGTGCACCGACTTGGCAAAACTCGGCATGGAGAGATTTCCGACGTGCTTATTCTGTTCTGTGCCAAGCGCAACCCCGATACTTGGCGCTGTATGTGCATTGGTGGTATGGAATACGTAGTTGCGGCGCATGGTCATCTTATTTACTTTTTGTATCGATCCGCCCATTCGTCGCTGTTAGAGCACTTCTTTATGTGCTTTTACTGTCATGCCCAGGTTAGGTCCCTATATAGAGGCGCGATTACTGTCTATGCTTAACTAAAGACGCACCACAGCGCAAAATTTCATTGCGCAACTAAATACTTACAAGAAATAAAGAAAGTAGCAAATTCGTACGTTTCACTGGTCGATGAGGTTTAACGTCTCAAAACAGCTCATGGCTCTTCAAGACCAAACAGACAATCGCTTTTCGTCGTGCTCAGTTAGTTGGATAAACAGCCTCGGTCGGAACAAAGGATTACAGAACATCGACGCGACTTTATATAGCATCAGAAGGTCGTGTAAGCGCTACTGCGCTTCTTGAAATCCACCAGCCTGTGTGAACGTCAACGCCTCCCCCCCCCTCCATTCCTCGTACTACACCGTCTTATATTTTTTTTTGCCCACTCTCTCATTGCCCTCTTTCTAATCCCTATTTACTCTGCCACAGTGCAGGGTAGCAAACCGGAAATTCGCACCTAGTAAACCTTCCATGCCTTTGCCCCCTCCCTCTCTCGCTCTACTAGGAACGCCATAGTGGATGGCGCAGATATATCTTTGACCAATTAAGCTTCCTTAACATCCATCCAAAACACGGTACGCCAGCTTTCACGCACCCCGAATCTATCGAAATGCAGCTGCATCAGTCGGGAATCGAACCCGCGGCATCGCGCGCTCAGCAGCATGACGCCATAGCAAAGTAGCCATAGCAGTGAGTGTATACTGTTTGGTTCCCACCGGTGGCATCGGTTGTTGGGAACTCGGCGCTGACGCCCGTGGTTGTACCTGGGTCGCAAGCCCCAAGGGTAGCGTTGGCCTGGCGGCCTGGGGTACAACTGGAAGCATCCGAAGGTCCCGGCAAAGCATGAGTCGACTGGTAACAACAAAACAACTTGTTTATTTTAACATCGCAAAGAGTTGGCGGTCAGGTTGACCGAAGTAGAGAGACGGGAGAGCACTTTACTCAACAGAAGAAATCGGAGGCCTCCTTTTGGCGTCCGGGGGCAGCTGTTTTTATACTCTCGCAGTTGAGGGCAAGAAGGAACCCCTCAATAGACGAGCACGTGAATGTACAATGGGCTAATGGTGACGCACACTGTCGTAGCGCTGCCGGTCGGGCACAATGACTGGAATGAGAGGGTGATCCCTGCTTTCGCATCGCCTGGTTCAGGCACAATGACTGGAAGGGGAGGATGACCCCTGCTGTCGCATCCCCTGGTTCAGGCACAATGACTGGAAGGGGAGGATGACCCCTCCTGTCGCATCGCCTGGTTCGGGCACAATGGCACATACACTCACACACGTACATGAAGACACGTGGCATCGGAACATGCCTGGAAACGCCTGGCGGGGAGCGTTGCGGCGACGCCGCACGGGCCAAAATGTCTGCCGCCCCGCCGCAGTCGCGCCGGCAAAACCGCGTGTCGCAGGCGAAACGCAACAGACCGCCCCGCCGGGGGAAGGAGATCCCGATGGACAGGGGACTGCATCCGCTGTCCGGAGGGATGTCGCTCGATGATGCTCATAACCGAAGTCGGGCGTCCCTCGACGTTTCTTGAGCGCAGCGCACAGAGAAGGCCTCGTTCTCTCGTTCAGGTTCGCACGGGACACTGCAAAGTGACTTCGGGAGAGTTCACATTTTTGTTCTCGTTCCCGGCAAGCGTTAGAACTACGCTGAAACTCAACCGCTCAGTCAGCAAGCACGGCACAACCCTCACTAAGCCCTGCCAGGCTCTTTCCCCTTTTTATACCACTGCCTAGTTCCTTACAGTAGTCTAGCATCACTCAGAACGCGTCCACAAATTGGAAAATTGCACTAGAAAGCATATCATCACTTTGAAACACTAAACAAAAGCAATATGTTAAAAAAAATCCTGCCTCAGGAAGAAAAACATCACTAACAAACAATTTTGAGGCTGATTCCTACGTTAGGGGCTTCGACTTAAGCCATCGGCGTTACCGTTGAGACTCCCCTTTTTGTAACGCACCTCAAAGGAATATTGTTGTAAAGCGAGGCTCCAGCGCAGGAGGCGGCCATTTTTGGGAGAGATGGTCTGCAGCCATTGGAGAGGGCAGTGATCCGTCTCAATGATAAACCTCGAGCCGGCTAGATAGCATGACAATTTCTGAACGGCCCACACGAGACATGCACACTCTTTCTCGGTGGCGCTATACGCCTGCTCACGACTGGTCAGCTTATACGACTAGCATACAGGACGGGGTGTTCTACTTCTCCCTTTTCCCGTTGGCACAGTACAACGCCCATGCCTCGCTCACTAGCATCGCACTGAACAATGAACCCTTTTGTATAGTCTGGCGATCGTAGCACAGGCTGGCTCGTTAGGGCACTCTTTAGGGCGCTAAAAGCTCTTTCCTTTGTCTCGTCCCAGACGACTGTTTGAGGCTCTGTCTTTCTTAGAGCATCCGTCAGGGGAGCCGCGATATCAGAGTACCTAGGGATGTACCTCTGATAGTAGCCGGCGACACCTAAGAACGACCGAATATCGGTCTTCGTGCGCGGTTGCGGAAAGTCTCGCACAGCGGCCACCTTTATTTCAGAGGGGCGGCGACGACCCTGACCAATCACGTGACCGAGGTAGACAACCTCGGCCTGTGCTAACTGGCACTTAGGAGCCTTTACTGTCAAGCCCGCTTCGCGCAGGCGGGTTAGCACTGCCCGCAAGTGTGCCATATGCTCAGACCAGGATGCGGAGAATATCGCTACGTCGTCTAGATACGGTAAAGCGAATTCTTGCTGTCCCCGCAACACTTTATCCATGAGGCTTGAAAAACAGTATGGCGCGTTCTTCAAACCAAAACTCAACACTTTAGGACGGAATGTTCCCATTGGTGAAATGAACGCCGCATACCTACTAGCCTCTTCTGTAAGTGGAACCTGCCAATAACCCCTGACAAGATCTAGGGTGGAAATAAACTGAGCGCTACTAACTTTCTCAAGGCGCTCCTCGATGTTAGGGATCGGATAAATTTGATCCTTAGTGATGGAATTAAGCCTGCGGTAGTCGACGCAAGGACGAGGTTCCTTGCCCGGTACCTCAACTAAAATCAAAGGGGAGGTATAATCACTCTCACCTGCCTCAATAACACCGAGCTGTAGCATTTTCTTTACCTCAGCCTCCATAATATCGCTCTGGCGGGGTGACACCCGATACGCCTTGGATCGTACTGGCTCTGGGGAGGTAAGTTCTATATCATGAGTAAGTACAGAAGTCCTACCAGGCCTCTCAGAGAACAGACCTTGAAACTCTTGTAATAGCTGGTGTAGTTCGGTTTTCTGCTCGGGCGACAGCGGTGCTTTACTGATAAGGTCACTAATGACTTGACCGGGGTCTTCCCTGTTCGTCACTGAGCCTAGTCCCGGAAGCTCGACCGGAAGCTCTTCAGGAACGTTTACCATCATGCACACCACTGCTTCCCTTTGTCTATAAGGTTTGAGCAGATTACAGTGGTAAACTTGCTGTGCTTTCCGCTTTCCTGGCAGACTTACCACGTAGTTAACGTCCGACAGTTTCTGAACAATTCGTGCTGGGCCCTCCCACTGCACGTCTAGTTTGTTGTTTAGCGATGTGCGCAATATCATGACCTCATCGCCCACCTCAAAACGACGGGCCCTGGCTGTCCGATCATAATAAACCTTGGCCCTCTGCTGGGCCTTTGTCATTGCTTCACCTGACAACTCCTGTGCCCTTCTTAAGCGTTCGAGGAGCTTAAGTACGTACTCCACCACGACTGGGTCGTCGCCCCTGCCTTCCCATGATTCTCGAAGCATGCGAAGCGGAGACCGAAGCGAGCGACCGTACACCAGTTCAGCTGGCGAAAACCCCGTAGCCGCATGCGGCGCGGTCCTTAAAGCAAACATCACCCCAGGCAGACGCAGCTCCCAGTCAGTTCGATGTTCAAAACACAACGCTCTCAACACGCGCTTCATGACGGAGTGGAGCTTCTCAACGGAATTCGACTGTGGGTGGTACACTGAGCTGTGTAGCAGCTTTACCCCACACCTTTCGAGAAAAGTTGTCGTCAAAGCGCTAGTAAACACTGTGCCCTGATCTGATTGGATTTCCGCAGGAAAACCAACTCGCGCAAATATGGACAGTAGTGCATTGACTATCTCAACTGAGCTGAGTTCTTTAAGCGGCACTGCTTCAGGGAACTTTGTCGCTGGGCAGATCACAGTCAAAATGTGTCTGTACCCCGTGGCTGTTACCGGCAGAGGTCCCACTGTATCAATAACGAGCCGTCTAAAAGGCTCCGTAATGATAGGTACCAATTTCAACGGCGCCCTCGATTTGTCCCCTGGTTTGCCCACCCGCTGACAGGTGTCACATGACCTCACGAAGTGGTCTGCGTCCCGAAAACACCCTGGCCAATAGTACTCTTGCAAGAGACGGTCCTTAGTTTTCTTAACTCCTAGGTGTCCGGACCACGAACCCCCATGCGTCAAGCGCAACAGATCCTGACGATAGCATTGAGGCACGATCAGCTGATCGAACTCCACTCCTCTGCGGTCTAGATACTTCCGGTACAGGACTCCACCTCTTTCCACAAAACGAGCATTTTTCTTGGCGATACCTTCCTTGACATTGCAGCGTATGTTTTCTAGGCTGCCATCCTTCTTTTGCTCGGCTATCAAAGCCGACCGGCTGACTTTTAGCAACCTATCAAGTCCGTCTGACGTAGGCGCGATGAGCAAATCAGTAGATAGCTCTTCTAACTTTCCCGCATCGGGATTTTCCTCTCCGGTATCTGGCGCCTTTAACGTTACAGACTCAAGTTTATTCAGTTCGGGCGTGCTCTGAATATCAGCTTGCTGCGCCTCTGACCCTTTTTCGTTGTTTGATAACGTCGGCCCCGCAACTACCGCCTTTGCAGCGAGCTCCCGAACCTTCGATATGGTTAAGGCCTGAACACTAGCTTCACCAAACCAAAGCCCCTTCTCGCGCAGGAGGTGATCGGACCTGTTTGAAAATAGGTACGGGTACTGGGGGGGCAGCATAGATGACACTGCCGCCTCCGTCTCAAGCGCTCCGAAAGGTCCTTCAATAAGCACCTTTGCTACTGGCAGACACACGCTATGAGCTTCCACGGCTTGCTTGATCCATGCGCACTCGCCCGTGAACATATGGGGTTCTACATAAGACGGGTGAACTACATCCATCGTAGCTGCGGAATCGCGAAGCACTCGGCACTCTTTCCCGTTCACGAGGAGGTCTCGCATGTAAGGCTCGAGAAGCTTCATGTTCTCGTCAGTGCTGCCTATTGAAAAAAACACAACTTTTGGTGTTGTTTCCGGACACTGCGCCGAAAAGTGACCCGGCTTCTGGCACGTATAACAAACGCGGGCTTGCCTCATCTCGAACCGCTTTCTGCGTTCGGCTTCGGCTGCCGCCGTCTCCTTAGGTTCGGTCGCACTGCTTCCACTCGCATCCGCACTACGCGTGTTCCCCTTTGCTCTCATGGGTGTGAACTTCGGCCTCTCAAACTTCGAGCCAAATTCACCCTTTTGACCGTCCTTAGCTCCGCGAGCCCGACGCGTCACAAACTCCTCGGCTAGCTCAGCGGCTTTAGCCACCGTACAAACGTCTGGCCTATCCAAGACCCAGTATCGCACGTTCTCCGGTAACCGAGTATAAAACTGTTCTAGCCCGAAACACTGCAGAACTTTATCGTGGTCACCGAACGCTTTCTCTTCTTTGAGCCACTCCTGCATGTTTGACATAAGTTTGTAGGCAAATTCTGTATATGACTCACTCTTGCCTTTCTCACTCTCCCGAAACTTCCGACGGAACGCCTCTGCTGACAGCCTGTACTTCTTTAGCAGACTCGATTTCACTTTGTCGAAATCCTCTGCCTCCTCTCTATCCAAGCGAGCGACTACGTCGGCCGCCTCGCCGGGTAACAAAGTGAGCAAGCGCTGTGGCCACGTTTCCCGAGAGAACCCCTGCTTCTCGCACGTTCGCTCAAAGTTAACCAGGAACAAACCAATGTCCTCTCCAAGCTTAAACGGCCGCATCAGGTCAGTCATTTTGAACAATACGCGTTCTCCTGCACCGTGTGCCTGACTTCCATTACGAGCGCGTTCCATCTCTATTTCGAGACGCTTCATTTCCAAAGCGTGTTGACGGTCACGCTCTTCTTTTTTCTCTTGTTGCTCTCGCTCTTGCTGTTCTTTACGTTCACGCTCTTCTTTTTCTTTCTGTTCTTTAAGTTCGCGCTCCTGTCTTTTTGCAGTCTCCCTCTCTTCAATGGTCTCAAGGCATTCCGACAGCTCGTCATCCTCAGCTTCTAACTCAAGAATAGCCTTTAGCAGTTCTGGTTTTCTGAGTTTGTCTGAGACATCCAGACCCAACTCTCTTGCAAGCTCCAACAATTTCGGTTTGCGCAACGACTTCAAATCCATGGCTGCTCTGAATGCTGCTTTCTCTACTGCCTATTATTGTCTTGCCGCAATCTAACCCGGCAGCAACGACAACCACAATTACCAGCTCTGTTTCTGACACTAACAAAAGCCTGGCAAAGCTCAGAAGAAGAAAGTCCCGCACTCACCAAACCTCGCAGCCAAGAGTTCAGCGCAGTCGTTCCGCTGCAGGCAACCAGTCGTCACACAGGGCTCGTTGCACTGCTCCCGGATCGTCGTTGAGCTGCTCAGCATACAGTCAACTGCATCTCTTCGCTGCTGGCCTCCGTTGTCGCGATCTCACCGCTGGCAGACAGTTGTTTGGAGTCGGAGGCGATCTCACCGCTGCCAACCAGATGTTTGGATCGCACCGCTGGTACGATCTGTTGGGAACTCGGCGATGACGCCCGTGTTTGTACCTGGGTCGCAAGCCCCAAGGGTAGCGTTGGCCTGGCGGCCTGGGGTACAACTGGAAGCATCCGAAGGTCCCGGCAAAGCATGAGTTGACTGGTAACAACAAAACAACTTGTTTATTTTAACATCGCAAAGAGTTGGCGGTCAGGTTGACCGAAGTAGAGAGACGGGAGAGCACTTTACTCAACAGAACAAATCGGAGGCCTCCTTTTGGCGTCCGGGGGCAGCTGTTTTTATACTCTCGCAGTTGAGGGCAAGAAGGAACCCCTCAATAGACGAGCACGTGAATGTACAATGGGCTAATGGTGACGCACACTGTCGTAGCGCTGCCGGTCGGGCACAATGACTGGAATGAGAGGGTGATCCCTGCTTTCGCATCGCCTGGTTCAGGCACAATGACTGGAAGGGGAGGATGACCCCTGCTGTCGCATCGCCTGGTTCAGGCACAATGACTGGAAGGGGAGGATGACCCCTGCTGTCGCATCGCCTGGTTCGGGCACAATGGCACATACACTCACACACGTACATGAAGACACGTGGCATCGGAACATGCCTGGAAACGGCTGGCGGGGAGCGTTGCGGCGACGCCGCACGGGCCAAAATGTCTGCCGCCCCGCCGCAGTCGCGCCGGCAAAACCGCGTGTCGCAGGCGAAACGCAACAATACAAAGACGAGGACTGAAATTAATATCGCTACCACACGGTCACTTTCGATCACGATCTAGCCCGATACGGATCGAAATTGCCCGACCGTGATCGGCTCCTTCCCGCAGCTTGCGCAAAGAAGCCAATCGCGACCGAGAAATTTGATTCCGATCGGCCTCGATCGCATTCGAAAGTGGCCGTGGGACACCACTTACACGATGTGCGATAAATGAAAGCGCATGCTGTGCTAAGAATCGCGGTTGATTCGCTGGGACAGAGCCGGCACGAACACGCTGATTGCGGGCGATCATGTGCAGCCTTTCTTTAAACCTAACCTTGCTAACCGTGGTAATACGGCCGTCTTGCGGAATGAGCACGGGCGCGCGATCGCCATTTGCCGTTATGCCAGAAGCTGCAGGAATGAATTTGGCGAATGTTGGTCGATCTTAGCACTGTCTTTCGAGTCGCATTTGTCTCTGCGTATCACCTCCTCTCCCCAGTTTTCCTTCGACAAAACTTGCCTTTGTCATCACGATATCGCCGAGCCGACGTCTCGCAGCGCGCATGCGCATGAGCTGCTGCTTGCATTTCGGTATAGCTTGTGAATGGCAAAGGAACCAAGATTTCATAATAATAAAGTTGTGACATGCGCGGTGCATAAGCATACACGTTGCATTAGATAAAACGTTGCATAGGATTACAATGAATATATTTGTGCGAATCGCATTTAAGCGTGTAACATTTATGTAAGCTCGTGCTATTTGCTCTCTCTCTCTCTCCTTTCCCCATCTTTCATCCCCCCCCATCCCGCTCCCACGTGTAGGGTAGGAAACCGGTTAAGCTAAACTGGTTAACCTCCCTACCTTTCCTTCTCCACTTTTTCCTTCCTTCCTTCACGAAAGTTTCGCTTGACATAGATTCCAACATGTGCGCTGCATCTGTACAACTTTCTTCAGTGCGACAACGACCTTTCCATTATGGTGCGCCGAAAGACAGTAATAGAAGCCAAAAAAAAAAAAAGAAAACGGGAGGGGGCGGGCGGGGGTTTACGTGCCAAGACCATTTTCTAATTTGAGGCATGCCGTAGTGGAGGACTCCGCAAATTTCGATCACCTGGGGTTCTTCAACGGGCACCTAAATCTAAGTACACGGGTGGTTTCGCCCCCATCTAAATGCGGCCGCCGTGGCCGGGATTCGATCCCGCGACCTCGTGCTCAGCAGCCCAAATGGAGGCCAAAGACTTTCTTTTCAACGAACGTGCCGCGACTGCTAAAATGTCTATTTCTCTTCGTTTCTCGTGACGGCGTGCGGTGGCTACAAGGCCAGGAACACCAGCTTCGCAACCGTGCAGGAAATGTTGTACTGAAATAGGAAATAAGGTTTAAAGTGACGCGCGTGTTATTTCTTCTTTTTCGTTAAACCGCAAGAAAAGTTATCTTGCCCGCGGCTTGTGTGCATCGCGGCGTTGATCTGTTATGACAGAGACAGCTGAAATTTTTTTTTTCACACCTCCTGAACAGCATGTGCGCTAGGGCGACCCGACACGTATGGCAACGCGTTTCAGTGATGTCGACGGCGAAGCGCGCTTGCCGCCTCGACGCAGCGTTGGCGCTGCATGCACCATGTGGTTTGCGCGCGTAGCATGTCAATAAGAACCAGTTGTGCGGAACCGCGAGCTTCGAAATGCATTGCATTGCGTAATTCTAGCCGTCACTAGGTCATATGAAAACGCGAATGCATCGCCTGGTTTTTATAGTAAGGGCATTAGGAATTCGCTGATAATGCCATAAGTTATCGCTGTTTGTGTTATGTTTGATAACGAATAAACTGTCATTTGCGGCGGCTAAAGGTAGTACGTCCGGCGGGTGCTAGGAGCGCGGGAAACGCGACGTACGCGTAGATAATTCCCGAAATGTGTGGAAGAACGCATGTCGGACGAGTCAGACAAAATTGGTCTAATGTGCAGCCAGCGGGCACACCCATTAGAATATGTATACGAAACACTTCAAACACAAGAAGAAAATGAAAAGGTGAAATCTGAGTTTGTTCGCAGCACACACCGCGAATTGCTGAATCCAGCCCGAATCCATATATATATATATATATATATATATATATATTGTGAGCATTATTCATACGCTTCATATTCTCACCTGTACATACTCATCATCACCGTTTTGGACCCTGGTGGTGGCGCTCTCACTCGGGAGAATAAAGAAGAGACTGGCTGCCTAAACCTCGTCTCACAAGTGGTGGAGTGTGCTGTCCGGTTCCTTCGCCCTCTCGCTCCCGGTCTCTCTCCAGCTTCACCTACGCTACATCCCTGGAGCTCCGCTCGGGTCGCCGCCTCTACCAACTGCACTCAACCATGTCGCAAGACCAGCAGACCAGTACCACGACATCCACCTTGCCTACTCCTGCGGGAACCCCTTCTTGGACAGTCACCACCCCTCAGAAGGATCCACCGCTCTTTGCTGGGCTTCCAGGCGACGACGTTGAAGACTGGTTGGAGCTATACGAGCGCGTGAGTGACTTTAACCACTGGAACGAATCAGCAAAACTTGCTCACGTCGCCTTCTACCTAACCGGAGTTGCGAAAACTTGGTTTTCCAATCATGAGCTCGATTTGGTCAACTGGAGCATCTTTAAACACCATCTACGCCAGATTTTCGCGAACTCGTCTGTCCGCTCCGATATCGCTAAGAAGAAGCTTGCTGAGCGTGTACAGCACTCAGGCGAGTCCTATACTTCGTACATAGAGGACGTCCTCGCCCTCTGCCGCCGCGTGAACACCTCGATGGCAGAGAGTGACCGTGTACGCCACCTGCTCAAGGGTATTGGGACTGCGGCATTCAATGCTCTTGTAGTGCTGAATCCAACTACCGTCGCCGACATCATCAGTACGTGTCAGCGTCTCGATGACCTTCATATGCTCCGCTTACACCCTGACACGTCTGATTTCAAGGCGTCCAACGACAGCGAGCTACGTGCTTTGATTCGCTCCATCATCCGTGAGGAACTGCACGCCCAAGCTTCGTCAAACCCTCCTGAGGTCCATCTGATGCCCCCTGGTCGCGGCCTACGCCATATCGTGAAGGAAGAGCTAGCGGCCGTGACCTGCCCGCAAATCACGAGCCCGCGCCCTATCCATACGCCAACGTACGCTCAGGTTGCCTCTATAGCGCCACCCTCCCAGCAGCCACCACAACAGGCACCTGCACCGCACATGTCCCTGAATCCTATTACTGCAAGGCCATCGCCTGTTCCGTCTTATAACGCATGGAGCCCACCTCGACCGGTTTGTTACTACTGCGGCATCCGTGGCCACATTTCCAGGTTTTGCCGACGCCGTCAGCAAGATGAAAGACGTGGCTATGACGGCTTTGAAAGGGATCAGTTTTCTGGCCCTGTACCACGACGTCGGCGTTCTGACTACGATTATTATCCACGACGTTCCCCATCTCCACAGGACTTCAACACTGCCGGTTCATTGCGTTTCCCGCGTCGTCGCTCTCCATCACCGATGCGGCGCTCTTCTTCCCCTCTACGACCGGCTACTTCGTCCTCCGATCACCGCCCGGAAAACTAAATGGTGCAGCTTCAGGAGGGAAAGCTGCATCTTTTGGACAACGTGAAACTCCTCCGGAGCGCCCGTCAAATGTACTTTTGGTGTGTGTTGAAGGTGTCCGAATCGAAGCCTTGGTTGACACAGGTGCATCGCTTTCCGTTATTAGTGCTGACTTGTGTTCTCGATTGCGAAAAGTGAAGACACCGTATAATGGCCCTCCCCTTCGTTGTGCTAATACAGTTCTTGTTCAGCCCTCCAGTGTTTGCACTGCGCGCGTTTTCATTGATGGCATCCTCCACCACATTCAGTTCGTCGTGCTATCTTCGTGCACTTACGCGATGATTTTGGGATGGGACTTCCTGTCCTCCGCCTCAGCTTTCATCTCTTGCCGTCAGCGAACTATTCATATGACGGATATATATATATATATATATATATATATATATATATATATATATATATATATATATATATATATATATATATATATATATATATATATATGCACGCGCACATTGGTGGTAGCGATGAAGAGATAAACGCGAGACAAATGCGTCAGCATGACGTCGCCCCTGTTGAACGTCCCGGGTTCCTGATTGAAGCCGCATTCGCCACATTGCAAAGTGTTAACGACCTCACCCGACACACGTACTGTCTCCTTTTATGAAGCGAGGTGCAAGTAATGGTGGTCTGCTATATTTATACACTTCCAACTTTTACACTCCTAATACTAACGCATCAAAAATTGTGCAAATTACATGTAAAGTGGGAATTGGCGTACGCGAAGCTTTCATGAGCCAGCAAGGTAAATCGGCTATACGACCATATACGATATATATATATATATATATATATATATATATATATATATATACGGCTATACGACCATATAGACGCACTGCAGATTTCGGCGACACGCGCCTCTCTCAGCGACCACCATGGAGATTGCAGAGCGAGCGGAAGTCTGATTCAGCACTAAAATGGTGTTGAGTGACAATAAATGCTCGATATTATAGAAAGTAAAGCCCCTATAATAGAAAGCGCGCCGCAGCGCCGCTGAACGGTAAGAGACGCGCAGGGAATTTCAGTGACGAACATGTCCCCTGCCTATGCCTTCTCTCTTCATCGTGATTTATAAAACATGCGGGCGCTCACTATTTCCAAGTAAATTGTTGCTATGCAACGCGGCGAACGCGCCACGCGTCTCATAGCGCTGGCTTGCGAGAGGGAAAATTCGTGAGCGTTTTATCCCGCTTTCTTAGGTACGCGTCCTCGGTTCAGTGGTTACGCGCAGCCCGGGATTCTGTGCTGGGTGAACTCCGGGTTCAAAACAAAACGCATATATATATATATATATATATATATAGACACAAAAAATTAGCTTCCTTGCAGAAGTAAAATTAGACAGCTATCATTTCTTTTGCTTCGGAAAGCTAAAAATATAATGATTGGAAGCACCTAATGAGAGCAGCGACGCCTGCATAATCTTTGTAGGACGAACTGAATACAAGAGCTTTACGTGCAAGAACTGCATGGTTACGAGGCACACCGCAGTAGGGTACTCCGGGTTAATATTTGATCAGCTGGGTTTCATTAACGTGCACCCATATATAATTGCACGAGTGTTCATGCGTTTCGCTTCCATCGAAATGTGGCCGTAGTGGGCGGGATCAGACACGTGACCTGAAGCAGCGCCACGCCATAGCCACTACTCCACCGCGGCGGGTGTGTTTAAGGGTTGCCTTCATTTCTAAAACTGCTGTACGTGTTTTTAAATGCGATAGCAGTCTAGGCCTATTTAATACGCCTCAGAGGTATGTAACAGAAAATATGAGGTGTGTTGAGCGCATGCGCATGCGAGTGCGTCACAGTGCCCACGAAATCGCAAGTTTTGTAAGAGATGCGATGTATGGAAATGTCACTTCGGTAAATGAGAGTGTGCAAGGTCACCCGTGACGCGGATGCGCGCAGATAAGGCCGAGTGCATGGAGAAGAAATAAGATTTTTTTTTCCGGACAGCAATGTCGCTACCGCGAGAGCCGGATTGATAAGCTTCAACGGGGCAGCGTTCATCCTTGCCGTTGCTTTCAATGCCTGGCCCTTCGGGCGAAACTACCCATAATTTTTTCTTTACTTCTCTTCACTTAAACGTAGCAAAGAAGAAAAAAAAGCAGCGTGATTGGTTTCTGGTTAGTACGTTCTTCTGCCACCAGCACATCGCCGCAGATACTTCAGATGAATCCGCAGTGGACGCGGTAGGAAAATGTTTTTTTTTTGTTCACCCTGTGGTCTGAGGGAAGCTGGGGTTCAGGAGGCGTCCTTGAGAAATTATGATGATGATGACGAGGACTGCGTAATTGAATGAACAGATGAAGACAGTTTTGAGGTTTTAACTGCCCCTGTCGCAGTAAAGCTTTCCAATCGCAACAAGGTGCCATAAAAAAGCTGGCGCTTTTATTCCTGGCATCGTAATTTATTGAAAATGCTATGAAGAGTCATCGTAGCCATCATATCACTACCGCCGCCCTGCCACGTCCAGTTGCTATGTTGCTATAGCACTATATATTGCTATAGTGATAAATTGCTATACATTACTCAAATGTATGCAGCTAAAAAAATCTCGGTATCACTACAGTCCGCGCGAGCAATGAACAATGTTGTATTTCTTGAACATAAGCTTTCGATAGTACTGATGCTATACCATGACGTCCACGGTATAAGCTTTATACTTTGAGCAATAATAATTATACACAGAAACTTTAAAAATTCGTGATTTTTCCATTGAACATCGCCATTTCTCGCAGGTGGAAAGCCATAATTGCGGTGGCGTGGCGTTGCCCCATTCGGCCCTTGCTGCTAAATCGCTAAGTATTGCTAAGCCAACTAGCCCTCATCAAGATCTCACTAAAATTTACGTCTGCATGGAAGTTCAAAGGGAAGTAAAAGGAAGTACAGGTAGCATTACAGTTTGCGAAACAAACAATTCTGCTTTTCCTGAACAGCAGCTCGCAACAGTGCTGAAGCTGTCAGTACTGCTCATGCTCTGTTGTCTGTCAGCGGGAGTGCGTTGCAGCGCCAGCGCCCTCTAACTGGAAGTCGACCGCGTGCCGCGCGACTAACGGTTAGAGGGGGGTGGGGGAGGGGGTTATAGATAACCAGAATATTACTCTAGCGTGGGCACTCAGTTTTGCAACTGACCACGGTTCTACAAACGTTGGGCGGTTGTGGGAGCTGCGATTGAAGTGCGACTCGGTCAGGAAGGGACAAACATTATAAAAAAAATTGATAACATGAAAGAAAAATAAAAGAAAACATGAAATAGTTAATTTTATTGGGAGAATAAAACCTAATTCTTAATTACTTTTAAGAATACATGTGAAGCGCAAAGCAAAAGCAATCGCTTCTTATCTTAGTATTATTAAAATGCAGCCTTTTACTAGCGTACCAGGAAGGAAAAAGGGGGCGTTCACACCGCTACGGGAAAGCGCGATCGCCAAGTTCATCTGCTATACGATAGGTGCCCACTTCAGTTGCTTTCGTGTTTCGCTTTTCCGTGCGGTCTTCTCAATTCCGGTGGCGCGAATTTCGCGCTTGCTGTGCGCGGTGTTTCCGAGGTGTGTTACATCGTGAGTCAATTTGTTCAGTGAAAAGGTTTCACGTGAAATGAGCAAGGAACACCGGAAAAGTGTCGGCTTCACCGGTCTCGCCGCTACTGCTGTGACCGACGGGCTCACACCTGAGGAACTTCTGAGGGTGCCCAGGGTACGAAAGGAGTGCGTCGAGGCGACGAGTGTCCCCACAAGCAAGACTTCGGCTCACTTGTAAAAAAAAAAAAAAAAAAAAAAAAAGGTGAGCTCTGTTCTCGTACGATCCCTGTTTTCCGACCTCATTATGGCACCTCTCATAAGAATAATTAGTTAATTAATCAATCAATCAAGTAATTAATTACTTGGTTGATTGACGGACGGATGTGTCACATCCGCCTTGTCACTTTCCAGTGCGAAGTTCTTGAAAGCACAGCAGGTGGCGCGATAAGCACAACGCCCGATAGGTTACTAAGTTTTGTCTGCGCCAAAGTTTGCGCGCACCCGCCGTGGTTGCTCAGTGGCTAAGGTGTTGGGCCGCTGAGCAGGAGGTCGCGGGATCGAATCCTGGCCACGGCGTCCGCATTTCCATGGGGGGCGAAATGCGAAAACACCCGTGTGCTCAGATTTAGGTGCACGTTAAAGAACCCCAGGTGGTCGAAATTTCCGGAGTCCTCCACTACGGCGTGCCTTGTAATCGGAAAGTGGTTTTGGCACGTAAAACCCCATAATTTAATTTCATTTAATATACCACCGTTCTAATCGTCAGCCCCCTCCTCCCCGCCCCTTTCAGATAGAAAGAAAGAATGAAGGAAATATTTTCTTTCGTCAATAGCCAAAATGACGTCACTCCGTTTTTTACCGGGTACGACATTATTCAAGTTTGATCTTCTTTTCCTTACATAGATGGCAGCACTAAGTACCACAAAATGCTGACGAACCATCATTTTCTGAACGCATAGGCGTCTATGAAACGCTACCACGCGTATATTTATCTTGTCCACGTTATACTCTCTTGTCCAGTATGCTTTGTATACCCTTTTTCACGGATGTGCGTCGCAAGAAACACAGGGAAAAAATAAGCTAATAGAGCATAAGCGTCCCACTTTAGAGATGAGATCAAATTGGATCAAAGCTGATCAATAATACAAGGCAACAGCCAGGCTGACCATGCTACCAAAGCTGAACAAGAGAATTCGCGAGAAATGGTCCAGATACCTTTCTCGAGAAAAGACGCGGCGACAGTGATGTGAGGGACACGCTTGCCGTCTACAGCGATCCCTCTGGACAGATGCAAGCCACCAGTACGGACCCCTATCCAAAGTAGACCCATCGCGCGACTTTTACATGCCTACGCCGAATCAAACCCAGCGTCGCTTACACAAACTCTTTCAAGTTCAAGATGCAACTGACGGACCCTCCAATGTGCTTTCAATGCAACGTCCCTGATGACCTGCGACACGTTAAGTGTGCTGCCGCTGTGTCAGAGAAAGAGTATTTTTGAAGGCAGCACTGCGCCTTTAACGGGTCTCGAGTTTGGCACTGCGGCACTTTCTGGACCCATGGCAAAGCACCACCTGTGCTTTACGCACGCACGCGCGCACACACACACACACACACACACACACACACACACACACACACACACACACACACACACACACACACACACACACACACACACACACACACACACACACACACACACACACACACACACACACACACACACACACACACACACACAC